>NC_143560.1:112750178-113067857 GCF_054136105.1 Typopeltis vanoorti
GGCAGAAGCTTATGATGTCTGTGACCATCTCGATTTTTTCTTCATCAGAAATCCTCAAAGCGTTCAAAACATAAATGGTATTACCTAGAAAGAATCGTAATGAAAACATGCATATATTTCCACAAATCTCACAGCAACCATCAAAATAATAGCATTAAAATAGTGATGGAAACATGAAAATCTGCGCATTGAATGGTCAAAACTATAATACTTACTAACAGTGGTGGCAATAATAAAATGGCAGGGTGCTGGTAAAGGAATCGACGGTAACCATTGAGTAGAGGTGGTGTCGTAGCAGTGGTTGTCGGGAACACTCATAAGTAGAGAGCGGCTGCCATGTTGGCCTTGTAGCGAGCTAGCAATTCCTCCGAGAGCGAATAATTTTTGGTTACACACCACAAGAGTAATGTAGCAACGTGGATGGGGTAACTTGGTCTTTTTGAACCATCTGTAATAGACAAACACAACAGTCAAGTGCACTGTCTTTATTATTCTTCTTGGTTACTAGGCATTAAGTAACATGTTGAAAAGGAGCATTATCAGCCTAACCAAGCGTTATTGCAGATCCCGACTAAGTAGGATTGGGCTCGTGACGCACCATAGAAATCCCCCCATTTTAATTATAAGGGAGGTATCGTTATGTTGTGTGATTTAGAACGATGTTTTCGGATATCGACACAGAAATTAAGCACTAAAACACGACAACTTCAGTCATCCAGGAGAGAAGAAAGGGGGGAGAACTGGTGGAATCATCATACTCCAAAGTTTCAAAACTAAGTTTTTCTTCCAAATGGTTGGAGTCCATTAACGTATGTCTGGTGTCTCCGAACCTTTCCAATCATCTGTTCATCCGTGTAGACTTCGTCCGTTTGTCAACAAAACTGAACCTTCTCTCTGAAGGTAATCAGGGGCGCCCCAGTAGTGTCCGGCACCTGTGTGCAAAACTTTAGTTGGCGCCCCATATCCCCCCCCCAATAAAAAAATCACTTTAAAAAAAACGTGTTTTTTTTAAGTATTTCCTCCTCGTTGGCGCCTTTACTATCCTGGCGACGTCGCACACATTGCACATATGGTCGGCGCGCCTCTGAAGGTAATACGTCACGTACAGACACGTCATTCGAACCTAGTCTACTACCGTCCCCCCCACAAAAAAAATAAAAAACGTTAACAAATAATATCAAACTCCGCTGGAATGGACGATATCATCGACACCACCAGCGAAAGGCCAAAAGACAATATCGAAAATGCGACACATGAATTGACACCAAAACAAATTTGCGTCGTGCCGATATCAGCAGGGAATTATTCCCCAATCCGCTGAACAGACGGTAACCGGTGATGAGGAGATAGTGGCTACTTCAACACTTCCAAACTCACAAAATAATCAATGTCCAACTGAATGTTCACCTCTGATTCAGATAAACAGTTAGTTGTTTGACAAGATCATATTTCACTTAGCTGAGCTGATTAAAGAAATATGCTCCATCCATCACTCTATTCTCAACAACTAGGGCGATGCATACTGTTCTATGAGAGACAAGACCTAGCAGTGGGTGGAAATCTGCTTCCAAGCACTGTCTGGGAGAGCAAGTTTATCATTGCCTTTCCAGGTATCACACAGATCCAGCTATTTAAGAGAAAGATCAAGAAAACAGCGGTTTATATTTCATTTGCAACTTCAAGTGCCAAAATTGTCAAATGCCTTAAAAAGAATGAGGTAAAAAAGTCTTGTGGCTTATGCAGCCAGTAAACAGCATAGCAAGTTCAGCAATCGTCAGCCTTTTGCTTCATGCAAGAAGTCAATGAAAACGCAGTTGAAGGCAATCCAAGTGATCCATTTTAACTACAAATAAGAACACTGCAACTAAATCCACAGATTGGACTTCGCAAAGCGGGAGACACAGAAAGGCATTACAGACGTGATCGACGGTAGCCGATGTGCATCTATACGCAGCTTGTTGTTAATGTATTTATTGCGAAACAGATTTAAGCTTAATTATTGGTTTCATCACTACTTTGAGCAAATTTGTTTTGTCTCGTTAAAAAGCATTTCTATCATGGGTGAAAGCACCCCAGAGAGGTCATCTTTATCGTATATAACATAACAATATGAACATTACCTTTTCTCTGTGCAGTCGAAACAGTCGACACTATCCATCAGATGGAGTACACCGTGGCGCATCGTCATCCCTCCAGCCACCCAGATGAGACCTTTGTACACGGCAACACCCATTGCAAACCGAGCATCAGGAAGACCAGGTTCCACTTCTTCCCATTTGTTTGTTAATGGAGTGTAAACTTCTACAGATTTAAGGATACTGCAAAGAAATGAACGCATTAGTGTGCCGGTTTTGAAAGTAGGCCATTGTGTGCGATTTATTACAGAAATATGCAAAAGAAATCGATTCAATATACTGCAGCAGTAAAATATTATACTTCCATATTCTCGGTGATGCGATATTTTTTTAATCTCGTGACGTTTTTTTTTTAACTGAAATGTTTCAGAGATCACTTCTCATTTCATTTAGCTTTTATATAAGCGGCCCTTTGCCGAGGAATAGAGTTCTGTGCAGCCTTGCTGTGTATATTTAGACAAGTATTCATGGAACACTTAAGTATTCTGCACGAAGCATGGAATCTATAAGCATTCCATGTTTTATACCTTCACAATCCCTGCTAACAGAGGTGTACAACGAGCTTTCATTACTCCCCCCACCTAAAAAAATAAATAAATAAATAAAAAATTGCACCCGCGAAAGACTGGACGGGAATTGTACACTAGATTTCTTCTCCAGTAAATATCCATCCGCGATCAACATGGTTTACTTTTTTAAAATGCTTATTAGTTTTTATCTTTAAACTTTTATTGTTATTATTATTGTTTTACTACGTATTGTTAAATTGTGAATGAAACTATGTTGTGTAATTTATTTTTTTTTATTATTCACATTTAACATTGCTTATTATGTATTAATCATAATTTGTATAAAGATTATTTATTGTTCCTTAATTAAGAATTACTATTTAAATATTTATTCTAAACTTAACCTACTATTAATTTATTAAATAATAATATGTGTAGAAATTTATAATAACTGAAATATATATATGATGTAACGAAAAGTATTATTATAAATAATTGTATACGTAATGAAAGAGCTGATTATGTAGCTCAAATATTCTGTTTATTCTTATTTGCGAAATTTTAATGTTATGTAATCACTTATGTAAGAGTAGAGCGTTATGTTACATTAGCGAAATGTTTACGTTCATGCGTTGTCATGGAGACGCATGAAATAAACAACACGAGTCGAATAGAGCGTGACCTTCGGACTGAAAGGGTTGGAGAAGATATAGAAGATTATTAATTAGAGAAAAGAGAGAGAAGATTATTAATTAGAGAAAAGAGAGGAAGTTTTTGCGGAGCGGAAAGGAAGGTAGGATACAAGCAAAGGAAGTGGAAGAAAATTATAAGTTCTCTAGGGCAGAAATTCATGAGAATAGTGTTTAGAAGTGAGCCAAAACATAGTGAATCATATACTTAGCTGCAAGTGAAATCAGCTGTGGTTATAGAGGAAAATTGATGTCGTAATCGGATAAATAAAGAACTGGACATTCAATGAGAAATTCTGATTAGTTCCAGTTAATCTTGGATTACGTCTTAATTCTGTGTTGCCCTGAGAAGAATATAATGAACTTAACTTGTTGTAGAAAAGTAAACAAGGAAGGATATCAGTACCTTATTGCTGTTTTTTTTTAGAGTAGTGAAGCGCGATTAACAATAGTTCAGTTAAAGCGTTGGAGAATTTTATTTAATGTGTTCCGCTAACGTAAATAAGTTAATTCATAAGTGTGTTCACAACTAATTGATGTATTGAAGATTGTATCTGGTAAGAGTAGTCATACTTGCTTGTTTATTCTAACATTAACATATCTTCGAAGTTCAAAGTCCGAAATAAGATTGCTTGGAATATTGTCTACCTTGATTAGTGCTTCCTGTGAATTTAAACATTAAGTACAGCTGATAGATTTGTGGAGACTGATTAAATAAGAAGTTTCGTTTTACTAACTTGAGTTAAGAAAGCTTGTGTTATTGAAGCTGTGAATTGTATGTGAAAGTTTAGAACGTTGAATTGGCATGAGTGACTTAGCAAGATGTATTAAGTTGATTGTATTGTTTCATTTAAAAGCAGAATTCTTGTATTTGTTATATATCATATATTAAATGTTTTATTTTGTTAATCTAAATATTGTGTTTGCCTGAATTCTTTTTTTATTGCACCGTTCATAAATATTCGAATCTTGCAGGAACCCCAAGTAGAATAGTAAATGATTCGGCCTAATGAGAAGACTGCTAACTTAATTAAGAATTGATCGTACTATTTTATATAGACTAATCTAGAAATAGGGTGGCGCAGTATAATTATAAATTTCCCTACTTTTGGATCGGTGATCAATTCGCAATTAGTTATTTTATTTATAACAGTGACTTGAAACTAGATGGTAAATTAGAACACAACATGAAAATAGAAGTCACGACAAATGGCGCAGTCGACAGGACTGTCGACATCTAAAGAAGAACTGAAACAAGTGGGACTGCTAAGAAGCCAAATAATCCTTTAAATAAACATTTTCACAATATTAAAGTCTAGGATAGATAAAACATCTTTAATAACCAAGGTGACAACAATGCTTTTATAATAGCATTGGTTTAATCAGGACCGGCGGAAGCGGGCATGCGGTGCAAGTGGGTGCCGCTACGAAGGGGGAGCAGCCGCCGGGGCCGTTCATAAGTTCATTTTTAAGAAACAAAATTTTTATCATGAAAACAAAAAATTCTTAGGATGATCAATATTAAAATAAATAAGGCCGGTACCGAATAAAAATTTAAAAAAAAATGTATATTGCCACCTCTTTGATCAGCCAGCTGTTTACAATTTTCCAGCGAGAGCAGGCTAAATGCTTGCCTACAGAATGTTGTGTCTACTGCAGTCTATCTAAAGTGAAACGGTGAACAGTTTTTATGCGCAGAAACGAATTTTCGTACAAAACATTTGTTGCTAGTTAACCAGTCATATGGTACGAATCTCAATAGACTACTGACAGTAGCGCAGTGCGGAATATTATTTCGTCTCTGTGTCGTCTTGTGTAATAATTTCTTGTGGGTATAAAATAGAAATCAAAAATTAAAAAAAAGTTATCCGGTGCACAAAATCGTAAGCGTCATGCTGCGAAAGAAGCAGATGTTAAGAAACAAAGCGGGGCTCTTAATAAATTTGTTAAAATATTAAAATATTCCATTAGGCTAACAGTCTGTGCGGTTAGCCTAGTGGCTTTGCGCTTTGCAACCATATGCATGGGGAAGGAGTGTCCTAGGTTCGATTCCCGTCGGAGACGTGAGGAGCTGAAAGATCTTCCTCAGCCATAGCCAAGTTAGCCGGTCTTGGGCGCAGGCAGTAGGGTTTTTCCGGCAGTCTATCTGGTGTTTTTCATCCCACAAGCAGGCAAACCGGCCCCGTGAACACACAGGGATACAGCCAAGAATACCTTGAGGCATAGGAGTGACCATTCTATCCTCGTATTTCGGTTACGAAATCCAAGCATGCTTGGAAGGTTGTGGGCCTTAAAGGCCTGTTAAAGCCATTGGGATAGATTAAAATATTATGATGCAGATTGTAACTAACTCGATACATCAGAAATCAGAGTTGAAGAACCGTGCGCATCATCCAGTTTGCATGAAAGTACTATTGCAACTATTCAACAAGATAACAAGATACATGATTTAAGTGAAAAATAGTTAGGAGAAGATTTAATTGTAGTTGACCACGAAACTAACACATTCTTAGTCTCTGTAAATTTAGAAGATCCAGGTGAATGGGGAAATGTTGATGAAAAGTTCCGAGTTGTTTTAATTGAAATGGGGCCTGTTCAAAAGAAAAATATAATATATCCCAGAGATATACAGGGTGTTCGGGATAAATTTGACATATTTATAATTAATTATATTTTTCCGTAAGTTACATGTATTAACACACACTTCTCTTCATTTAAAAGTTTGGACCCTTCTTCATTCATATACAAGATGTCAGAAAGGATGGATAGCTGGAACCCACCTGAATCATGGAAGAGAATAACTTGTATCATGATGATTCGTGCCCGCCATCAAAATAAGGATATTACGACTGCTGCCCAATGCTCCCTGAATACAGTAAAAACAATCAGGCATGAACTAGAGACTTGCAATGGTGACTACGAGGATGTAGCAAGAAGAAAGATCCCTAGCAGACGATCTGATTGCGTTTACAGCAGAATTCCTCGCAAATCTGCAGGAACAGCTGTTGAAGAACCCTGGCATTGGAATTCGGGCTTTGTTCGTGGAGTTGCTAACTGTAGTCAAGCCCTGGATAACAAGGGTAGCCAATGGTAGGCCGTATGTATGGCAGCAGGATTCGGCCCCTTGCCACACCTCTGGGAAAAGTCAAAAATGGTTGTCTGAAAATTTCTACGACTTCACCAGTCCAAATGTTTGGCCTCCAAACTCCCCAGACCTTAACCCCATGGATTATTTTGTATGGGGCGCAGTTGAAAAAGACACCAATCACACTTCCAGTAATACAAAAGCCCAGTTAATGGATAAAATTAAAACAGTTTTTGCGGCCCTTCCCAGGGAGACTGTAGCATCAGCTTGTTCGAGGTTCCGAAACAGAATTGAAGCTGTGATCGATGCTAATGGTGGTTATTTTGAGTAAATCTTGTTGATAGTATTGTAATTAACTCTGCTGCCTGTAATGTTTTTTTGTCAATTCATTAAATTTAATAGATACAAAGAAGATTTTCTTTTTCCTTACGAAACTGTCAAATTTATCCCGAACACCCTGTATATGGTCATAAATTTGGCGACACCTATTATAATAGAAAAATGGAAAACGGTGAGCTCGTGCCAAGAACATGGCTCATTTATTCCGAAACTTTAAATTCTGTTTTTGCTTTTGTTGCAAACATTTCCTACCGAATCAGGTAGTCTTGTAGAAGGTTATGACGATTGGAGAAATGTAAGTACAACTTTGCATAGACATGAGACTAATTTAACTCACATGCAAAATTTCTTAAAATGGAAGGGAGTTGATAACAATTTAAAAAACAAAACTACTATTGATTTCCAGACTCAATGGAAAAGAAACATTGGACGAGTTTTAGAACGCTTGATTGAAATTATAAAATTCCTTGGTAGCCAAAATTTAGCTTTTCACGGATCATCTGATAAATTATATGAAAGGAATAACGGCAATTTTTTAAAATTAGTCGAACTGTTTGCGAAGTTTGATCCCGTTATGGAAAATCATGTTCAAAGGGCCCTACAAGAAAACAACAGAATACACTATTTGAGTAAAGACAGTCAAAATGAAATACTGGAAACTTTAAAAAACGCAATCAGGGATACAATTTTATTATCAATTCGAAAATCTAATTATTATTCCATAATTTTAGACTACACACCTGATGTAAGTAAAACAGAATAAAGGACCATTATTATTCTCTTTGTTTCCCGTGACAATGCAATTGTCAAGATTAGGGAAAATTTTTAGGTTTTGCAGATATATCAGATTCCACAAGACGTGGTTTATGTGCAATAATAATGGAACAACTGGAAAAATGGAACATTCCCATTGAAGACATACGAGGTCAAGGGTATGACAATGGGACAAATATGAAAGGGAAAAAATATGTGCCGCAAAATTTGCTTTTAAACAAAATCCCTCGAGCATTTTATGTGCCATGTGCTGCTCATTCTCTAAATTTAATCATTAACGATGTAGCCAAAGTGAATGCAGATACAATTAGTTTCTTTGCAATTATTCAAGAAATATACAATTCCTTTTCATTCTCTTACAAACGTTGGGCAATCCTTTTAAAGTTCGTAAAAAAATTAACATTGAAACAGCCATCAGAAATGCGATGGGAAAGTAAAATTAATGCAGTCCGCCCTCTACGATATCAGTTACGAGAAATTTACGATGCGCTTTTTGAAATTTAAATAATGAAAATTTTAATAAAGAAACTCAGCATGAAGCACAAACATTATGTGCTGAAATAAAGGACTACAAATTTATTTGCTGTCTTATAACTTGGCATGATTTACTTAACAGAATAAACCTGCGAGTAAAATGCTTCAAGATAAACATATGAACATTAGACTTGCTTTAGAATCTATCGAAAACTTAAAAATATTCTTACAAGAGTATCGATCAGATACAAATTTTAAAGAAGTTCTAAAACGGCAAAAGAACTGAGTGAAGAGGTGGATGGAGAACAAGAATTTAAAACTGGTAGGGAAGTCCGACGACGAAAGAAGACACGAGAATTTGACTACGAACTTCATGACGAAACGCCACAATCGCCAGAAGATAAATTTAGAGTAAATGTGTTTTATAAACTTCTAGAGGTTGCAATGTGTTCGTTAATAGAATTTGAACAACTATAAACATATTATGATGAATTCAATTTCTTGTATAGATTACTACAAATTAATAACGAAGATTTACGAAAAAATTGTGACGATTTAGAGATTCTCTTGAAGGACGGCGACAATAAAGACATAAATACAATAGAACTATATGACGAGTTATGTGCTTTCCGGGATATTTTTCGGAAGGATAATTTAAATATTCAAAACCCTTTCGATATTCTTAATTTTATTGTGTCCAATAATTTATCTTTCCCTAACTTTTCAATTGCTTTAAGAATACTATTAACCTTACTTGTTAGTGTAGCGAGCGGTTAACGTTCCTTTTCCAAGTTGAAATTGATTAAAACCTACTTAAGAACAAGTATGTCACAAAAAAGGCTTGTTAGTTTGGCGTTAATAGCTATTGAAAATGATATATATGTGCGGAATTAGACGTTAAGACCATTATTTCTAATTTTATGAATATGAAATCAAAAACCCTAAAATTTTAATTTAAAAAAATCAAGTATATTTACGTAATTTAATTTATTTTCTGTTATTCTGTAAAGATGTTATTTTTTGAATACTTATATTAAATGTTCTAATTATTTCTGAATTCTTTTCTTATTTTCTCATTCTTTTATTTTCTTTCTTTTCTAAAAGAAAATAAAAGAAACTCCTTTTATTTTCTTTTAGGAAAATAAAAGGAGTTTCTTTTATTTTCCGAAAAGATAGTTCCACTTATAAAAATTATTAAAAAAATTTTACAAGTTACTAAGAATTTAGTAACTTGTAAAATGAAGAATTTTTTAAACTTTAGTTCAAATAAATTTTAACTTTAATTGAAATTCATTTTAAATTTTGTTAGTGATTCGGGTCGGTGATAAGGCTTATATTCAACGATTAAAGTGAAATGGCTTTATCAAAATTTGCTTTAACTTTTGAGAATTTTTTGAATATTCGGGGTTTTTAACTATTATCCTGCCTAGTCAACACCCCCGGTTCGTTACATTTAGCGAACCAAGTGTGGCTGTTCTGTCAAAATTTATTTAAGAAATTTCAAATAATTTAAATTTTTATTACCGTAAAAGAAGCACACACACTCGGATCGTTACAGGGGCGCTTAGATAGACAATGTATGCGGGCGGCAAAGACCCTAGCGCTGACTCTGGGTTTAATAATAAATAAATACATAAAACCACAAAACCTGAACTATATTTTATTTCTTGGAGTCACAAATCTGCATTGCTTATTCGACACCGCCATGAGTTGGAATCTTTTTATAATTCGGTGTTTAATTATTCGAAGCATTTCGTAAACACCAGTCCTGTTCGTTTGTTAAAATGGTTCGGTACTTTGTGTTAATTATATTCATTTGCAAAAATGCTACTTTGCACAAATACATCAAATTGCAGGCATGCAATTTTGTTTTCTCTCACAATTCCCTTAAAATCTTATTATTTGACACCTCCAGGGAGTCCAAAGACTCATTGAGGGAGAGTGTGCCAACAGCATCGAAAGACTAAACCCTTCCAACTACTAACCGCGCTCAAATGTGCTTAACGTTTTGCGTGAGCCATTAGTAGCAGAGGCTCTACCAATCGATCAACCTTTGCTGGCTTGATAATTGTTGCTTGGCGAATATTTGTTTACCTCAAGAATATCCATGTTTGTTTTGATATGGATAGTTGGATTATTTTCCTGTGGGTTAGATAATCCAGGAATTCAAGAACTCAAATAATACTCTTTTCAGAACGCCAGTACGCTGCGTGATAGTCTCACAGTCGGCGATTAACTTTATTTACCCCTAAAAACAAACAAGCCAAGATGGGATTCAAATCCAATTGGATGAAGAGTAGAGCCAATGTTCATTTGACAACCAACCGGAACGACGGCTGCAGTCTTACTGAAACACTTCTTTTTAAACTTTAAAGATTATTGACACGTTCGCTACTATTCGGGGTTTCAATTTTTTAACTCAGAAAAAATCATCAGCTAACACCTTTTTTTTAAAAAATCCCATATAGGGGTAGGCGAGGCCGTTTTAGCCCTATCTAACTTTTGAAGATTGAGTGGGCAGTTTAATCTCCACTGGTAGCCAATCAGAGATAGCTGGCCCAAGGCTATCACTAATTAAGCGGCACCCAGTGAAGAGACAGCTACCAAGTGCCGTCATCTAGTACCACCTATCCCTAACACAATATTTTTAATGTCTGAAAATAGTGTGGGCTCTACGGTCGATTTCTTGAGTTTACGGGACGAAAAACCAGAGGTTTAGGTAGAAAAACCCCCCATGCCCGTGCAAGAGATCGATTAACTCGAGAACCAGTCGAAAATAAAAGGCTTAGAAAAAGTTCCTCTAGTCGAAACTCGTGACCCTCTTTCTTCGGGCAGTTTGGTGCTGAGGAGTGTAAACACCACTTCCACTATGCTCCACAGGCCCATTTTAACTCTGAATATTTTTGAAACTCCTGGTATTGTATATTGGTCTTCAAACATTTTAATTTGAATTTGTAAATTGAAATTTGAAATTTAACTCACTCAAGTAGCGAGTTAAGTTTTATTTAACTCGGCAGGAACATTCCTAAACCAATAGTAAATGTTGTAGAACATCCCCTTGTACAAGTGATTATAGTTTTAAGAGCTTGCCCAACACTTGCCAGGTGGCATAAAGATTGAGGCCAGTTGGACATGCTTACACTAGAGAAAGCAACGCTCAGTTGCTGATGTGCAGATTAGAATATGAAAGAAAGTGGGGAGGGGCGTTATAAAAAATAATTCTATTTCATCTTGCTTTAATATATTTCTAAAAGCAGTTGCTTATGCTATGCACTATCATTTAGAGCAAGTGGGAAAACACAAACGAATACTGAAATAAAATGTAGTTATGGTTTTGTGGGTGTTCTGAAAATCGGGACTTGACTGGCCTAAATTATTCATTGCAATTAAGCTCTGTTTACTTCGCAGTAAGAGGAGTGTTTGCCAAATAATTTTGTAATAGTGGACACCGAATGTGAAATAAACTAGACGAAGAGAAACTAATATTAAAAGCAACCATCATTGGTCCTGGTCTAATGCAGACATTTGAAACATTAACTATGAAACTGCGAGACGTGCCTTGATTCAATCAATGTCCCACGTAAGAATTTTCTGGAGTGCATGGAGGAGGGCACTGATTCCCTTAAGAACAAGTTCTTTTGCTAGTATTTATCATGAACTGATGTTCCATGTAATGTCGAAATTGAAACTATTCTGGTAGTGACAAATCACATTCTGAGATTCCAATCTTTTTGCCAAGAGCTCAAAATAGACGTTATGTCTAAAAGGCAGGTTTTAAAAGAAATTAGGGATAATTCAAATGCCGGATAAAAAGTTTTTTTTTTAAATGTCGATAAATTCTAAATGAATTTTTCAGAACGAAGGATGAGAGAAAACAACCCGAGCAAAAAAGTAATTTTACTTATTTTTCATTTTGAATTTGTGGGAACAGACATCATGAAATAGAAAAAAAAACAGAAATTGTTGGCGGTCTAAATTCAAACTAAATCATGATTAGGATTCAGTGGCAATCACAAAGCAAAAACAAACTTAATTTCAACTGAGGATTCGTCTCTTCCACTTTCTACGCAAGAAAAAGATACTATCGGCGGTCAGTCACGACTGGGTTCAGATTCATGCTGTCTTGAAAAAGGCAACGCAATGTCGATGGTTGTTCTTAACTACTAGAACTTTCCATTCTGTTCTTAATGCGAAGGGCATTAATACATCCAACTCACCTTTCTTCATCTTTGCCTCCCACAACAAAAATGTGACCACCTAAAATTACTACTCCGTGATGTATTCGGCAATGCGTCATATGCTTCATGGGAAACCATTGATTTTTCCTCATATCATAGCGATTACACATTCTTGTAGGCCTCACCTGGAACTCGTCATCAGTGGGAAAACCCCCGCCTGTAGAAAGAAAGTTTGAAACGCATTTATAATACTACAATGCTTATTGCCAACCAAATAAGTCAAACTCTACTTAGAAAAATTAACCAAGTACGTCGAAAAGATTAGGCTGTAGAGAAATAAAATAACACATCGTTCGAGTGTACGTGATTATTCCTAACAATAATTATCGTATGATGATACAACGGCCGTGAGTCCCCTTGACGGGGAAGTACGGCACCATCTCAGTCCCCCCAAATTTTATCCGGGCTCGAAACTGGAATAGCTGACGAATTAGAGCTATGGCCGGGTCAGTATTCCTGGCTGCAATCCGTGCGTGTTCATGGTACCAGTTTGCCTGCTTGCGGGATGAAAAACCCCAGATAAACTGGCGGAAAAAACCCTGCTGTCCACGCCCAATACCTGCTAACTTGGCTATGGCTAAGGAAGATCCTTAAGCTCCTCGCGTTGTCGACCGGAATCGAACTTAAGACACTCCTTTCCCAGGCATATGGTTATATATTATTATTCCTAACAGATAAAGATCACGTCCAGCACGGTCTTATTGTAAACCTTCAAATAACTAAAGTGGAACATTCACCGGAAAGATAGTTGCTATGAGTAATCGGATGCATTCTGTTTTCTCATGTGACAGAAGTAGCGTAAATGAGCGTAAAAGAATTCCGGACAGCGATTTCGTTTAAAAGTTTTTTCTCCTCTGCAATGACTATAATAAGAATTGTTCCTAGCTAAAAATAATGAGAAATTCTAATCACCAATGCACTTGACGTACGTGGCTTCCACTCTGCCTCCCACAACATGAAAGTGACCTTAAGCGGCTCCATAGCGAAGTAGGCTCGAAAAGACTTGCGTTCGATTCTCGTCATGAGGAAAGGAATTTTTATATGGAAGGTGTCAATCAAAAACACAGAAAGTTTGGTTTTTCATGACGCATACGAGAAAATCGCGGTTATTTCTAAAAACTAACAAATACAAGCGTACCTGCTTGCATTTGAATTTTTGTTTACTGGTACGACCCGGCTAGGGTCAATGAATTGGCATAAGATTTTTTCAGTTATGGAATTGTTTGGTGTAAAAGTTTTTAACTTTTCTTGGGTAGAGAGATAAAACAGAGATCTGCTTCGGAGGTTCAGTTATAATATAAGATACTGATGTAAATGGTTAGGCCACATGTTAGCATTCCACCTTAAATCACCCATGTTTGTAAATCTTTCTGTCCTCCAATGAGTCACTTTCTTAACACTTCTTTAATCACTAATGTGCGGTAATAGAATTAAACATGGTTAGACAGTCTAGAAGAAGTAAATGACGTCGATAATAGCAATATCACTGATTGGCTGTGTTTCGGGATCCTTCAACTACGTCTTGACTTCTTTAAACTCTACATCTAAAGTCGCTCTCTTGAACCCCTAGACAACCAGAAGCTCCTTTATATCCAGAAACTGCAGCTGCATATTCTGGGTTGTGTGTGTGTGTGTGTGGGGGGGGGGGGGGGTGGCGGTTGTGAAATAAGCCCATTTGGTGTTGTTTTGCATAGCATCCAGTTTCCACGTCCACGCACCTAGAAATCGTTTCATTTTTATGCGAACACCATTTCTCACTCTTTCTAAAGTAGGCTTGCCAGACGTCCCGTATTTTACGTCGAATTTTGCTGTCCCATATTGTACTTGTAGGGACAGCCAAATGTCTCGTACTTTTAATGAAAAGATAAAATTATAAATATTATGTTAGGCAATTATAATTTTCAATATTCTTTTTGAATAATCGAACTTAAATTGATTTGTGAGCCATAAAAACAATTCGAGGAATAGTGTTTACAGCTTACGGCGGCAGCATGACGGCGACGGTCTCTTTCATTGGTCGCTTTTTATTTAGTATAAGCATTTTATTTATAATTCTGTACAGATATATTTGGCATTTGCGTATTTGCAAACAGTTGTTATTTGGACATTGTGCGGTGCGGTATCGGTACAGTACGTGGATGTTATTACAATAATTATTAAAAAATAATATCTCACGTTTTTCGAATGTGCGATATTTGGTTATTACATAAAATATATAATTAAAGGTAAATTAATTTCTTTATTAATTATAGAAAGGTAATTTAATTTCTGTTTCTTTCCTTAAGCCCTTAACAATGCCAAAACGAAAGTGCATTTTTAACGATGATTATTCGAAAGAATGGAATTTTATTGCAAAAGGAAAATATAACGATGGAGTTGAATGCAAAATCTGTAGACTATCGTTTAGTATTGGACACGGGGCACGATCGGATATTACACAACACATTAACCCTCAGAAACAAATTGAGAATTTCGAGTTCCAGTTCCAAAAGTACTGATACTTATCTTGTAAAACCAAATATTATTATTTTTACGGCTATTTTGCCTGCTTTTGTTTAGGAGTGCCCCTTTTTAATGTCATTGGCTTTTTACTCAAGAATTCTTAGGACATTGCAGATGTATTTTAGAGACAAATATATGTAGCATAATAGAAGACGATTACCTTTTTTTTTTTTTAAATGTTGTTGCCTGTCCTCTTTCTGCGGTGTGCATACTTCTGGGAGGGTTAGGCAATGTGAGAGAATTAATTTGAAAAAACCCGGGTTTTTTGTATAATATATACATATTGTTTTTAAGGGTGGGCAGAGTGCTTTTTTGTAGGGTGGGAAAAGATGAAAAAGGGGGCTGAAATTAGAAATTGCTTTTTAGGGGAAGGGATTATGGGGAAAGGGAGCCTGGGAGAGGGTTGACGGGGTGCGAGCCGTTTCGACCGTGTGGGTCGAAACGGCTCGCACTCAACGTCGTCTGAACTCATGGAGGAAGTAAATGCTATGGCATGTCGGCTTGGTGTTTCTGCCTTTGAAGTGTTCGTGTTATCGCCTATCGGTCGGAGAACTTGTGACGAGAACTCAATCAACATCCACCGACCCTACATAATCTCTGAGTGTTGGAAGCTCCACAACATAAAAATTAGGTAACGTATCTCCGATCAATAGGCGATAACACGAACACTTCAAAGGCAGAAACACCAAGCCGACATGACATAGCATCCACTTCCTCCATGAGTTCAGACGTCTACTTTTGAATAACTGGAAAATGAATTCTCAAATATGGGAATGGATTTTTCTAACAATTCTTATGTTAATTTTGTTTTTCATTTTGAAATATTACAACAGTACTACCCTTAAAATGACTTAACGGAAAGAACCAAAACTTACCGATCGTGTAGATGCTATTGTTCAAGTACGCTATGCAGTGCGCAACGCGAGGGCCTGGAAGTGGTTTTAATCGGTCCCATTCTTTGCTATCGACGTGGTAGCACAAGAAATCGTTACCTGAAAAGATACAAAATTCTAAGCGATTCCTCACCATAAGTTCTTTCAACAATCACTACTGAATGTTATTAAAATATTTCCTGGAGGAAAGGGAGAAATGCGCCCAATTTTTAGTTGGTTCAAAATTTGAAGTGATTGAATCTGGGTGTTTATAAAAGGTTAATTATGAGCACACACGGGAAAGCAAATCTCGCGAACAGCATGACAATGATTGCAGGCAATATAATAATAAAAAAATGTGCGTTCGAAATAGTACCCTTGTATATTTAATAACGTTACCTTGAATCCAGAGCTCCTATTATGCTCTGGACGCAACTGTAAAACTAATTACAAAAAGTCATTTTGCAACACAATTTGCATCATTCCGAAACGTTTTTGCCAATATGGCGGAGAGGAGATAAATAAATGATATTTTATAAGTCGTCAAATCTGCATTACACTTATGAACGCATTTCATCATTTTGAACAAATACTATTCATCGAAAAACATTTTTATAGTTTAACTGCAAGTGTGTCATATTTAATCCCAAACAAATGCTCTTTCAACTCCAGAAAGATTGTAGGATTTAAATATTCAAATTAGGAAAAATAATAAAAAGGAAATAAAAATTTCAACATGTATCTCGTTTCATTTTGTGCGACAAATCGCAGAGACGTCTAAACGCTTTTCGTTTTTCCTTCATTTGCAGATTTCATCCGTGACGTGTGTAGGTGAGATCTTATTGCAGGACACATTTCGTCATCTTCACTCCTGTGAGTTCGTTAAAGGAGTGAAAATCAAATATGCCCATTACTCCCTAAACATGATTTTCCCCACACATCCAGATAATTCAGTTTGCAGGTCAGAAAGCGGAGACTACTCTCGACCAACCAGGCTACGACGGATTTAACCATTCTAGTTCAAATAATTGAGCACAGTAGCCTAAGAGCAATGACTTTGGCATCTCGTTTTTAACTGTTATACAAGAAAGGTGTTTTTTTTTTTTTTAAAAGACGAACAAGTTCTTCTGCTATAAATAAATAATGCCAAAATCTTAGACTAAAAATCGTCTTTTGAAAAGGAGAAAAGTGGTGCAAGATTGATTTTCCCAATATAATTGCTATTTTACTGTTTTCAATAAGTTCCCTCTCCTGGTTCTCGATTTAGAAGGGAAAAATCTCCCTGGAAATTTATAAATGACTTATTATAATTAGGTCTACGCATCATTTGCCGTTCTCCCGTGTCCTTTACAAAATTAGCAGATGTGCTGTCTCAGCATTATATCATCAAAAGCCTGAAATGCATTCTGCGTGGAGGATTGCATCACAGCCATGAGAAGCAGCCTCATCTTTCACTACTGATGCTCCTCTGTTGCAGCAGATGAATCATTAAGACTGTTTGAAGTCGAAGAGCTCCATCTCCAAAAGGAACAGGAAATAAAAGGCTTGGATAGAGTAATAACTGGGATTCCACTGTGTTTCATTAGTAACCCTTCACAATGGAGGAAATCTCAACCGATGGGAAATTCCCGCTAACATTACATGGAATTCTAAAAATCGACCATACCTTCTTCCTTTTCATTGTCAGTTTTGGCCGTGACGTATATGACCTGGGGATAGTCGTGTTGCGTTGGAGTCTCGCCTTTTATCTCTCCTGTGTAAGTTGGGTGGTCGGCAGATAGAGCACTACAAGCCGTTGAGCCAGAGTCAGCACTAGCAAGGGTGTCAAGACGGGGTTCTGACAGATGATGGCTCAGCGAACTTGTGTCCATTGGTGCTACGCCATACTCCACTTCCTTATCTATTTTGTTCATGGAAGGTCGACGGTGTTCAGCGAAAGGGGAAATGGTATTCATTAGCTAAAAGGAGTAAAAAAGTATTTGGACATTAGTTTTCATTTCTTCAGCAGAGAATTAACAGAAGTAAATTACTTTAGAATGAAATTATGTCAAAAAAAACGAAATGCTTCCATGGCAATGAAAGGTTTTGTTGCTATCATCAAGAAGGAAATGGGCAACCGGTTGTAACTACCAATATTCTTTGGAATTGAGTCGAGTTAAATGAATTTTGAAGAGATAGACAGAAGAAGAATGAAATAACCGATATTTTAGGGTGCCAAAGAGAACAGTTTGTTGGGATAAAAAGTTTTACCAGAAGCAAACTTTCTTCCTTGAACATTAGATATTCGAGGATGGGCAAGACTCATCCTCTTTTTAATTTTTTTTAAACGCTATTTAACTTGGAAATAAATAGCGATTTCATATCTTATCCATACAGCCCACTGAATTAGAAACCTTTATGCAGATATATGTAAACATCGCATAGCAGTGTATATGCAAAATTCTTGCTCACGTGGGTCACCACGAGTTCCAAGCAACTATTTAAGAATGGTGATGGTCAGTAATCACCAATAGTTTTAATCATAAGAACAAAGGATCTGTGTTAGTTGATAAATGGTTTATTGTGTTTGTTGTCTGGTTGTAGTTACAATTAAAACTGCTTTAGCCAACATTTATTTAGAACATCTAGAAAAAGTCCTCTTCTCATCTATATTCCCTCAACCATCCTTTTGGGTAAGATATATAGATGACATCTTTACTGTATGTCCTCACAATAAAGACTCCTTACCTTCTTTTTTAAACAGTATCAATTCCTTACATCATCGTATAAAGTTTACTATGGAAATGAAAAAAACAACCAGTTATCATTGTTAGACGTTCTCCTGATCCGATCACCTTCAAATACTCTTACAACTACAGTTTACAGGAAACGTTCACAGGTCTTTATATTCTTAAAGAATCTGCCCATCATCCTTGTCAAGAAACAGGAATCATAAAATGTCTAATCAGAAGAGCCAAAACTAATTGTTCTACTTCTAATTTTCTACAGAAAGAACTTTCTACTATTCAACAGTACATGAAACTCAATGGCTTTTCCGAAAAGAGTACACATCTTCTCGATTCTTATAATCCACCACTAAACAACAAAGATTCAATACGTCGAGTTCCAATTCCATACATCTCCGGGATTTCAGAACCTATTTCAAGAATTCTGAAGAAATATGAGTTAACAGCTGCTTATTCACCTATTAGCAAATTATCTTCCCATTTTCCTTCTTCTAAAGACAAATGTTCAACTGTCTCTTCCTGGAGTTTATCAAATTCCCTGCAACTGTGGTCTCTCCTATTTTGGACAAACTGGACGCCCTCTAGAAAAAAAAATCCTAGAACATCAATCCTCCATTCATCACAACAAACCCGAAAAATCTGGATTGGCTCAGCATGGGATAGAAATTAACCATAACAACCTTTGGTCAAAAACTCGCCTCTTACATAGATCCCACTATAAATTTGAACACGTTTATTCAAAGAAAGTGTAGAGGCCTTACTCCATCGTCCTAACCTGAATTGGAATGACTGTATATCTGTATCAAAAATCTGGCCAAGTCTAATCAGGATAACTAATTAATTCATATTAATTTTATGTTATTTAAAATTATTGAAATTATTAATTAATATTTTTAGTTCAATCATGTCTCTGCTTAAAAATATTTCTCTTTAATACTTAGTGATATAACATCACGCGGCTTGTTCTATTTATAAATGATCTATTGTTAGTATTCCACTTTATATTTTAAAAATGTTCTTGTATTGCCATTGAAGATGGTCTAAAATTTTCAGATCGAAATATTTGGCTAATTAAATATCTTTCTTGTGTGTATATACTTATATTATACAATCTTTATGTCACAAGTATCCTTAAAATATCAAATAAATACCGAATTGCTAAGGTAACCGTGGCCCTACAGAAGTTAAAACCATTGTGCAGAGATAACAGAATAGCAATCACAACCAGACCGAAAATAATAGACACTTTGGTGAATTCTATCCTTCTGTATGGTTGCGAAGCCTGGACTTTATGAAGGAAGATGAGAGAAGACTCCTTTCTTTTGAAATGAAAACTTACAGAAGACTTTTTAAATTTAATCCAATTCCCTATACCGCTTACGAAACCAATGAAAATATCTGGAAACTGATTGATTCAATAGACGGGAGAAAAAAAGGGAAAATAATCTGACAGTCATCAGACGAAGATAGACGAAATGGTTCAGACATGTGGAGAGGGCTAATGGCATTCCAAAGCAAGCAGTAGAAGGAATCGTTTCGGGATCAAGGGCTAGGGGCCGACCTCAATTAAAATGGACTGATAACATCAAAAAATAGACAAATTCCTCCCTCTCTCAACTGACATCAAGAACAAGATTATTGGAGAAGGCTAACAAAGAGCATGATCTACCAGCCATCAGTGACCCAACGGTCTATTTAGGACTATGGGAGAGAAGAGTTGCATCAAGTCCATCCTGCAATGTTGACTTTTTATCCAGCAGGGGATGGTTGTTTCATGGATGACAATGCTACTGTCCATCATGCAAGAATTGTTCAGCAGTGGTTCAGCGAGCATGATGGAAACTTCCACCATCTTCCCGACCACCACAAAGTCTGGATCTGAATCCCATGAAGAATTTGTGGCACATGTTAGGAAAACAGGTCTGAGATCAAAATCCTCTTCCATCTTGTCTGGTGAACACGTGATATGTTGTAGATAGATGCAATCCAACATTTTCTGGAATCTATGCCAAATCGCCAATGTGCTATAATTCGGGCTAAAGGAGGTCCAACACGGTATTAAATAAAAAAAAAAATTAATTCATCGGCCAGTATGTGTAGGAATCATACATTACATACTGAAGATTGTACACCAGTGAGCTAAAGAGTGGAAGGAAATTTGTTATTAACATTATATTTAAGCGATTGTTGACGTCTGAGAAACAGAGATGTAAGGAATGAAGAATTGGTTCAAAGTTGAATTATGAATGGAGGATTCCTGCTTCCTATTCGCAATTCAATGGTTTTTGAGCAGGAGAATGACGAAACCAGTGTCAAATCTGTTGAATATCTCGGAAAGTAAAATTAAATGTCACAAAAAAAATTGCATACTCTCGTCATAAGAGTCACAGAAGACAGACAATAGGTGGATCAAGTTTGGCCTTAACAGAATACTTTTTATGGGAAGAAACCATTTGCAATCAGACCAGCAGTACTGTAACGAGGGCATGAAGCGCCTGTGGCAGGTGTCTAACTTGCGCCCCCTAACCCAAAAAATGACAAAAGGTTTGAAAAATTTAAATGTAACAAGTGAAAGTTTACTAAATGCAATATGTTCAGTACTTACTATTAACCCCATCAAAATGAGTTGCAGTGTGTTGCAGAATTTGTGTGTCTAAAGCAGCGTATTGCCGAAATTTAAAACTACAGTATAAAATATCGGACTATTATATCTATTTATTTATTTTTATTTTTTTACATTTTTTTAAGTTTTGCGCCCCAAACGTAGTTGCCCCAGTGGCGGGCGCCTCTTTCGCCATGCCCTCGTTACGGTACTGCAGACCAGATCAGGAATATGATGAAACAGTTATTTGCGTAACATGTAATGCAACAAGCGAAAGAGGACTCGCTTATTTTTATTTTTTGGATAATGCAATTACAGGTTGCATCATCCAAAAAATGATGCAACCTTTATAACATGATTAGAAGAATTTTATGTGGAAAGCTAAAATCAAACAAGATAACGGGATAATGGCCACTCTTATGTGTTACATTGGCTCTGGTTATAATGATCTACTGACTAGTTCGAACGGAAAAGAATTTCTTCATCCAGTTGGGGTGGGATTTTGTTTTCAGGGATATCGATTGGGTCTTGTCAAAACGCGCCAGTAGTCACTGCTTTCAGCATCAACGTGTTACATTCTGATATCCCTTTAGACACATCGCAAAAGTAGTTTAATGACTTAAATGGTTCTCCAGCTGATCCGGAATCACGAAATAAAAGGAGAGGTGGAAGAGACGAGAAATCAATGCACGAATAAGCAATATGGTGGTGCCACGTGATGGTCCAATTAAGTAGACTGGAAAATCTGTTGAGCTGTTTCCATCATTTCTGCAAGTCCATTGAATTCACTATGCAAAATAACAAGTGACACTGCAATCTACCAAGTGTACCAATCACTAAGAGCTGTGTGTGTGCGTGTGTGTGCGTTCGCGCGCACACTTACTTTAGCGGCTGCATGTCTGTAGTTCATCGAAGGACTCTTTGCTATTCCTTTCTTCATAGTGAAAGGCTTGTCGCGTGTTTTCTCATGCTTGATGTTTAGCTCTTTCCTAACTTTGAAGCCTTGAAACAAAGCCTGAATCCTGGTGGCTGCCGAGTTTTTCTTGTAGTTTTCATAACTTTCGGGATCATAAATAGAAGTATCCTGAAGAGGAAGATGATCATAATAAACATGTTAAGTGAATAAACTCACTAAACTACAGGTTCTTAATAATATGGCTTATTTAGAGCCATTTAGTTTTACTTGCTCTCTACTCAGGCTAGCTAAGAATTTAAATAATCTTAAATTAAACACTCATTCAATTTAATTATCGGCATGTTCTGCATGCAGTGAAGACATTTCATTAGAATTTTTTAATTATGATTATGTAGATCTTCCAGGAAAATCAATTATAAGCAGAAATCCAATGGGTTTATTTGGCCGTAATAATATCAAAAAATTATTACAGACTAGTTTCGCCAAGATCATCATCATCATCATCGTTTATAATTTTATAATTAAAATTATAAAATTATTAAAAATTTATGAATTATATTAAAATTATATTATATATTATATAATTTAATTTAATAATTAGATAATAATTATTAAAATAATAAATATTAAATTTAATAATTGCGTAATAATTATAAAATAATATAATATAATATATTAAATTACAATTATAAATAGGGAATCCAATCAAAGCAAATAAGCAGTCTGTGTACACTAAGATAGGACTTGGAGGTTCTTATGACGTGAAGAAAAACCAGGCTTCTCTGTCACATGCTAACTGACGGATCTCTGATGCGGAGACTTGGGGGGGGGGGGATGGGGAGAATATTGCTGATGTATTTCCAATACTGAGTTCGGGCTCTGCCTCTTTTTCCATCTGTAAGGGCGTAGAGGACCAGAGCATCAAAAGCTGCAGAGGGTGGATGACTGAGTTAGTGGCCGAGCCATTTTATTTGGTTACTTTGAAAAGTGCTAACTAGAGGATCTTACTGGGGTTCATCTAATACAGTAGATGGAAAATTCTCCAGAAAATTTTCCATCTTATACTTAAACATTTCCAATAAATCAAAATATTAAGAAAGTTGCATTAAAAGATAATATTCAAGTCTTCATATTATTCAAACTTGGGCTGTGAATGGTCACAGTCTTATACTATTCGATTGGAAAGAGGAACATCGAATAACGTTCGATGTTCATTGTACATAGCAATGGACGAAGAATGGGTCCGAACAAGGTGCATCTCCCACGTCGTAACAAGAGTGTTATCACATTTAACAGATGAGATAAATTCCCGTAAATAACGTTTTCTGGCGGACACCATTCTGCTGTGAAGAATGTATATAACAATTCGCCATTCCCACCCACACACTTCCAAATCATGCTTGCTTAGCAATCCACTCGAATTCAACATGCTTCTGTAGCAAAGTAACATTGGACTACTTTTAGCAAACATGGAAGTAAAATTGAAAGATTAATAATAATAATAACCTAATGGCTTTTATTTCCTTATAGGGAGTAGGTGAGGCCTTTAAACTCTATCTAGCTTTTGGAGACTGAATGGGCAGTTCAATCTTCATCGGTAGCCAGTCAGAGAGAGCTGGCCCATGTCGATCACTGATTATAAGCAGCCACCGATGAAGAGACCTGCAAACAAGTGCTGCCATCTCTTGGTACATAACTAATAAGATATTCGGAAATCGTTTAACTGAACACAAGGAATATGTTATAAAAATATGTATCGGTTTTTTATTGCAGCAATAAAAACAATTATAAAAATTTAATTTATAACTAATTTGTTTAAAATATCAGATTTAGAAATCATTCTTACATTTTTTTTTTAAATTTAGAACGTCGTGATATATAAAAATAATAATAATAAAAAAACTGGAAAACATGCGTCATAGGTGGGATTTCGAAACCGAACAGGTGATTGAACTAATCTCACAAGAGCTGCTTTTGATGCTGTATTTTAGAAGCAGTGGACACAGATGGACAAGATATTGCAGCGAACTATATAAAAATCAACTGAATAATACTGCAACAGAAGTAATCAAAGAACTAATAGCAATCTCTCCACCAGCAGAGACTTTTGAAAATGACATCTTGGAAGAGGAGGTGAATAAGGCTATAAAACATCTCAAGAACAACAAAAGTCCTGGAGATGACAACATAATAGGCGAGATGCTAAAATATGTGGGAGAATCACTTGCAAAAGAAATGCATGAGCTATGTAATGAAACATGGAGATCAGGGTATGCTCCTGAAGAGTGGAAAAAATCGGTCTTTGTTGTTCTTCATAAGAAAGGCACTGCTTTAGAATACACCAATTACTGAACTATTGCATTAATGAGTCATCTTGGCAAAGTGCTGATTAAAATACTAACAGAACGCCTGAAGGGTCATATGGAGGCACATCTTCCTGATGAGCAAGCCGGATTTCGAAAAGATCGAAGTACAGTGCAACAAATACTCGCACTAAGACTAATAGCAGAGAAAGCTCGAAGAAAGAACAAAAAGATATACTGCTGTTTCGTGGACTTCTATAAACCATTTGATAATATTTACCAAAATATAACATGGGTTGTCTTGGAATCCTGTGGTGTAGAGAATAAATTGATCCGCCAGTTGAAAGATATAAACAGCCAAGCAAAAGCAAAAATCAGGAAAAGCAGGTGCGATTGGAGATTGGTTTGCCACTAGTCAAGGCACAAGATAAGGGAACCCAATATCATCAATCATCTTCATCACACATCTGGGAAGAACACTAGATAAGATTAAAGAAGGAGGCATTTCAATAAATGTTATGAGAATAAATTACCTCTGCTTTACAGATGACATCGTCTTGATTGAAGAAGACGCAGCAAGGCTAGAACAGACATTGCAAACACTATACACAGAAGGGAAAAGATATGGACTAGATGTCAACTTTGACGAAAAAACTAAAACAATGATATTTGGACAACAGGAGTTACTGAACAGAGTTATCATGGACAGATTTCAACTGGAAAATGTGGAACACTTCATATATCTTGGGTGCCACATGACGCATGACTTGGACCAGAAAAAAAGATAAAAATTAGAATAGCCAGAACAACAACTATTTTAAAAGCCATGGACAAAATATGGAAGAGCCGAGCTATAAAGATGCAAACTGAACTGCGCATTATAGAAACATAGCAATAACCTTTAATATATAAGAGTAGCCCAATACTGCATCAATGTAGATTAAGACGTGCGATCCTCAGATGACATCTGTTCATTGAGTTATTATGGTTAGCGCAGGGTGCACTGAAAACATGGCTGTTTCCGACGTATTTCTATCAAGACATCATACGGTTTTTGAACAGTTGCATTTTATATGTGCGTGTGTGGTAATTCCATACACGAAATTGTTCGACCTATAGTCCAGTATCACTGTGAATGAACAGAAAGTTGAGAAGAAAGAAGGGGGAGAAAAAAAAGAACTACACCGAAATGGCATGTTGAAACAAACTTGCGTTGCACCATCCGTTGTCCAAAACGGGCAAATCAGCTCACATTTCAGAAGGATGAAAAAAAAAAATTAAATTATCAGTGACAAAGTGATACAAATATTTCTATGTCTTACTTAGAACTCACTGATTTATTCGAATTGGTTCTGGGTGAAATTATGGCCAAAGTAACGAAGACTTGAGAACAATACATTACGAGATGAACTAAATAAATAAAAGCTGCTACGCCTTACGAGACCGACTACACCCACCTTCAGTTGAAAAGACCGTGTGCAAGTTTAATTTGTTAAAATTTTCATGTTGAAAGTTATGTTTGGTCTTTATTAACTATAATTAACACAAAACAGATATTTGGATTATAAGACCATTGGTTTAATACATATATGCACAAATTCGTCAACTAGTTTCGCTAGCAAAACTGACTAGCTTTGTCAAGACTAAACGGTGAAAAAGAACTAACAAATGCAAAAAAAAAAAAAAAAATCGAAAGAATAGAGTAACGTTTACACCGGTTAGACAACAAAAAATTGGAAGGCATCGCGTGCATGGTATGCGTGAAGCGATATACTTCAGTCATTATTATAAATACGCGTTACATAGTTTATGGCGTACTGTAGTTCCGCTAAACTTAATGAGTTAATAAGATTTTTCCATATATCATTTAATATTACTCCTTGGTTTCCATTAAGGTTGTTTCCTGTTCGTAGGACCACTGCAGCTTCTTTAAATATTCGACATCTGAAATCTTCCTCCATATATGGCATTGAGCCGTTATCCCAATCTATAGCGTGGTTTAAAGTTGAGAAGTGATGCGCCAAATTTGAGGTGTCTGTTCTGTTATGATTAACGTCTCCGACATGTTCCTTCTGTCTAATTTCTAAGCCATTGTAATACCCTATGTTTGATTTAGTCTCCAATAAAATAGCTAGAATTTTAAAACTTTATAACATCAGAGTGGTGTTTAAACCGACCCCATTAGACAGTTTTTAAGATATGACAGTGTACCTTTTTTCAAATATGAAAGTTCAAAAATTTTCATACAAATTTTTGAAATGTGTACAAATTTCAAAAATGTACAAACCTTGTACATTTCAATGTACAAGGTATGTGTTACAGCATACCTTGTACACGTGGACTATCCTACATAGGCCAAACTTCAAGAGGCTTAGAAATTAGACAGAAGGAACATGTCGGAGACGTTAATCATAACAGAACAGACACCTCAGATTTGGCGCATCACCTCTCAACTTCAAACCACGCTATAGATTGGGATAACAGCTCAATGCCATATTTGGAGGAAGATTACAGATGTCGAATATTTAAAGAAGCTGCAGTGGTCCTACGAACAGGAAACAACCTTAATAGAAACTAAGGAGTAATATTAAATGATATATGGAAAAATCTTATTAACTCATTAAGTTTAGCGGAACTACAGTACGCCATAAACTATGTAACGCGTATTTATAATAATGACTGAAGTATATCGCTTCACGCATACCATGCACGCGATGCCTTCCAATTTTTTGTTGTCTAACCGGTGTAAACGTTACTCTATTCCTTCGATTTTTTTTTTTTTTTTTTTTTTTGCATTTGTTAGTTCTTTTTCACCGTTTAGTCTTGACAAGCTAGTCAGTTTTGCTAGCGAAACTAGTCGACAAAATTTGTGCATATATGTATTAAACCAATGGTCTTATAATCCAAATATCTGTTTTGTGTTAATTATTGTTAAAATTTTGTATAAAACTCAAATTCCTGACAACTGAATAACCTACCAAAGGAAACACATGCAGGGAAAGGCTAAGCACTCGTCGACACACTCTTGGTTGGACTTCACGTCCTGGGGAAGTCCGACCACGAAAGTCGTCCCTTTATAAGAATCAAGGGAAGACTTTAATCTATTTGCTTCTCAGGATCGACACGTGCTGCCTTATTTGATTCATGCGGGGTATTTACGATCAGAAAGCACACTTTTGATACTGAGTTTGTTCACATAGTTCATTATTTAAGATGCTGGTAAAATGATAAGTAACAGGCACAGAATACACAAAATGGCTTTAACGTGACAGGAAATAATAGCGATTAAATTTGATTGAGGTTCTTTCTAGCTTAGCACTTTTATTAACATACTAACGAAGCTAAGGGAATGTAACAGAACTGAGAAATGATACATATGGATCAAGACGGGGAGGAAACGAAAGTTAAGATTTGGCCCCTAAGCATGGAAATGACGTGCAAATTGGGACATGCATGTTCTTCAAAGATAGCGTTCTGTTCGACCCAGATGAATTGCGGTTATAAAACGAAAATAAACGGAATGCGCGAAACTTATTTAAAACAAAATGCTTAAACGAAAACTACTTAAATTTTAAAGAAAAAATTCAAAACAATATTTGAGCTTTAAAAGCAAGTCGTACAATATGAGCAAAAAAATGTTTCAGAACAAGAAATTTACCCAAAGGACGACAGGCTCCCCCTTCAGGAAATGGACTCTCTGTTGACAGCCAAACTCTTTGAAAATGTTTTCTTCCTTTGCTTCCTTAGCTGCGATGTAGCTGGAAAAAAAAAAAAAAAAAAAGGTTTTACGATTGAATATTCTGTCGTTTAAAAGGTCAACCTTATCCAACAAGTTTATCGGTTTCCATGGTTGTCAACCCTTTCAACGGAATAAACCATAGGCAATTTTTTAACGATCCCTGTGTTATTATTATTATTATTATTTGACACCTCCAGGGGGGTCCAAAAATTCATCGAGGGAGGACACCTTCTCTACAACTCTCCGTCTCCGCTACTCAACCTCATCCACCAACTGCATCATCTACACCAACGCCATCTACTGTCTTCGTTCACCACCACCACCACCACTAGTATTTTTACAAACAATCACAAACATCATGCCATTGGCCGGATTCGAACTCTCAGCCTTTTGGCTGGAGAGCGGATATGGCTAACCACTCGGCCAACCATTTATTACTAAGATGACAAGAAAAGTTTAGCATTTCTGTACTTAAGTAATTTTTTATATTTACGAATAAGGATTACTTGCTGGTCGCATACGATTACGGAAACTTACCATGTGGCCTTGAGCAAGGCGTTCCGTATTGTAGGTATCTCCATGACAATCGCTGGTAGAAGAGGAGGATGATAGCAAGCGAGGATTTCCCTCATAGTCATCATGGGAAAGCGAACACATTTCATGACCTTGATTGCGAATTTCTCTCTCTCCAGAAACTTGTAGTGAAGCCATTTGAGAGCGGCAAGGAACACGATCACCTCACTAAAATGATCGACACGAAAGGTAACGTTTATTAGGGATTTATTCACTAAGCTTCTGTTCTGTAAAAACAATTTTGACAGCAGTTTTGAAAGAAACGCAGAACAGTGGCGCGTAAGTGATTGAAAAAAAAAAAAAAAAGAAAGAAAAGAAAACATTTTAAACTAACTGCTTTCCATTTTGTGATATATCAACAACACTTGACTTCTTTTTTTTTTTTTATGTGACTGTCATCCACGAAATGTTGGAAACCAACAGCACCGTTTAGTAGGCTAAAATGTTATTTTTTATTTTTCCATATTACTCGGCAAACTCCGCTCTACAGATCAAATAAGCTGGGTGGTAGTTTCACACCAAGGGATGAAACTTAAAACAATTACAAACAACTTGGCCAACGGCCAGATTCGGACCACTAGGCCTTTTGGTTGGAAAGTGGGTATGTTCTCCGACCAATCAGCAAAGACCAGCAATGCCGTAATCATTAGAAACTTTTTTTTAAAATAAATAAATAAACATTTATTAAGGAACAAGTGCTTTACCTACGAGCTCCAATTGCTTCTGCGGATAAAAATTCACAGACTTGATCCTCATCCAAATCCAAAAATTCTGGTGTTGCCACTAGCTCTTCAAAATATTTAGTCATAGCAGTAAAGGCACGCACGCTCGCTTCACTAAGTCCTAACTTCTTGGCAGTGACGTAAATATACAGCATGTTGATCAGTTGACTCGAGACACCAGACAATATCTACAACACCAACATGTATGTATGTATACACGAAAAATACACATAACAGAAATAAAATCATTTATATATGATTCTGCCATTGAACTGATGGCATCATTGGCAGAATTATATTAAAAATAAATATATTAGAAAGGAATTTGACACTATTAGCATTCAAGATTGTAATCATATTAAAAAGAGACAAATTAGCCATTGATTCAGTCAGAATTACATCAGAATGCAGCTGAAGTTTTCTATGGGGACATAGAAAATTTCAGCTGCATTGACAGCGTCCAAACCAGTTTTAAGTTATGGACCGGAGAGTTGGTTAGAAATAAAGCACTTGACCAAAGATGAGAGACCACAGACATGAGAGTTCTGAGAAAAATTACAGGAGTAAACCGATGGCATCAATAGCAGAATCATATTAAAAATGAAGATATCAGGAAAAACTTGACGCTATTAGCATTCGAGAATATGTCAGCAAAGATCTAATCTATGTTGGTATTGGCCATTTAAATAGAATGGGTGAGGAAAGGTTAGCAAAAGAGGTGTTTGATGCCAAGATAGCAGGAAAGAGACGCTAAGGAAGACCAAGGTCTAAATGGATTGATTCAGTCAGAAGTACCTTAGAAGAACGATATATTAGATATGACAATATTGGAGTGATAACATGAAAGAGATTGATTTGGAGGAAAATAGTTGATAGGAGATTAATAGTAATGTAGTAGTAGTAGTAGAAATAATAATAATAATGTAGTGTTGTCATAGTAATCTGAACATCCCTTGGAGGTACATATCAGGTAATTAATGATGCTAATTGCAAACATGACAAATTAATGAAGAGAAGGTTAGTCTGAAATCATTGCAAACTGCTATTTTTTTAAACCGAAATGCTTCTAGCAGTACCATCAACAAGTGCATCCGTATCATTGATAAAAGTCTTAGCATTAATTACGGAAAGAGCGTCCAAGTCTAGGAATCATTTGCGTTATCTGCTAATTGGGTGCGTTATTTGACAGTATGAGACCCACACACACCTCAGATTTCATTGAAACCATTTATCAAAAAAAAAAGCTTCTTCGCATCCTGGACAGGACTCGAACCCAAATCTTTTTTGCTCTGTCGGTTGGAAAAGCATATACGCGAAATTCTTCATACGGAGATGGCTGGCATTTTGAACTCAGGCATATCTTCTTGCAAATAAATCAACTGAGAAAAATGCAGATTTTTTTATTTTTATTTTAAATCGTTGTTCTCATCGTCTGTGGGTAAAGTAACAATTTCAAAATGAAACTTTGAAAGTATCCAATACTATTCAAGTGTTGGTTTTGCTTAAGTGTAGTTTCTTGCTTTAAACTTTGATTTTAAAATCTCACATATGAGATTTTAAAATTTAAGACAGATTTGAAACACATTTTATTAAACAGCCAAAATGTTAAAATTCTAATATGTATTATTCATTCGCCATTAATAAATAGGAATTTATCCCAGCTGACTAGTTTTCTCTTCCCTTTGCCAACTCTCTAACACACATCAGTGTGCGAGAGAAAGCCAGAGGTGTGTTGCTAAATTTTGATAAGTAAAAAATATTCTTGCCCAAATTACAGCGCACTTTCACCTGTTTATACAATTATATTTGATTAAAAAAAACTTTCGCCAGCTTAATATTTATATAACCTTGGTTTATTTTGCTGACAATGCTAAACGTAAGTGCAACCAATCGACCACCAGTAATATGACAATGATTACGTCATCAGTTACTCGTATAATTACGGATAATTACACGAGTTCAGCATTAAGAGAACAGTTGTGCCACTGCAAAGATTTGCATAGCCAAGTGTGCAACAGCCCGAAAAAGTTTGAGAGCCACTGCTCTAAGGCATTCCTTTTCTTGAAACAACTGCTCGTTACGATCTTTCCTCAGCAGGGGCGAATGCTGGTCTTGAAATTGACGCTTGCTCTTGTCATCATTCAGGGAGTGAGAGGTATGATTGAAGTCTGATTAGCGGAATAATGAATTACTGACCATTTAAAACTATATATTTAGAAATTTATGTACATTTAACCATACAAATGCAATATTTATTTTATAAATGATATTCTATCTTCTTCAATTTAGCTACTTGAATACAAATTCTACCCTACGGTTCTTCTTTATGAACTGGTCAATAACATCGCCATAAAAAGTTGGTTGTAACTTAATTTTCCCAAGCAACACGCACACTTGTAAAGGCTGGCTGAAGCTCACTGGCTAGAGCTACGTTGACTGCGTATGGCCTGTGTTTAAACAACAGAGTGAGACGACGTGAAATGGCTATGCGCGCGCATGAAATCACAGTGCTGCTGCGAGGACCTAGAAGCTCCTACAACCGAGCAAGCCAAGGTAGCTTTGACAAGACGAGCAAGCATCGGCTTTCAATACATAACGCAAAACTCGATTATTGCAGCGCAAGCTTAACACGTCTTCTGTCTACAAAATGAAAAGCCTAAATGGAATGCTTATAAATGCATGCATTTATTAACAAATAAATATTACTTCTTTCTCAATTAATGAGTTTGCGCGGCAAGCATCGAGAATTCGCTCCTGTTCCTCAGCTGCCAGGAAAGAAGAAAGTGCCTTCTCATACTCATAAGTAGGTTTATTCCAGAATTTTATTTTCTGTTCGTGAGATGAAAGAGAAGTACCGGTTTAAGAGCTCATCGTAAGACATGACTAATGGAATCATAATGATACAACCAGAGCACGTCGGGAGTGTGTAGAAGTAATAAAAACTTCTCCAGAATTGATAAGCAGTTGATATTTTTTTTAGAGAAAGAATTTTATGAACTATTTTGTTCATGGCAAAAATTCTTAAAATTTGAAATCGCACTTGCTTTGCGATCCAAGAAGCAACGCTACGAACTCAGTATTCTCAGCAAATTTCTGAACGTAATATTAAAAAAAAAAAAAAAAAAAAAAAAAGCTGACAATAAAGTTCAGCCGTTGAATGCAGAAAGTAGCAAGAACTCAAATACAAAAACATATCGGCAATTGCTCTACTCATTTTAGGTAATCAAGTTCAGGTTAGACCATAGATTGGGGTAGGATACCATCTTTTAGAGAATAAATGCCAACTGTTATGACACAAAATGTTGCATTATCATATGTCATCGTATGTTACGCTTTCGCGCATGCCTACACATTTTACTGCGTACGCTTCCGTAACCTATAATCCCGCAGAATAGGTTGGTTGCTCTTTATTCCCAAATGTTGAATAAATTACATTTTATCTTTAATCTTGAACTAGTATTTTAGCTCGGTACGAATTTATCCTTTCAGAGGTTTTTCAGCAAACTGTTTTGTGTGGCAATACAATGGGGAGAATTCGGAGGCAATTTCTTAACTGAGAATTTATAAACTGCATACATTTTGTGTTGCTCTAACGAATAATAATAATAATAATAATAATAATAATAATAATAATAATAATAATAATAATAATAATAATAAACCTACGTCTACACAGTTTTGAAGAGCATCTTTCATTCCAAGTTTTCTGGCTGCTCTGTACACATCGCCCATATCCTGGCAAGTGACTTTCAGTTCTCCTGTGTACATGTACGTAAGGAGGATTTCAAAGGCATGCGGAGTTACAGAAGGAAGTTCCAGCTGATATAAAGGGGGAAAAAAAGTGAATAAACATAAGCTATAGTGAAAAAATGGGAAAAATGTAAAATTTGAGTCTTCAAGGCAAGAAACAAACTCCACTGGACTGCTTACATGATGGGTGTTCATTGCGCCAGGCTGCATAAGGAGCTGCTTGAAGTAAGGAGAATAGCAGGCGAGGACCGACCTGTGCGCTGTAAAGGTGTCCGTCTGAACCATAATCAGAATATCAGTCATGCATTTCTGTTTCCATAAGGCTGCTGTGTACTCTCCAAGTTTTGCATGATGCTGGTCTTCTGAGGATCTGCCATGATAGAGGCGACCGAAAGAAAATCCAGAACGCTGCCCTGCCGTCGATGTAGGAACAGTGCCAGAAGGCTCATTGTAAGACGAGACCTCTTTTAAATTTTCAACATTGTGTACTTTTTTAAGGCCCATGGAAGTCTTGTCATTTGTGCTTCCATACTAATGAAAAAAAAAAAAAATCATAGTAATTATTTAAAGGATAACTGAAACACGAACTTTCTTTATTGGAAGAATTCTTTTGTGCTGTTCTTCATAACATTATGCATTGAAATATTATTAGTCAGAAAAGTAAAAGAATAATAAGCAACCCAAAACTTGGCCTTTTAATAATATTTACTACTACAAGACCAGTGGTGTAGCTAGAGCTTTTGCCGCCCGGGGCGATCCCTGAGTTTGCCGCCCCTCTCAATACACACGAAAAATACTACAAAAAGTCAAAACGACGTATAGGAAAATAAATTAAAACGCTATGTTTATTTTTGAAGTAAAATTTTAATTTCAACATTCTAAAATATTATTTTTCTTGCTTTTCTGTTAGCAAAATCGTCGATGACATTGCCGAAGTCTATATCATAGTAACGTAGGTAATTCTTAATCAATTTTATTTAGAAAAACTCCTCTCACAATTAGCAACACTTACAGCAATTGTGAGGAAAATTCGCAGTAGTATTACAATAATTGGAACTGAGTTCTCGAGACTGTATTTTAGAATTAACTGCAAAAGTTCAAAAATGTTCAAAGTGCCGCCTGGAGCGGTCCGCCCCTCTAGCTACGCTTCTATACAAGACGCATGTAGATCGAGATCTCATTACGGGAGTGTAATTTCTTGATAGAAAAACAACAACATGATAGTAAAAGAGTACGGTGTTGAGTTCTATTATTAGTGTACCATAAATAGTACCAACAATGATCTACTTTTGATTATCTTACACTTGAATTACCTAAATCATATTAAGCTATGATTACTTTAAGATTCAGTTCGTTTAAATTGTGGATAACTTTAATTTAGGCAAGTTTCGTTTCTGTTTAAACAACTTTTATTTATTAGATGTGTTCACGTCCCTGAAAAGTCTCGTTAGTTACGAGGACGCTGGAACAGTTGGTTTCTCTTTAAGGAAGGGCACCCCGTTTCTATCAGGACATGCTAGTCTTCATAAGAGCTGTCTTCTGCCTTCCAGTTAAAGGTTTCACTGAATACCGAGTATCTTATAGTCATGGACCAGATTATCATGTTTCCTTAAATTTTTTAGTATGCACCAGAAATTGCACTCATTCTTACTCACTGTTATTATTTTATAATACCATCGATAGTTCTAAAGAACAACACGTATGTTTCTGATTCAAAATTGTTATTGTCAGATCATCAACTTGAACATCTGTTCAAGTTGCTGATATTATTACAGACTCCATTAACATCAAACGAGGAGTAAGGCATGGATGTGTGCTGTCACCTCTTCTTTTTAACATATACTCAGAAGTCATATTTCAAAAAGTCTTGAAAGGAAGGGATGAGTGTAAATGGTGAAATCATCAGTAACATCCAATATGCTGATGACACAGCTCTCCTGGCTGACAAATTCAGGATCGTCAGAATCTTCTGGAACTAGTGAATGAAGAGAGTGAAAAAATGGGATTAAAAATAAATATCACCAAAACTAAATTCGTGGTCATAAGGAAGAAACTGATTCTTAATTCAGCACTTTCTTTAAATGGAAAACAAATAGAAAGAGTGGCAAAGTTTAAATATCTCGGATGCTGGTTAAATGAAGATTACAATTCGAAAACGGAAATAAAAGTTAGAATTGAAATGGCAAGAAAAACTTTTCGCTTGATGAAATCAACACTGTGTAACCGCAGTTTAAATTTAGAGATTAGACTACGCATGGTTAAATGCTATGTATGTACAGTACAGAAACTTCGACCTTGAAGACAACATCAATAAAAGACTTGAAGCCTTTGAGATGGGGTTATAAACGACGAATGTTAAAAATCCCACGGACAGCAAAAACATCCAATCAGGAAGTACTGGAACAAATGGGGAAATCACATGAACTTTTAGATACTATAAAAAGAAGGAAAACTGCATATTTTGGTCTCCTACTTCGTAATGAAAAATATAAGATACTTCAATTGATTATAAGAGGGAAGAAGAGGACAAGGAAGACGAAGAAAATCTTGGCTGGCAGACATCAGACAGTGGACTGGCATGAACTCTGATAGACTGCTCAAAGTGGCTGAGAATCGTTCAAAATTTGCGAAGGTGGTCGCCGACCTCCGATAGGAGATGGCACTCACAGAAAGAAGATACGAGTGCTCATCAGAGCGTCCAATTAATTATTGTCTTCTCTACTTAAGTAGATTTATTACTGATTAAAGTGCTTAGCAAATGGAATTATATTCCCCTTACTATGATCTGTAAGAAATATGATAAGTCAACGTCAAGTTTCTCACCTGTTGTACAGATACGCCTTCTTTATTCATTTTGGATTTAGCTCTTGACTAATAGCGGAAGACACCGTATCAATCGGTCGTAAATCCAAAATCCTGTGTTGGGAATCTCAGTAGATATAGAAGACAGATTTATGTCTACACCGGAGACACTCCGTTCCTACAACTCGACAGAAACCACTTCGTTTTATTCTGCCTTTTCACCGGCGAACAACTGGAAACACGAATATTCAAAACACAAAAAACACAGAAATGTTCATTGTTAGCATGTTTCAAATAAATAATCTGTTCACATTATTTGCCCTATGGTATCTGCATTGTTCACTTTGTAATGTTTAGATCATGTGGATTTTTTTTTTTTTTTTTTTGAAATTTAAGTATTGTTGTTAAAAACGAAGTGGAAGAGAAAACTGAATACACAGTTGGGATGTTAACATGTGTAAAGAAGTTTCTTAACACATGTTAATAGTTAGCCAAAATTTTCAATATTTATTTTACTAAAAATTGTGTTCCGTTAATTGTATAAAAATGTACTGCGCTCAAAGATCGCTTTCTTTTTTATATGCTCAATCACTTTGCCTAAACATTTCACAATCAGTATTCTCTACATTCCTTGGCCTATAACCATATTCTTTTAGATTTTCTAGTCTGATAATTTCAACTTCACACCACACGAGTATTTATCATCTTCATATGTGCTACCATTTTCAACTTCCACTCTTTGTGAATAGATACAGTTCCTCTACAATCATTAATAGTACTTCTCTTTTCACTTTCCTATCCTTTTGAAAATTGTATATCCTATTTCTATCCCCAACACTACATGATCCTCAGGCAACCAAGTTTCACTCACACTGGGTTTCTTTAGATAGATATACTGACTCAATCGATGCAGTAAACTCAGCTTCCTTATTTCGAATACACTTACATTTGTATACAAATATAACAATCTCCCTGTCTTTGTTATACCTGTCTCATCTCCCACCTTTATACATCCCATTACTCTGTCCTGCAACAGATCTTCAACCTTCTTCCTGTCATCATCATCATCATTGCAATATCCATTGGTGTCCAATGCATTTCACCATCCTTTGCCATAAATAAAAGACGACAGTCAGGGCAAGAGTGGGTAGATGATGTGAAAGAGTGGTATGGACAGTTTGCAGGATTTAAGTCATCTGGTGCAGACAGAAAGATGACTCAAATCCTGCAAACTCTTTCCAAGACACTCTTGCATTGACTGTCATCTTTTATTTATACCATCCACTATATCAAGCATCAAGGTTTAGATCTTTCTTCTGTTATCCATTCTGCAGATGTTAAAAAAAAACTCGTTTCCTTGGAATTATTTTCTGCATTAGATTTTCTGTGCAGATTACTTTGCAATACAGTTCATTTATCCTTTGGACTCATCCAATTCGAAGAATCTTTCTATAACATGTTTTTTCAAAAGTCAATCTCTGACCATTACCAATGACTAATATTTCCATTATTGACTGATGTTTCCATCATTTTCAGTTTTATGGGAAGGCTCACTCATTTACTTTTGGATGCCTCCGTAGTGCAATTGGAAGAACGACGGTACATTGCCCCCTTCGATTGGAATAGGCCTAAGTTCGATTCTCTTAGATAAAGGGAGTAATCTTTATGTGGACTTTTTCAATCGAACGTGAGCTAGCCAATCTCATACGGTGGTAGCAGGGTTTTTTCTCCCAGAAACTCAGGTATTTTATCCCGCATACAGACAAATCGGCCCTTCAGAACACATGCAATTTACAGACAAAAAATACTAGTTTCAGTGGTGAGCAGTAGATGGCATTGATTTGGTAGTAGAGGTTCGGTGTAGTGGTGGAGACAGTTGTATAGTGGCTGTCCTCACACGATGAGTATTCGGACTCCTTGGAGGTGTCACGAATAATAATAATAATGTCTTGTCCATTGCCTGTAGGTTTGCTTTAGCTTTGTTATCTGGGATCTTATTTCTTTCTTACAGTCTAAATCATGTATCAAGTTGCTCCATAGGTATGTGAAGTTCCTGACCTATTCCAGCTCTTCTCTGCTGACCTGTAATTGCTTTTTCATCCTCTTCTCTCCAAATGTCATTGCTTTTGTTTTATCAATGTTCATTATCAGCCCATATCACTTTCCTTCTAAATTCAGCACTGTTCTTTCTAGTTCCTGTTCATCTTCTTCAATGACTGTCATCTCCAAATTACAAGTTGTTTATCTTAGTACCTTGAATTAAAATTACCCCTATATAGCCTATAGCCCCCCCCCCTTCTTCCTGTCCTACAACCTACTTCAAAGTGCTGTCCTGCTTCATCCTTTAATCGTTAGCTACACCAACTTTTTGATTCTGTGGCTCTAGGCAGAAAATAGATTCTCTAAATGTCCAACATAAAACAATTCAAATGCAATCCATCAACCCCAAACCATTCCAGATTCATTTTCCCAATACTTATCCTTTACCACCTACAACAACTATCCACTTTCCTTTTTTTTGTCATCAAAGTGATTCTTTTCCACAACTTCCACTAATTCTGATGCCACTCTTTCCTTCACTGCAAAGCATTAGTTATTTGTTACAGTGTTCCAGCAGGAAAGCATGTCACAATTTGTGTTGAGGCTTAATTGCTGGGAAGACATGTTGAAGGTTTAATGAACTATTAACAGCACTAAAAAAGGATTAAAAACTATTTTAATTCTTCCAATATTTCTTCTATCACTGAGGCATCTTTGGGGAATATAAGTAACTTTTCACCTAGATGAAACACGTGAATCTGACCCTAAGGTCCTATGTTGGTGGGGGCACTCTCTATGGGCATTTGTAGGTGGCCTAGGTTGTAAATTGGGATCTCTGAGTATTAATGGTTCCTCAATTTTGGGAAGTTTCTTGCATCTGTATTTATTTAAACTTGACTGATTTTGAAGTGCAGATGCAGATTCCAAAAACAGCCTTTCTTTTTTCAATTTACTGTAATGGAGCATGGTGGTTTTTTCCAGAAGATCCTGTGAGTGGTATCCAATACATGGTCAGCAAGACTGGAATGACCATAGTTGTGATTGTAGATGTTTGTATTCATCTAATGCAGATAGTGGCTGATCTTCCTATCTGTCTGAAGTATACCAACTTGCAGGAACAGGGAACTTTATATACTCCAGGCACTGAGAGAGAGAGAGAGAGAAGGGAAGCAAGTTTTCATTAAGGTTTACAAGCTGTGCAGAGGTTTTTTTTTATATAAAGATCTGGCTTTATAAAGATCTTTGCTATACCTGTCTCATCTTTCACCTTTATGCATCCCATTACTCTGTCCTGCAACAATCAGATCTTCAACCTTCTTCCTGTCATCATCGTCATTGCCAATGTCCATTGGTGTCCATGCTGCAGATGATGATCTTAATATGAAGATCGAAACGTCAGGATATTAAAAGTTATTTATAACATGGTTGTAAAGTCCATAATTTCTAAAATGAATGCTGATTACCATGTAATACTAAAAGAAAGCTCTATTGGTTAGTTTGAATGATGCCATGTTGTTGAGAGGGATGGTAAAAAAAAGTTTGTGAATGTACCTGCCTGGGTTTTCTGCATACAAAATTTCCCAAAATATGGAAAACTTCAATCCTTAGAGATCCCAGTTTCCAACCAAGTCTACCTACAAATGCCCATAGAAGGTGCCTCATCTAGATAGGACTTATAGATTCGGATCCACGTGTGTCATTTATTACTGTGCTGCCTTTGTGTGTTTGTGTGCATGCTACAAGCGTTCATTTCTACTCGCTGAAGATGCCTCACTAACCGAGATGAAATTTTGTGTACTTTGTTATTCATCACACCTGTAATAATTGAACTCCCATAGAATGCTATATGACTATTCTTTGACTCTCTTTCTTCATAATACTAACCTCTTCCTCCTCATTTGTATCAACCAACCTCGTCTTTAGATGTTAAGTCTCATCTCCCAGATGTATCATTTCACTCTTGCCTAAGCTCTCCTACTCCATTCTCTTTGTTATCATTACTAATACTTCCATCTGATTTCTGTTTAATACTGGGAATGCTAATGCCAATTTTGGAAATGCTCTAACCTTTTATTACACTTCTCATGCATTAATACTTTCCTTGTTTTCATTCCCCTTAGCAGTTCACAAATCTTTCACATTTTTTTTTATGGTTACATAAAACAATTCTCGTAATGTATCTATTGAGAGAAATTCAGGCAAACCTCAATCTTCATGTTCTGCATGGCAAAATGTTCACCAACCTTCAATTCCCTGTCTGGTCTACCCATTCATCTTCATTAGTTTCTTGAAGCATTCCCATCAATATAAAACCTAGCTTGATATCTTTTCATCCCAAAATTCATAACTTTACTCTTTGCCAAACTATGCAAGTTTCTGTTTAATACTGGGAATGCTAATGCCAATTTTGGAAATGCTCTAACTTTTTATTACACTTCTCATGCATTAATACTTTCCTTGTTTTCATTCCCCTTAGCAGTTCACAAATCTTTCACATTTTTTTTATGGTTACATAAAACAATTCTCGTAATGCATCTATTGAGAGAAATTCAGGCAAACCTCAATCTTCATGTTCTGCATGGCAAAATGTTCACCAACCTTCAACTCCCTGTCTAGTCTACCCATTCATCTTCATTAGTTTCTTGAAGCATTCCCATCAATATAAAACCTAGCTTGATATCTTTTCATCCCAAAATTCATAACTTTACTCTTTGCCAAACTATGCAAGTCTATTCAGATCATCCTGCTGAATGTATATATCATTACTGTTACCTTCTCTAAATATTCTAACCTTTCAAACTATTCCCAGTATCATTGATGTAAAAATTAAATACCAGTGGATCCAGTACAGAGCCCTAAGTGTGCAACACTAGCTTCCTACTTCATCTTTGATTCTATTCCACCATATACTACTCTTTGCCTGTCTGTCTCTGTCTTTCAACCTTTATTCTTTATATGTGTCACCAATGTCACATCCATTCACACTTGCTTCAGTTTATTCAAAAGATTCCTTTGTGATACTCTACTGAATGCCTTTGCAGAGTACAATGCTTTCATACTGTAGTTATTCCTTTTACCCTACTCGGCTGTCATTTTATTATAGAAACGGTGAGTAACTGGTGCATAAATTTTGTCACCTGTGTTTCTTGAGCATAAGGAAATAGCAGAGAGGATCCAGTGTATCTGAACCCTCTTTTCTAAACAGACTCTGGCAATCCATTCTGCTCGTTAACTACCCTCAAAAGAGAAAATCCCGACATCCCTTTGAAGCATGCACAATTTTCAGGTATGAACCCTATTCTGGTCATGTACTGAAAAGAGGGAAAGAAGGTTCATCCCTGAAAATTGTGCAAGGTTGCTGAAAAACTGAAAAAAAATATCATTATTTTCCATTTGGAGAGGTGAATGAATTGTTATTATTATTACATAACATCTCTAGGGAGTCCAAAGACTCATCGAGGGAAGGCACCTATTCTACAAATCTCTGTCTACACCAACTACAGCAAACTGCAACTATCATCATCTACATCAATGCCATCTAACGCCCACTACCACCACCAGTTTTTTCACAGACAATTACAAACATTAATGCTCACAGCAGGATTCGAACCCAAAGCCTTCTTTTGGTTGGAGAGCAGATACACTATCCACTTGGCCAACCAGGCTGGCCATTGGGTTAACTTTTATACATAAGGTGCCTGGCATTCATATACAGAAAAAGTGCATAAAAGCTATTCACATAGCTTTTTTTACCCTCCACGCTCCTCTTGGCTTTGCAATGTTGTATTATTTCACACTTTAATTTCTCAAGCCACTATCTCCACATGAGGCAATCCTTGTTACCCTCAATGATTGCAACTCTGGTTTCCCCTGCCCTAACATAGTCACTTTCCCAGAAAAGAAATGTCTCTCCAAATGCCTGCATTTCCATGTTCAAATGTAATCCACCTCCTGAGCACCACTCCCTTCTATCCTCACATGTACTCCAAGCATCTACATATTCCAGACCTCTCCTTCACATTCTCACTAACTCATTGATTATCACTGCTCATCTCCTCCGCTCGGCATTATCCTACTCAGGCAATGCACTCACTATCTTCCCTTTCACATGTCTGCTGCACAATCCCTAACATCAGTCTCATGGCTCTTACTACACAAATAACACTACCTCTCAGGTCATTTATACCAACCATCACTTTCACCCCTCACTTCATTGTCATTGCCACTATCTCTATCATAACTCTAGGCAAGCACTTTTATAACCTCTACTCTGCTCTCATGCCCTTCTCTCACACACCTAATGTTGTTCTTACATTTGCTAACCACTCTAATTTCTTCATTCACCCTCCTCAGTTCAGTCTTCCTGCTATCCATTTACTTTCTCCATAGTTCTGTAGTTCTCTCTGCACACAGACATCCTGCTTTCATCTAACATTTACTTACACTGTCACAACCACCCATTAAAACATCTTCCTTTGCCACACTGTCTAAGGTCAGAAACATGAAATACTGACAGGTTTGTACATTTCTTCCTCTTTCTTTGAGTTTCCCTGGAACAATTTTGCCACTATTCCAAGTGGAATGCATTGTCATCATGAGTGGTGAGTGCACCAACACTGAATTTTGTTGATAGCTAGTTACTATTAGTGTTATAGTCTGTGGAAAATAAAGATCTCTTTAATGCATCTTTTGAATCTTTGAAGTCCAGGAATGACACTATATAACTACTACTGGAAATATATTCACAAAAATAAATAAGTTTATTATTGCAATTCAGGCTAAAATCAACAGGCCATCATCAGTGCTCAAGAATAATCACAAAGTTGAAGCTCAAACAGACAACCATTATTCCTTTTTACAGATCTGAGCCACATGCTGGAGTGCCACCATGTGGGTAGTTACAAAATAAAATGAAAAAATTACAACTAAACTAACATTAAAATAAATTAGCTTTGAGATATAATACTATAAATTAGATAAGAGAGGGGGGGGGGGCTGTTCATCTTTTGTGGAAGCTAACCAGGAGGACATTTTGTTGATTGAGAAGAGAGTATAAAGGGACTAAAGTGTAGCATTTCAGGATCTATGCAATTGCCTCTGGGGATGCATGCAATGTACGGAATTGGAACTTGCTATACTGGTTCAGGGTTCTTATGGAGTGAGTTTGTAAGTATCCAAGATACATTTTATCTTGCATATTGTAAAGTCATTCTTAGCGTGATGCTTTAAAGGATGTCCAATTCTTGTCAGAGATCCTCAGGATTGGAGCAGATAATGTGCTTTATTGAGCAAAGATCTGATGATGATGCCCATTTTTTGAGATGGATAATGGGCTGAATCTTGTATGTAACAGCATGTGAAGGTAGATTTAGGATGAACAGATATTGTCAGTAGTCTAGATGGGGTATGGGATAGCAAGGATATTGAGGAAGGCTAATTTTCTATTTTTTTTCCATAGTGTGAAGTTCATGTGCAGGTGTAGGCTGTTAATTTTGGTTAGGAAGGTTGGTATAGATGCTTCTGATTCTGTGGATGATGCATTTTGCCAGATGACAAACACATCATCCACATCCAAAAGTATTAAGGAAAATAGGGAGTCCTGAGGGTGTTGTCCTCAATAAAATATTTCTCCATATCTCCATAATTCTATGATTCACTATTTCAATTTCCTGCTCTGTTTATGCTTCTAACTTTAAGAATGCAATCTGAGTTGCCATCCATAACTGATACTGAAAAAATCCCAGATATAGTCATTTCCTTCCTTTCCAGTTAATTTTGGTATAGCAGATCATTAGTCTATTTCTGTTTGTCATAGTCTCCCATGTTTATTGAGTAAAGTTTGTGCCTGTCTAGCTGTCCCCACCCCTTGTCAAAACTACATGATCACTTTCAATCAACTGGTGGCATCATGGTGACTTCAACTCACTATATGAGACATTGTTATGAAGTCCAATATGTGGGATAATTACCTTATAGAAATATCTCTCTTATGTTAAATAAGAAAACTTATCTCTGAGCATCTAAGGAATTCATTTTCCTTATTTACACATGCTTTTTCCTGCTTCCATTCAATGCTCCTGCAGTGGCTTTCCATCATTACCACCTTCTGTCACTCATCAATCTCATCTGCTTGAAAATTTCAGTATGATCTACCTCTGCATTCTTTGGCATACAGTGACACTCTCATCTTGAATTTTTACACCTCACCCTCACATTACATGCTCTCAAAGCATTTATCACTGTTTACTTGAAGTTCCACATAGAGAGGACACAACTCATCTGAGATCTCTAATAATGCCCCTCCCCTTTTTTTATTCTTCATCTTGTTGAAAAATGTTATTATATTCATTATATTTTATTTCTCTGTCAACCATGTCTCACACCAATATCTGGTTAAACTAATGCTATCAATGCCATAAACTCCTGCACTCTTATTCTTAATACCCCTCTGCATTAGTATATAAGCATAATACTTTCCACAGTTCTTTAATTTATTATTGTTATTATTATTCAGGTATATTTCTATGGAGTTAGAAGACTCATCTTAGAAGATCCATTTTCCTGCTTCTGCAGGAAAATGGATCTTCTAAAAGGTTTGATCTGGGCTTTATACAATGGAACTTCCACACCTTTATCTCTGCTGATCCTTCTCAGTATTACAACAGTCCTCTGGTTGCCTTTACCCCAGTATCCCTTTCCTCTACCAATATAATGCAGCTTCCTATTTGTAGATCTGAAAGGTTGCAGGGTAGGTGAAAAGTAGTGTTCTTGAGTACAGAAGGGTGTCATGTTTCAAAGAGACTGAGGAAGAAATTGAAGTGATGTGCTTTTGGCAGGAAAGACTAGAGGCAAATATCCTTCCTAGAAACAAGATTAAATCCTAAGTAATGATTTATGTATTATCAAGGATAAGGGATGAACTGAGATTCTTCTGTGAGAAAAATACACAGGGCTGTTGAGTAGCACCAAAGATGACTAGGTTATTATCATCCCATTAAAGAATGGCATGAAAGTATGCATTTAAGGCACTGATTATAGTAGATTGTGAAGCTGGCCATTGGACATTGCATGGTTTGTTGAATGAGAAACAGAGTATACTCTTTCAGCAGAAGTATAAAAAGGTTTAATGGTCAGTGAGAGAAGGTCATTTATTTATAGGAGAAAAGTAAGATTATAGAACAGACCCCTGGACACTTCTGCATTGGTGGGGAAGTCTAAAGAAGAGAGGAAGCCATCCATGATGATGAAATCAACTGGAGAGAAAACTGATTATCTAGTTCCAGAGAGTGGAAGATAACTCAAACATTATCAACTTGTTGAGCAGTGTCACTCTTTTATATTCAGCTACAATCTACTCCAAATACAAGTAAGCAACACTGTTATGGGATGGGTGTTAGTTCTGAAATGCAACTTTTGAGTTCCACTGCTGAAGAGATATAATCAGGACAGAAGACTTTTTTGGTATCTAGGTTATTTAAGATTCTTGTCTTTTTGACAGAAGATTTCAGCAGGTGTGGTAGAAGGTAATTTGTCTTTATTGTTTATGCTGAAGTTGGGAGAAAAATCATACCAAGGAGGTTAGGTTTATAATTAAGTGTTGTCACAGCAGCATCATCATGGGTGAGAAAGAGGTGGAAGCAAAGATGTGAAGTTGTATCCAACAATGTTTTCAAGAGACTAGAAGGCATAACTGTCATCACAGGAGATGGGGTTTCTGTATTTGATCTTTTCAAAGTCAGATTTGGATTTGTTGATGGTTATTTTTCATTTGTTACATGCTTCAGTGTATGCTGTGAATGAGGCTGGAATTCTCTCGAGCAGTTTGTAGAATGCTAAATATTTCTTTTGGCACACTTGTTATTAAACCATAGCTTTTATAGCAGGCAGGAATTTTGAATAGACTAGGAATCCATCATTCTAGTGAATATAATTTTGGTAACTCAGAGCAAATGTTTTGGAAAGATAGAAGCAGTTGTCTGATATTAAAAAAGAAGAGTATAAGTCCTGTTGTAGAGCTAAAGGATATGAAGCTGAGAATGGCTGAGTGAAGAACATTCTAAGGAAGAGGTAACTTGCACACAGTTATAGTCTGAGTTAGTGATGGGGGAGGGGTAATCTCTACAATATATTTGGAAGGAGAACTAATCAAAAAAAAAAGCTCCCGATTGTTGGCAGAATGGAGAACTATCTGGTATTCCTTGTTGCAGAGGAATGATTTGATTTGCATCTTTCTATCTTGGTTGGTTGGTTGGTTGAGTTCTTCTTGATACGTTTACTCCAAACAGTCATTCAGATATTTAAAAAAAAAAAAAAAATAATAATAATTAAAAGTGAGATGTTAGAGTGATTTTAGAGTCTTTAGGGAGTAGGCAGATAAATTTAACTAAATGAGATTAGGACAGCTTAAGCCAGCAAAATTCAAAAACAGAGGTTGAAATTTGGTAAGCAGATTAATGTCATTGCCTAGTGTGAGATCATCACCCTACTTATTGCAGATCCGAAGTGGCTTTAGTAACTCCATATTTGGTCTCTACAGCAGAGTCTCCAGATTAACTAACCCTTAGTTTTCCCATGACTAAAATCCTATGTTGCAACCATTTCTGTGTATATTCACATTAAAAAAAAAAAAAAAAAAAAGATGCTATGCATTCTGATTGGTCAGTTACTGTGCACATAGATCTGAAAAAAAAAGCATGTAAAAAGTTAAAACTATTGATAAATTTATTTGTGGTTTTAACTTTATGCAACTAAAAATGAATGTGATCTATATGATAGCTGGTCAAAAACATCAAATATAATTTATAGACTATCAGTCTGCAAGAGAGTGAGGATTGAAGTGAATGAAAGACCTGAGGAAGCAAGAGATGATGTGGAACAACAGGTAACTAGAGTAGAAGAGCTTGTGAATGCAGAGGCAAGTGGCATGAGTGAAGAGAGAGAGAGAGAGAAGGAACACAAACAAGGAAACAAAACAGGTCAGGGTGGACAGGGAGACACTGAGTGAGAAGAGTGGATGATGGATACAGGAGTGGGAGTATGTGTATACAACACAGGATCGGAAAGACCAGAGATGTGGGGGAAATAACCAGGTCTGAGGAGAGGTGTAAGATCAGTGATGATAGAGATTAGAAGTTCTGGGGGGGTATGGAAGAGTCACATCTGAGGAGTACTGAGATTTGTTATATAGTTTGTTATATAGTTACAAATGCCAGAAGTATTCAAAATAAAGGAAATGAAATTGTAGTATTAATAGAGTATATTCACCCAAAAATTGCAGGAATAAGTGAGACATGGTTAGATGAGGATGACATTCTGAGGAATAGAGATGGATGGATATGATGTGTTTCATGAGGATAGACAAGATAGAAGGGGAAAGGAATGAAAAAGAAATATAAACAATAATGAAGAGACAACATCTAGGAGTAAAGTGAATGAATTTCTTGAGCTTTTGAGGGACAACTACCTTAGGCAGTATGCAACAGAGGGTACATGGGGATCAAGGGTATTGGATTTGATATCTGAGAATCTCCCTCCAGTGGGTAGAGTTGGTGAGAGTGACCATGAGGTGATTACTTGGGTGGTGGCCATTCATATGAGGACTTCTGTGAGAAAGGGATATACGTAGAACTAAGGCTGGTGATCTAACAGATAAGTTTAGGTGTTGACGGTTATTCATAACTTATTTTTAATGGCATTAACACCACCAAACAAACTATTTTATAAATAGATGTGTCATTAACTACTTATATTTTGCTGAATTTCAAATCAGCATCATCAGAGCACAACACAGTATATATATATATATATATGCAACAGTGAGTAAGTGAAACAATACAACTATAACGGACAAAAGATCTAAAGTCTTATTTTGGTGCCCTCTAATGTTGTAAAATGTTGGTGATTATGAGACACTCAAGAGACAGTTTGCAGCTATATCATCAAATGAAGAATTGGAAGGAAATGAGATCAGTGCTGCTTGGGACATGCTCAAGAACTGTCTGGCAGAGGCAATGTCTGAATGCATTCCAAAGGTCAAATAAGGTGGGCATGAAATGGATGAATGAATAGGTGAAACATGTAATTTGGAAGAAGAAAAAAGCATTATGGAGGCAGCATTAGATGGGAGGTAGTAACAGTCGGTTGCATGAGGAATGCAAAGAGCCAGCAAGAGAGGTAACTTTGATGATAAGGGTAGCAAAAGTGCAGTATGAACAGCAGTTAGCTAATGAGGCCAAAAGGAATCCTGAGGAGTTTTTTCAATACATGGCTAGTAGAAGAAAGAATGATTATGAAAAGATGAAACTGGACTTATGTTCTGGAGAAAATGGTAGGATGAATAGTACAGGGATGAAATACATAAAGGACAGCAATGGAAGGGAAAAGCCACTGATGGAGAGTGAACAGGTGGTAAATGAGGAATTGAGTAAACTTGATGTGAGAACCAGGATTCAAAATTGGGTTGATAACAACATCCTCTTTGATGGACAGCATGACTTTGCTAAAGGAAGGTTGTGTTTTAATAATCTACTTACTTACTACAACAAGGTGATAATTGCATTGGATCAAGGAAGTGCATACACAATGATTTTTCTAAAGCCTTTGATAGATTGCCACATGACAAGCTGGTAATTAAACTGGAACAGATGGGGTTGCATAGTAGATCAGTTTAATTTGTATGTAAATGATATTGGGAAGGGCTTGAATACAGTTGTTTGCAGATGATGCAAAGTTGGGAAGAACTATGCAGGTACAGTTGAAAGAGACTTTCTGAATGGGCAAATGAATGGAGCTACCAGTTCAGCATAGAAGAGCATAAAGTTTTAAAGTTTGCTTGGGATGTGATGCAGAGTATAAAATTGGTGGGGATATCTTAGAGGAGGTGGAGGACATGAGAGATTTCAGGGTGTTGTTGGATAAGGACCTGAAATTTTGGGGACATTTTGCTAAAATTGTACATTATGGGAATAATGCAGACTGACATTTAGGAGTAAGGATGTTATGATTCTTTTGATCAAAGCCATTTACAAAAATTGCTTTGATCAGACCACATATATATTATTATGCACAGATTTGGTCACGAGGCTTTTAAAAGGATGAAGAGATGTTGGAACAAGTTCAGAGACGATTCACTAAGGTGGTTTCTGGTCTCTGGAATGTAGAGTATGAAGGACATATAAGCTGGTAAGGAGTTATTACTGGATTAATGTGGATCAGATATTTCACTGAATGGGTGGAGACAGGAAAAGAACAAGAGGCCATCCTTGGAAGCTGTATAAAGAGAGTGTGAGCAAGAGAGTGAGGAGTAGGTTTTGTGTGTGGAGAGTTATGACTGGTTGGAATGAAATGCCTGAAAGTGTTGATGAATGTGGAGACAGTTACTACATTCAAGTCATGGTATGATGAGCTGTGTGTGTGTGTGTGTGTGTGTGTGTGTGTGTGTGTGCGCGCGTGTGTGTGTGTGCGCGTGTGATGGAGGACCTCTCGTGATGATAGAAGTCTACTACTACTAATCATAATAATAGTATAAAGTATGAAATAGTTAAATTAGTAGTCAATATATATATATATATATATATGCATGTATGTATGTATGTATATAATTACTGTTTTATTTTTTATTATGGTACAGAAATCACTCTAACATGAATTTTAGAAAAATAATACATATTTTAGATTTATACAATAAAATACATTATGCAAAAAAAAAAAAATCTTATACTGAGCTGTATGACTGCACATTTTCCATAACAGTTCTTCATGGTGTAAATAACACCAGAAGAATTATAATTAATTAATTTATTGAACACAGGAACTAGCATTTTAAACTTTGATTCCTTTAAGCAATTTAACCACATTAAAATGAGAAAAATACCAAAACAAATTTTAGAACTAATTAGGAATATATATACAGATAACAGTTCTATAATAAATACAGAACAAGGACAGACTGAAGAAATTAAAATAACCAAAGAAATTAGACAAGGTGATTCAATAAGACACATTATTTAATGTAGTGATGGATGGAATAATAAAAGAAATAAACAAAATGGAGCAATGTGGAATACAAATTAAAAAACTACGAATAACTGGATATGCTGATGATATAATCTTACTAGCAGAAAATGAAGATGATCAACAAGATTACTAAATACATTCAATAATGCAGCAGAAAAGAAAATTATGAAGATATCAACAGAAAAAACAAACAGTGATAGTTGGGAACAAATATGGTGCAAATTAGAATTATAAGGAGAAATACATTGAGTTTATTTGGCCATAATAATATAAAAAATAAAAACTGACTAGTTTTGCTGCAGATACTTGTGGCTTCTTCTGGGTTAAAATTTAAAAAAAAATACAATAAAAGGCTAATGAACTATAACATTTCTGTTGGAAATCACTCATTAGATCGTTTCACATGCTAGACTAACTTTTCAGCCAGCTATCTTTACATATTTACACATCACTGAACAATAGCTAACCTGTGCCAGCTCCCATGCTCCACATGGGAAAATTTCTATTTTCAACTTACATTGTAACTATACCTGCATGTTCTGTATTTTAGTAATGTTATAGTTCATGTTAATCTTTCATTGATTCTTTTATCTTAATCTGGAAGAAGCCACAAGTACCTGTGGCAAAACTAACCAGTTCTCATTTTTTATATTATTATAGCCAAACAGAACCCAATTTATTTCTCCTTATAATTGATTTTACTGGTTGAAAGTCTACATATTCATCAAGCAAATTCATCGCGTACAATTTGAACAAGCCAGTAAAATTAAATATTTAGGAAAAGAAATAAACAGTTCTGGCATCACACAAAATGAAGTACAAGAGCAAGCAATAATATCCAGTAGAATACTGGATGTCACAACAGCCTCATCTGGAAGGTTAAAAATATAAGCAAAGAAATAAAAATAAGAATCTATAAGGAAATAATTAGACCAGAACTGACATATGCAGTGGAAATGTGCAGCAACTACAAGATTAGAAAAATCAATGAAACTACTGAGATGAAAACACTAAGAAAAATTGAAAATGTAACAATATTAAACAAAATCTGGAACTCACAAATTAGAGAAAATTGTAAAATACAGCCAATAAATGACTGGATCCCAAAACAGAAAGAATAATGGGAAAATCATATAGAAAGAAATGCAGGATAACAAATGGGCAAAGATAGTAAAGAATTGGATACCAAAGGGAAAAGAAATAGAGGAAGACCGAGGAAAAGATGGCAGGATGGTTTTTGGAAATAGATATACTACAAGCTTTTGTGTTTAATAATGAAAAGAAGAAGAAGGAACCATGCTCTGGATGTTCCTTCATGACAGCATTAAATGGAAGAAGACAGCTGTGCTACACAGAAGTTTAGAGGTTTGTGAGACTGTTTTTAATATGAGCACCAGATATTAAGCACTCCCCTAATCTCAACAAGTATAGCTTTATTAATCTGGCAAAGATCTGGTTGACAATCATTCTAAGGCACAAACAATAGCACAAACTTCTCTAAAGCAACTTTGATGCTTTCCAGTCACTAGAGGGTACCTTATTAGGATATTAGTTCCTTTTCAGTTACAGTCTGAACTGCTGACTAGACTGTCAGCAATTGAGTGCTGTGTGTGTCACAACAGTTAAAACTTGTAATGTAATGATGCTGGTTAGAAAACCAGCAAAATATTAGCATGTTCAATAAATTATTGTTTCTTTTTCTGGTGTTTATACCATGAAGCACTATTACGATTAATCACCAACACCTAAGCCTTCCTTGTATGTATAATATAGAATTTTTTCCCCATACAATATCAAACCATGCTCTCCCATGCAGCAGGTTATGTTTCAATATAATGCATTTCAAAGTAGGGGGGTTACTTAAGGATCAAAGTCAAATAACTGGGAGGAGACCTCCACATCACCTTTCAGGAATGTGGAGAACTGACTGAGGCTTCTGAGCTAATGTCTAATCCTCACCTTCAAGTGGTCCTGTTAGTAGATATCTACTGGGTACCGAATGAATGAGGATGGGCAGCCAATTTGGGACTTAGTCGACTAATCTGTACTCTCAACTGGCTTAAACCACAAATGCATATGTGGTACAACATGATGAGATTTCATGTTGGCTGGAGCATCGCTTAGTTAAACAAGTCCCTGCTGTTTTTGTCAGGGAATCAGAGCGAACAGTGAAATGTCAGCTACTGGATGAAGTTCCAACTCAATTTACTGGTTCTAGAAGAAGAAGAATAAACTCAACATCTAGAAGAAAAAACCCAGCATCACAAGACTGAAGATAGGAACTATCAATATAAGGATTGTTAATGGAAAGGAAATCAAACTTGCAGAAGAATTGGAAAAGTACTGAGTGGACATAATTGGTATTACTGACACAAAGAAGACAAAAATAGGTGAGATCTTACTAAATAAGAAGCACAGGATGTTATTTTCAGGCAATAATGATCAAAGAAAGGAAGAAAAAGCGATAGAATTCAACATGAAGATAAACTTCTTGATTGGAAGGCAGTTTCAAGAAGAGTTATGTGGGCAAACTTCAAAATGGGGATATGGAAAATGAGACTTATTTCTGCCTATAGTCCCACAGAAGGTTCTCCCAAGAAAGAAGTGGAGGAATTTTTTTGAGTCATTAGAAGAAGCAGCTGACATAAAGAAAATAGAAAAAGTGGTCTTTGTTGGCGATCTGAACAGCAGAGTAAGAAATGAATCCCACCAAGCATATAGGAACATTTTGGAAAATTTGGAGAAAAAGGCAAAGCTAATAATAATGATAAGTATTTACTGGACTTCTGCTCAGGACACAGACTAGCCATTACTAACGCCATGTTTCAACATAAAGATGTGAACAATTTCACATGGAGAGAAGACACAAGAAATAAGAAAAGCCTCATTGACTATGTCATTGTTGATACAGTATTGATATCTTCATGCTCGTTCAGGATACAAGAGTGTACAGAGGATTTGCAATTGGAAGTGACCATTATTTAGTACTAAACAGGATAAACATGGATATCACATTGAAAAGAACAGAATGTAAGAAAATTTTAATTATAAGTAAAATTTCAGCAGCTTTTACAGGTAAATTGTAGACTCAGATAGACAACATTATAGAAGAAAAAAATGAAACAAATTTAAAACAAGAACCAAACCTACAGTCATAGTGATAAACTCTGAAGAAGACAATGGCATTCAGATAGGGAGATATGTGGTGAAGTTGTCTGCAAGGATAGAAAAATAAAAACACCATGATTGACACGAGAAGTTACAGAAGTGTTTCAGGAAAAAAAGAAAGCATACCAAAAGTTTCTAGCAAAAAAGTTCTAGCTAAACAAAACTCATGGAAAGACTTTGGTAAGATATAGAAAATAAATATCAGGAGGGTGTCAAAATGTTCTGAAAGCTATTGAAAATGCTTAGAAATAGAGGAAAGAGTATACTGTAAAAAGAATCAAAGATGGTAAAGATGACATGAAAACTGAAGATAAGGATATCCTAGATGCCTGGAGTAATTACTTTGAAAGATTGTTAAATGAAACAAGCAGTGATAGAACCATACTATAACATTGTCAAGAGGAGCATATATCACTTGAGGTAGAAAAAGCCATTAAAAACTTGAAATGTGAAAAGGCAGCTGGTGTAGATGATATTCAACCAGAAATGCTTAAGTATGGAGGTATAAAAGTTTTGCAGTGACTACTATGAATAATTCGAAAAGGTTTGTGCAAGCATATTTGAAAAGATATTGAGAAACATTATTGAAGAGAAACTTGGAGAAGAACAAGCTGGATTCAGGCTAAATAGAGGTTGTCAAGATCAGATTTTCACTTTAAGACAAATAGTTGAGAAACTGTGGGAATATGACAAGGATTTGTACTTTACTTTTGTCGATCTGGAAAAGCATATAACAAGGAACCCATAGAAAAGCTTTGGGGTGAATGAAAGATTATACAGAGCAATACATAATCTATATTTAAGTTGTCAGTCAGCAATAAGAATTGAAGGAAATACAGGAAGATGGTTTGATGTAAAATCAGGGGTAAGACTAGGATGTACATTATTTCCACTCTTATTCATCATCTATATGGATCACATTATGAATGAAAGTGGCATCAAGCCTGATATTAGAATTGGAGATGCCAAATTTAACTCTTTGCTTTATGCAGATGAAGTACTCCTAAATACATCTAGTGCCAGTCTCCACTAACTAAATTGAATAACAGCTGAAACAAATTTAGCATGAAATTCAGCAATAAAAAAAACCAAAACTATGAAAATAGGCAGGAGCATAGAAAACTTCAGCTGTCTTCTGAATGGAGATCCTATGGAACAAGTAAAATATTTCAGCTATTTAGGCACTGTTTTAGTGAAGAAAGCAGCTTTGCTTATTCTGTTATCTGAAAATAGATAACAGAATAAGCAAAGCTGGTATGGTGGGTAACCAGCTGAATAAATTTGTATGAAATAAGAAAGAAATTAGCCAAAACACTAAACTAGCAGTATACGAGACAGTGTTCAAACCAGTTTTAAGTTATGGATCTGAGAATTGGGGTAGAAATAAAGCACTTATCAAAGACTAGAGACCACAGATATCAGGGTTCTGAGAAAAATTAGGAGAGTGAACCAATGGCATCAATGGCAGAATCATATTAAAAATAAAGATATTAGGAAGGAACTTGGTATTATTAGCATTCAAGAATGTAGCAGACTAATCTAAGGTGGTATGGCCAATTAAATAGAATGGGTGAGGAAAGGTTAGCAAAACAGATGTTTTATGTCAAGATGGCAGGAAAGAGACCCAGAGGAAGACCAAGGTCTAGGTGAATTGATTCTGTCAGTAGTACCTTAGAAGCATGAAATGTTAGATATGACAATATTAGAGTGCTCACAAGTAATAGATTGATTTGGAGGAAAATAGTTAATAGGAGATTAATAATAATCTAAGCTTAATCATGTGGTGCTGTCATAGTAACTTGAACACTCCTAGGGGGGGTACATATCAGGAAATTGATGATATTTCCAAGTAATCATTCGGATGTTAATGAGACTTGTCCCATTGGCTTAAGATCTGGAGATACCTAGAAAAGAAAAATAATATAAAATTTGATCAAAATCAGAGTCCCTATTAAAGTCTCAGATTGCATTTAACAAACATTTCATAGAATATGCTTTTCAGTTTTATCAGTGTTCTTCACAGGAGTATTGATGAAACTTAAACTGGCTTCAAAAAGCTCAATATTTGATCTCATCATGGTTTCCAGATTATCCTAAGAATAACATATGATAGGTTCATAGTTTTCCATGCTGGTACTCGCCTATTAAAAAACTAGACTGTTTCAAAAAATTACAAATCTGACATTCATAATCTGATGTTACATTAGTATAAAATATCTTATCAATCAGATAAAATATTTTATACTGAAGGTATTTTAGACCAAAAGATCCCCTTTAGAGCTATCCAACATGAGGTGCAATAAAGATAAGCTTTTAGTATTACAATGGGATTTGTTGTGTATCTTTTTGATATCCAGTTTTAAGGTAGCATGTTGGAGAGAGTGACCATATGGTTTTGACTTGGAAAATGAACAGATACGCAGGAGTATCAAAGAGACGGGAACGTATGTGGAATTATAAAGCAGGTGATGATTATAATAGTCTTAGATGTCAACTTGGGGAAGTTTCGTGGAGGGAGGAATTGGAAGGCCGGGATATCATTAGTGCTTGAGAAATTGTGAAGGAATATTTGTTAGCAGCAATGGTAAGCTATATTCCACAAGTGAAGAAAAGGACACAATTTGGAGCAAAGTGGATGACAAACAATATTAAACAGGAGCTACATGCGACAAAGAGGCTATGGAAGAGATATAAGGAGACAGTCGAAGAGAAGATGCATGAAGAATATAAGACACAGGCTAGAACAGTGACTAGTATGGTAAGGAAGGTGAAACTGGAATATGAAAACAGATTGGCCCTTAGATCCAAGGAAAATCCTGGGGAATTTTTTAGCTATGTGGCCAGTAGGAGGAGAAATGACTGTGGAAGAATGACACTGTGGAATAAAAATGGGAATAGAGTGACTGATGGAGAGAACATAGTGGAATTGTTCAATGAACACTTTATTGGAGTATTTCATCCTGGAGGAGTCAATTTGAATACTTGAGGGATAGAGCAGGTTTAAGGTTTAGAGGTGCAGGAGGAGAGTGTGTTCCACATACTGAGTACTCTGGATGTTAGTAAAGCTGTGGGACTGGATGGTATTTCACCACGAGTTTTGAGAGAATGTGCTAAGGAACTGACAGTGCCCTTGACCTGGCTTTTCAATGAAAGTCTGACTGCGGGAAAGGTGCCCATGGAATGGAAGGAAAGTAAGATAGTGCCATTGCATAAGGGCGGTAGCAGATTGGAAGTGTCTAATTATAGGCCAGTTTGTGTGTCATCAGTAGTTGTTAAGATCTTGGAGAAAGTAGTGAGGGACCATGTACAGCATTGGGCAGATGAGGGTAATGTTATCTGTGAGAGTCAACATGGATTTGTGAAAGGGCGCTCTTGTTTTAGCAATATGCTAGCCTTTTATAATAAAGTTACAAGAACATTAGATGAGGGAAATGCATATACTGCAATTTCTTAGACTTAGCGAAGGCATTTGACAGGGTGCCATATGATAAGCTGATATTTAAGTTGCAGCACATGGGTGTGGATGTCAGATTGGTCAAATGGATTCACGATTGGCTATCCGATAGGTATCAGAGAGTTGTGTATGGTGGAACAATATCAAAGAGGCAGAAGGTTACAAGTGGGGTTCCACAGGGCTCTGTACTGGGATCTATATTGTTTAACCTTTATATCAATGACATTGTCCATGGATTGCAAGGGGATATTTGGTTGTTTGAGGATGATGCGTAGCTGGAAAGGGTTATTAGTAATAGTACAGATGTGGTAGCCATGCAAAAGGATTTGAATAAGCTAGATAGATGGGCAAATGAATGGGGTGTCAGTTTAATGCAGCAAAATGTAAGGTCTTGAGGTTTGGGACACATTGATGGGACGCTGCATACTCTATATGAGGAGTTAAACTGGAGGAATTAGGAGAGACAAGAGATCTGGGTTTGATGATTGATAGAAACCTGAAATTTAGGGGACATATTGCAAAAGTAGTGAAGGTAACACAGAGGATTGCTGCAATAATGAGAAGGACACTGACCTGCAGAGATAAAAGGCTAATCATTCCGTTGTTATAAGACTCTGATCAGACCATACTTAGACTATTGTTCTCAGATCTGGTCCCCAGGATTTGAAGGGGATAAATTAACTGTGGAAAGGGTACAAAAGCAGATGACAAAGATGGTGTCGGGACTGTATTGTTAGTTATGAGGATTGGCTGAGAGAGTATGGACTGCATAGTTTGGTGAACAGAAGAAGGAGGAGTGATATGATTGAGACTTTTAAACTGTTGAGAGGTGGTTACAAAGAATTGATACTGGGGAGTTCTTTTGCTTAGTTGGACAGCAGGAAGGAGGGGAATGGCAAGGGGCTATATCTGGAAGTTACGAAAGGAAACTGTGAGAAAGAGGGTGAGGAGTGGTTTCTTTGCATGGAGGGTGGTTGAATCATGGAATGCATTGCCTGATGGAGTGGTGAGAGCGAGAACAGTCAATGCATTTAAGGAGTGGCATGATAGACTTTGTGTTTCCTAGGAGGGACCTCCCTCGATGAGTCATGATAGACATGTTTCTTAGAAAGGACCACCCATGATGAGTCTTTTGACTCCATGGAGGCCTGAATAATAATAATAATAATAATGACAGAGTTTGATTGTTTGTTTGTAAGATCTGTATAGATATTTTGGATATCTACTGTGTATTGTGTTAAGTTACACTTATCTGGACGGTCTTTCGACCACTCCATAGTGGCCGAAAGACCGTCAAACTCAGCGTTGTTCCACTCAGTGACAGGCTCACCCCATCACTGAGAAGAACTTCTCAGCGTTGGCTCTACCCAGTGGCAGGCTCACCCCACCACCAGCCAGAACCATAATCTCAGAGATGTTTGTGGTGGCTTTGATTGTATTGGTGATTATCACGTAAAAGAAGGATGTGTGGAGAGAGGAAGACATTTGTTGAGACAGAAAATGGAAAACATTAAGACTGACCTCAGGAAAGAGACTGGAGAGATGTTTCTTTCCAGTAAACTCATTAAGTGAATTTATTAGGGCAGGGAAACTAGAATTTACAGGTTGGAAGGTAGCAGGGGATGGCCTCAAGTTGGGATGGTGTATTATATTGCAGAGCTATGTGCAGGTTATAGAGAGTAACAGTTATTGAAGTACTTAAAATGCACTGGTTTTTCTTTTACTGGTGAGGTAAAGTAGAGTCATATTATGGCTTCTTGTTTTCACACATTTTTATTTTCTTGGTAGGTTTTCTTGCATATATATATATATATGTGTGTGTGTGTGTGTGTGTGTTAAAGATACCAAGCTATTTTAAACCTGGTTTTACTCCATTTCCTAAGTAAGCAAACAGACAAACAAGTCAAGTTTGGACCTGCAAGTCTAGCTGAGCCTGCACGTAGTGCAAGACCAAGGAAACTCATGGTAAAAGTAGAATAAGCTCTGATCACTAATCTTAATATTTAACCATAATGCAAAGCACATCTCCTGGAGGAGATGTATGATGCTTTGTATTAAAGGCAAGGGGCCACTACCCAGACTGGTTTCGACCTTTATTGAGGTGTATTTAAGTAAAGACCTCTCTAAAAATTAGGACGATCCCTAGACCACTCCATAGTGGCCGAAAGACCATCCAACTCAGCGTTGTTCCACTCAGTGACAGGCTCACCCCATCACCGAGAAGAACTTCTCAGCGTTGGCTCTACCCAGTGGCAGGCTTACCCCACCACCAGCCAGAGCCATAATCTCAGCAGTGGCCATACTCAGAGACAGGCAAAACCTATCCCCAAGCAGAGCCTCTCAAGGCCAGCCCCCCCCCCCACACACACACCAGTACCGACCCCTATCGAGGTCTCATCAGTGGGAGCCAGGCTAGAAATACCAAGATTTTAGTAATACAGAGCTTATAAGTATTTTACCAGAACAAGTTACCATAAGGTGTATTAACCTTATTAAATAAAAATCTCAGGAGGAGATATAAATGAAGAAAGTATTTTACCTTGGGTATAATAAATGTTAAAGATACCAAGCTATTTTAAACCTGGTTTTACTCCATTTCCCAAGTAAGCAACCAGACAACTTGACTTGTTTGTCTGTTTGCTTACTTGGGAAATGGAGTAAAACCAGGTTTAAAATAGCTTGGTATCTTTAACATTTATTATACCCAAGGTAAAATACTTTCTTCATTTATATCTCCTCCTGAGATTTTTATTTAATAAGGTTAATACACCTTATGGTAACTTGTTCTGGTAAAATACTTATAAGCTCTGTATTACTAAAATCTTGGTATTTCTAGCCTGGCTCCCACCAATGAGACCTCAATAAAGGTCGAAACCGGTCTGGGTAGTGGCACCTTGCCTTTAATACAAAGCATCATACATCTCCTCCAGAAGATGTGCTTTGCATTATGGGTAAATATTAAGATTAGTGATCAGAGCTTATTCTACTTTTACCATGAGTTTCCTTTGTCTTGCACTACGTGTGAAGGGTCAGCTAGACCTGCAACACTTGCAGGCGCAAACTTGACTTGTTTGTCCGTTTGCTTACTCGGGAAATGGAGTAAAACCAGGTTTAAAATAGCTTGGTATCTTTAACATTTATTATAACCAAGGTAAAATACTTTCTTCATATATATATATATATATATATATATAAAATCTAAATAAACTACAAATCAGATGCCAGCAAAAGTAAGCTAAACATCCTTTATATTAAAGACTAAACAAACACACATAATAACCATAAGTAAATATTTCATCCTAAGTATCATAGAACATCGTCAGTACGGTTAATTCAAACACTAGGAATAACATACAGTTAGGATGCATGATTACAATGGAATCCCAATATGCATGCAGTAGCGTGTTATAGAATTAAATTAAAATATATCTGGAGGAGGAAAAAAAAATAGATTACACAATTTTGTATGAGAATTTCCCATACTTTAGGAATAGCAAGAACGTCATTACGGTTTAGATTTGGTCTGTGAAGTAGGGCTTCAGCACTTCTTTATATAAACATTCATGTTTATATAAAGATCTATGTAGAAGTTTGGTCTTTTTTGCAATGGATCCTATGGTTTGGGTTTTCAACTCCATGTTGTGCAAGGCCAGATTTCTGCAGTCTGATAAGACGGATATGGTCTCGATGTTCTGAAATGTGTTTATGAACAAATCTAACTGTCTGTCCATAGTAAAACAATTTACAGGAGCATGGAACCTCGTACACACTAGGTAGCATCAGAGTTGAGAGTTTGTCTTTAGAAGAAGGTAACAAGTTATAGATCTGGTTGATTGGTTTGTAGGTAGTAGCAAGTTTGTATTTCTTCATAATTTTTGAAAGACATTCAGAGATGCCTTTGACATAAGGTATGGAAATCCTAAGGGCTTTTTCTTGTCTAGGTTGATGTGTGTGTGGAGAAGTGACTGATGATTTTTTGAGTTGTTTTAAGATTGTATCCATTTAGTATGGCTGTATTTTTGATTATTTCGAATTCTTGGTTTAAGATTCTTCAGAGGAGCAGAATCTGTGTGCTCTGGTTACTAATGATTTATGAAAAGATGAACCAAAAATTTGGCTACGATATGTGGATGATGCCAAATTTTTGAGATGGATGATGAGCAGAAGAATTGTGAATGTAGCGACTTGAAAATGTTAGCTTGTGATAGACAGAAGCGAGGATGGAACCATCTTCTTTTCTTTGGAGGTGTAAATCCAGAAAGGAGATACCCTGTGGAGATTGTTTTTCTAGCGTGAATCTGATGCGAGGATGAAGGTTTATGTTATCTAGAAACAGGTGTAGTTCTTGTTTGGAATGACCCCAGACAGCAAAAACATCATCCACATATCGTAGCCAAATTTTTGGTTCATCTTTTCATAAACGCATTTCGGAACATCATCTGTCTTATCAAACCGCAGAAATCTGGCCTTGCACAACACGGAGTTGAAAACTCAAGGATCCATTGGAAAAAGACCAAACTCATACATAGATCTATAAATAAACATGAACGTTTATATAAAGAAAGTGCTGAAGCCCTATTTCACATACCAAATCGAAACCGTAATGACGTTCTTGCTATTCCTAAAGTATGGGAAATTGTCATACAAACTTGTGCAAAATAATTTTTTATATATGTTATCTTATTTTAATGTAATCTATCCCCCCCCCCCAGATATATTTTAATTTAATTCTATAACATGCTACTGCACGTATATTGCGATTCCATTGTAATCATGTGCCCTAACTGTATGTTATTCCTGGTACTGTTTGAATTAACTGTACTGACTATGTCCTATGATACTTAAGATGAAATATTTACTTATTAAAACTTATTACTGTGGTTATTACGTGTGTTCGTTTAGTCATGAATTTTCCACAGGTTTCATTGCACAATAAAATCCTTTATATTAAATTTAGTTTAATCCTTTATCCAAGTGTAAGCAAACAAAGTTTGCGCCTGAAGTATCTTTAAGACTGAGACAACTCGTGGTAAAGGTGGACCAAGCTCTCATCACTCCTTGTCTTAGTATTTCCCATAATGCAAAGCACATCTCCTTGTAGACATATATAATGCTATGCATTAAGGGAAGGGCCACTACCCAGACCGGTTTCGACCTTTATTGACGTCTCGTCAGTGGGAGCTGCAAACCTTGTTTGCTTACACTTGGATAAAGGATTAAACTAAATTTATTATAGTCTAATCAAGTGAAAAAAACGTCCAACATCTTTCTCTAAATTCAGAGTAATTTAATAATAAGGTGAGACACCTTTTGGCAACTAGTATCAGTAAAGATGACTTCTCCATTGCTTCCACCTTGGTATCACCACCTCTGGGTCTGGCTCCCACTGACGAGACCTCAATAAAGGTCAAAACCGGTCTGGATAGTGGCCCATCTCTTAATGCATAGCATTATACATATCTGCAAGGAGATGTGTTTTGCATTATGGGAGATACTAAGAGAAGGAGTGATGAGAGCTTGGTCCACCTTTACCATGAGTTGCCTCAGTCCTAAAGATACTTCAGGCACAAACTTTGTTTGCTTACACTTGGATAAAGGATTAAACTAAATTTATTATAGTCTAACCGAGTGAAAAAAATTTCCAACATCTTTCTCTAAAATCCTTTATATTATCACAACAATTTGAGTAAATAATTGTGTTAAACTGCACTTTTATGCACTAAAATGAAGTCTTGATCATTGCAATAAGATAAATATTATTCAAATAATATTACCTGAAATGAACATGCAGTTGTCAATTTTACATCTTGCAAATCCACCCCATCAGCAATTTCAGTTAGGGTTAGCCCTTTAATTTTATCTACCTCAAACACACCCTGTAGAAATAAAATAAAAGATTATTCATTGAGTGATATAAGAAATAAGTAGAATTCTTATAACAATCATGCAGTATTTTATACATGATAGGATACATATGCATACATTATTATTATTATTATTATTACGGGCAACTCCAGGGAGTCATTTGACTCATCGAGGGAGGCCCCAAATCATTTTCATCACAACTATTCGACATTCATACAGTATCTATCATACCTCGCCTTAAACTCATTCACTGTCACAGCATCCACCACAGACTCAGGGAGCGCATTCCACTCATTCACTACTCTAAAAGTAAAGAACCCAGCTCTAACACCTTTACTAACCACACTTTTGCCCAGTTTCCATGGATGTCCCCTAGTCCTCCCACAACCAGCCCTGTTCTCAAAAATTTCTTCTGAATTAATTTTATAGAAACCCTTCAGTAATTTGAATGTCTCAATCATATCTCCCCTCCTCCGCCTATCAACCAATTTTTGCAACCCACAAATCCTCAACCTGTTCTCATACGGTTCATTCCACAGACCTGCTATCATCTTGGTCACTCGCCTCTGGATCCTCTCCACCTCCTCCCCATCAAGAAGAAACCTAGGTGACCAAATCTGAGCACAGTAGTCGAGATGAGGTCTTATCAAGGCTCGATACAGAGGAACAATAACCTGCTTGTCTCTGCTTGTCAACGTATTCTTCAGCAACCAAGTGATTTGATGAGCTGATTTGGCCACTTTTGCAATGTGTCCCCTAAATTTCAATTCCTTATCCACCAACACTCCTAAATCTCGTGCCTCATCAATTTCCTGGAGCACGGTTCCACCAATGCAGTAAACTGCCTCCCATCTTTTCACCCCAAAATGCATAACCTTACATTTTGCCACATTAAATTGACATCCATTCTCCCTAGCCCAGACCTCCAATCTATCCAAATCATCCTGCAAAATTTTGACGTCATCTGCATTCACTATTGCCCTACCCAACTTCGCATCATCCGCAAACAAATGAACTGTTCCTCTCAGATCCTTTCCTATATCATTTATGAACAAATTAAACAGCAGTGGTCCAAGAACAGATCCTTGTGGTACACCACTAGTCACAGGCCGTCTTGTGGACTCTACTCCTGAGTAAACCACTCTCTGATATCTCTCCGTCAACCACCCTCCTATCCATCTCACCAACCCTATGTCCATTCCCATATGCTGCAATTTACTGATTAGAATTCCATGTGGTATCCTGTCAAAGGCCTTAGCAAGGTCCAGCAGAATCACTGTAAATCCATTACCCTTATCCAGTTCAGCCGTCACTGTGTTATAATACGTGAGCAAGTTACTGAGGCATGACCTACCCTTCACAAAACCATGCTGTCCCCGATACAGTATCCCATTTTCTTCTATCCAATCTTGTATTTTCCTCTTGACTATTTTCTCTAAGACCTTGATAATGATTCCTGTTATGCTGATTGGCCGGTAATTTTCAACAGCAGCCTTGGAACCACCTTTGTGCAGTGGAACTATTTTCTCCTCTTTCCACCCCCTTGGGACTGACCCAGTCCTGAGGCTCAAATTAAACATAATGGTCAAGGGCACTGACAATTCTTTGGCCGCTTCACGTACGACACGAGCTGGTATACCATCCAATCCCACAGATGTATTGACATTGAGGTTCTGTAATAGACTAGTTACCTCTACCTCATTCATCACAATTCCAGTATAAGCTGTTGGTTCCTCCATTTCCGCAAAGCCACCACCTGGATGATATACTCTTGCAAAGTGTTCGCTCAGTAATTCCACAACATCGACTGATTCAGTTACCTCCCTACCCTCAGCATTTTTTAAGATCATTCTACCATGAGCATTTTTCCTTTTACTTGCAACATATTGAAAAAACTGTTTGGGATTCTCTTTAGCCTGCATGGCCAATTTCCTTTCGTAATCTGCTTTTGCTTTTCTTACCACCCTTGTTACCATCCTGGCCTGAGCTTTATACTGTTCATGCACCTGATGGTCACCCTTCTCCTTAAATTCCCTCCACAATTGTTTCTTTTTTTGCAGCTCAAGCTTAATAGTGTTATTCATCCATTTAACCCCTACCTGATTTATTATTCGGACTCTTGGTATACAGTCAACCATTGCCTCCTGCAAACAGTTCTTGACCACCTCCCATGCACCATCAACATCCAGCCCTTGCAGTTTTACATGCCATGGCATTGAGCCAAGCACACACCTAAGCTTGTCATACTTACCAGCCCGGTAATTCCACATATACCCTGTCTTAATTGTAAATTCGACTCCTTTAGCCACCTCCCAAGTCATGACCTTATGGTCACTCTCACCAATTGGTGGCAACAAGGTCATGTTCGTTACAGCCACATTCTCAGTTGCAATTACTAGGTCCAGCACTCTCTGCCCCCTGGTATTTTCCAATACATGTTGCCGTAGATAGTTGTCCCTTAATAACTGCATAAAATCCAATTCCTTCCTCCCATGTGCCCTCTCCTCTTTCCAGTCAATATTACCATAATTGAAATCACCCATAATAATTACCCTCCTTCCATTCATTTCTTCTATTTGCTTATGCATACTATTCCCACCATCCACTCCATCACCCGGTCTATAGCAGCACCCAATTGTATATTTTGTTCTGCTAGATTGTATCTCACACCAAACAGCCTCAAATGTGCTTTTTTCCCCATCCTGCAGTTCAACTTCTATACTCCTTGGCTGAAGCTCATCAGCTATCATCAATAACACTCCTCCCCCCTTTTTATTCACCCTGTCACTCCTGAACACGCTATACCCATCGCATTCAATCCCACTAACTTTATCATCTTCTGTCAGCCATGTTTCACATACATGTCAACAATACTATAAGCTCTAGACATATAAACTACAATTGTATTTATGATAATGCTTTTTATTATCAAAAAAGTTAATATTTAATACAATTAAATCAAAACCTGGCTTGTTGTGGATACTGAATGAAAACCACTACCATGCAATATCATCCTCAGATAAGCTTAGCACCAGTTTCAAGGATGCCAGCAGAAACACCACCAAAACAAACAGAAAGAAAAAGTCTAGTGCAGGTAGTGGGAAAAATCACAATAATTTTAGACAATTATCATTGTACATATTTCTACTATAAATAATAAATTAATTACAATAAAAATAATCAAATTTCCATGTAGTTGCATGACTCATTATGGGAGGTTCCCAGTCACATATCATACCATGCTTCAAATTCATTTCCTGTTCTCACACACACTGTGCTATTGTATTCTATATACCAGCCACTCTCCACAGGAGAAAACTTGCTCCTCACTTCTCAGCCTTCCTTATGAAGCTCAATGTTCTACCCCTCGTTTTCTACCAATTTTCCCCATTCTCTAAAAAATCTCTTCCACACTTCTTATCAGAGGGGATATAATTGAGACATATGCAGATTTTTTTTAAATTTTTTTATTTGACTCCCACCAACAGAAGGTGTAAACTTGTAGTACATTAGTACTTTGCTTGGGCAAATGATTTTAACTATTTTCCAAAAATAATTTTTTGTATTTTCTAATTTATTTTTTACCTAATTTGTAAATCCTGCTCTAGAGACCAACCTTTTCAAGTCACAACTGGCCTCCAATAAGTGGAATGATGGTCTCACACAGATAACAAAGTTCATCTTCCACAAAATTTTTAAAAATTTTTTTATTTGACTCCCACCAACAGAAGGTGTAAACTTGTAGTACATTAATACTCTGCATGGGATAACGATTTTAACTATTTTCCAAAAATAATTTTTTGTAGTTTCTAATTTATTTTTTACCTAATTTGTAAATCCTGCTCTAGAGACCAACCATGAAACCTTTTCAAGTCACAACTGGCCTCCAATAAGTGGAATGATGGTCTCACATAGATAACAAAGTTCATCTTCCACACAGGGCAATCACAAACGTCCATGCCAATGGCAAGATTTGAATCTGCAACCAATTAGTTGGAGAGTGGATATGGTAATATAGCTATTTGGCCAACCCAGCCATCAGTTTCTTCAATCTTCATACAATGTTCCAGAAATTAGAAACTGTATTAGATAATTTTCTCTGAATACTTTCCAATATATATTGAAAATCAGGTAACCAAATCTGAACACAGTAATCTATATGGAATCTGATTAAAGTCTTAGCAATGTCTCCTGTATCATCATCATCATCACTATAATCTGTTATGATGTCCTTGCAATTGCCTTCTAAATTGTAGGTGAGCTTCATAGCCTTAAATGCTTTGGCTTAAATCCAAAACATCTAACTCCTAAATTTTAGGTCCTTATAGTCTCCACATCTTGTAAGACACCCCCCACCTTGTTCTGCATCTCATACTTGCTTTCCAAATTTTAAAACTCCACTCATTGTCTATTCATATCCTCCTATAAAGCCATGACACTTTAATTTTGCATCATCTGTAAACTGCATTGCCCTATTTAAATGTTTCCCAGTATCGTCAGCATACAAATTAAACAGCAATGTTTAACCTCAAAAGAGACAACAGGGACACATTAGGGGTGACTGTCCTCTTCTAGAATATTGTTCCCTAATAAAATGCATTTGCCATCTTGTAATACATAAACAAATTGTTAAAATATGATCTCCCTTTAATATATCCATGCTAACTATCACAGAGAATGCTGTTTTTTTTTTCAACCAATTCTGGATCCTAGCTCTCACTAACTTTTATAACACCTTACCCATAACTCCTGATTCATACACTGGCCTTTTCTCCATTCTTTATCACTTTCCACAGTGCAGAACTCCTGAACATGTCAGTGCTGCCATTATTATTATTGTTATTCATGACACCTCCAAGGAATCCGAAAACTGATCATAGGAGGACACCTATTAACTCACTGGAATTCTCTTAAAGCATGTGATGATATGCCATCAAGTTCTACTGCATTATTAACATTACATTTCATATATTTCCTGTTTGCTTACCTCTCCTCCTCTTCCTTCTGACATTCTTCTCTTAGCCAACATTGGCTCATACGAGCATTACTATTCCAAGAATGTAATATTCAAGTTACTTAAATATAAAGAACTAATAAGCTTCATTTCGGCGATATAAACATTATTTAAATTAAGGGGATATTAAATCCCACATTGTTTTAAAACGAATAAGAAACTCAAAGATTGGAATCAGAGAGTTTCTTGCCGAATATAGTAAACTATAAAGTATCGGTGACCACTAGCGTGAGCTAATGCAAGTGACCCTAGTACGTAGTACAATACCGGACAACTCGCAGCAGAGGTGGTAAAGTTCTGATCGCTATTCTTAGGTATTTCCCATAATGTAAAAACACATTTCCTAGGAAATGTATGCTGTTATTACATTATGGTGGAAGGTCACTACCCAGACCAGTTTCAGCCTTTTTTTGAGGCTTCATCAGTGAGTAGCTAGACCAATTAATACCAAAGTGTATAGCGAAAAGAACTTATATACTCTGCTATACGAGTTTCCAAACCAAGAAACTTTCTGATTCCAATCTTTGAGTTTCTTATTCGGTTTTAAAACAATGTGGGATTTAATATCGCCTTAATTTAAGTAATATTCAAGATTTTCAAGTTATCTTTATGAAATCCAGCTTTGGCATGCCCATTATAATGCATTTGTTTTTGTTGCAACTGTTTACTTTAGACTATCACTTTTCTGTATATTGATTTAGTTATCTTTTCTCAGATAAGTCGAAGGAATTTAGTTATTTCTTTGCAGATAAGATGTGTGAATACTGTAACATTGCCAAAATGAGCAACCATATGTTTTGCAACAACTGGGAACTGGTATCCTCCTCCTTTGCTATATTCATTTGGGATTCTGTTTGCTAATATATTATATTATTATTGCTTTATCTGATCCTCCATTCATTATTAATGCACTGCATTTCAGCAGCAATGCAGTCCATTAACCTTACTACATCATTAACAAACTTCTAGGACTAATTTCTGCAAATTTTATGTTTCACTCAATATCCTGCCACATCCAAGTAATTTGGCTTCCTAGACATCTACTCACTGCTTATGATAGGTGGTTAATCCTATCTACACTGTCTGTAAATTGTATGTTCTTCTGGCCAGAGTGCCTGTCTTGTGGGATGAAAAACTTGAGTTTCTGAGAGAAAAAAAACCCTGTCACCTCCACATGAAGCTGGCTAACTCACCTTCATATGATGAGCATTTATTAAGGTTCTTCCAATCCCAGATGATAATTAAACCTACATCTTTCCAACCAAAGGGCATCATCATCAATGCAGACTCTACTACATATGTAATTATTCATTTATTTGTTTCGTATTATTTCCCCCTTCTTTTGCCAGAGATGAGATTAAGATTAATAATAGGCTGAATTAGTAATATTATTATTATTATTATTGTTCAGGCCTCCATGGAGTCAAAAGACTCATCGTGGGAGGTCCTTCCTAAGAACATAAAGTCTGTCAAGACTCATCGAGGAGTGGTCTCCCCTAAGAAACACAAAGTCTATCATACCGCTCTTTAAACTCATTGACTGTTCTTGCTCACACCACTCCATCAGGCAATGCATTCCACGGTTCAACCACCCTCCACACAAAGAAACCACTCCTTACCCTCTTTCTCACAGTTTCCTTTCGTAACTTCCAAGGATGGCCTCTTGTCATCACTCCTTCCCACTGTTCAACCAAGAAAAAGAGCTCCCCAGTGTCAACCCTGTAACCACCTCTCAACAGTTTAAAAGTCATCATATCACCTCTCCTTCTTCTATCCACCAAACTCTGCAGTCCACATTCCCTCAGCCGAATATTGCTTGTATCTTTTTTTTTTTTTTGGCTTATAACAAGCATATGTGTTCTCTAGATGATGAACCTTAATATGAACATTGACACACTGAATAATTATTTTATTTTTAAGTTTTTACCCCGGACTGGTGGTAGTTTTGCCAAAATGAATGAATGAATGCACTCTGTGATTATTACTGGCTTCCTATCAACTATTTTCTTCCAGTTGTTTCCTTTGAAAGAAAGGATTGGAAGAAAACTGTTGATAGGAAACTAGTAATGTACATTAATTATGTGGTGATAAAAGCATAGTATTTGGTAAATTCATTGAAGGCACATATCTGAAAATGATGATGATTCAAGATCATGAACTTACCTTCTCTGTTATAATAGTATGCACACAGTTTTTTCCAGTCAAGGGTAACGTACATTCTTCAAGAATTTTGGATTCTCCTGTTTTTGAGGTATGCTCCATAGTGACTATAACTTTGGTACCAGCAACAGCACTGCCCACAAGATCCATTGCACCACCCATGCCTTTTACAAGTTTTTTCTGTTCATATAAACAAAATATTAAAATGATTGATTTGTTGTACTAATGAACTTTCCTGTAACAATTTTTATACTAATCATTATAGTATATATCTAACTTTATAAAATCACAGGTGAACTATATTTCTCATTTATATACCCGATTTGTGTGTTCTCATTCAGCAGCATTAAAGGCATTTTTTAAAAAGTGAATTAGCATATATTTCAGTATTGTGAATAGGTCAGATAATCTGAGAATCCTATTCTAGAGAGAACAAAGTATTTTTTAAATCACCTTCAGATTTCTAGTTTGACAAATTTGCATTAATTAAGTGTAGTTAAAGTTATGCATAGTAATTTAATGTACACTGGTGTCCAAAACCTAAGGACGAACACTATTTCTGAAGACAACAGCCACAAATTGCGCACAAAGAAAATCACAAGGCAGCACCCGACAGGATAAAAGGCTGTGGTGTTTGAAGGAAGCTCTTTTCATGAAGGGATGGCTTGTAATGTCTCAAAGATATCATCTAGATGATTTTACAAAGAGAATTACTGGAAAACTTGAAGAAGGCCACAGGATTGCTGATATTGTCAGAAAGTTGGAATGTAACATAGCATTGTATCCATGCTCAGGGTAGCATTTCAAATCAATGGAATGTGTTCCAGACATTTGCAGAGAGGTCGCCCTCAGTTTATTACAGAGTTTTGGTTTTAACAGCAAAACATAATCAATGCACTAAAGCAGGTCAGGTTGCAAGTCAGCTCAATTCAAGCATAGGTATACAGATAGCCGATAAATTGTGGCAAGATATCTGCAACAAGTAGACCTACTTATGTCCTTTTCTCATTGTAGAGCATGTTTTCAATGGTGTCGTATCCATAAAAATTGGACAAGACGCCAATGAGCTAATGTACTCTTTACAGATGAATCGTTTTAGTCTTTCCTCCAATTTTAGATAACAATTGATCTGGCATGAAAGTGGTTCCACTTACCATCATGAGAATGTTCTTGAAAAGATAGATACGATGGTACTTGGAGAACATTATGCTTAATGGACACACCGAGCTACAAGTGCTGGAAAAAGAATGTAATGTCGTTCACCATTCATGGTGAACGACATTACATTGTAAAGTTCTTCAACATCATGGTTGATTTTTCTATAGTGCTGTGGGTGAAGAATTCATTTTTCATGGATGACAATGCCACACCACATTGCACACTTGGTAAGCACTGTACATTAATTCCTTAACTATGTCCTCAGGAAATTTGTAACTTTGGCCAAAAACGTATTGCAATTTAATTTGTATGAAATTCTTAACATATTTTTTGTGTAATATAATTTGTTAGTATGCTGGCAGTAAATTTATGATCACATTTTGATGTAGTCATGAAAATTTTTTCATATACAGGTAAAAATATAGTCTGTCCTTAGTTTTGGACACCAGTGTATTTTGCTTTGGGTTGCTGTACCATATATTTAATATCACAAATATTAAACATCTACAAGAATATCTGTTGGTATTCATCTCTCCAGGTACTACAGACAAAGATGCCTGCCATAGGAGCAACACAGCTTCAAACCCTACAACTAAATTTTACAGTAGGAGTAATGCATAAGAATAATGGGTTCTCCAGGCACCTACATTTGCCATCCATCAAGAACAAGCTGTAGTATGTTAATTTATTCCATTTCTCAGATTTCAAGTGCTCTGCAGACTATTTAAAATGTTCCTTATACTTTTATATTTTTGTTAATACTTGGGTTATGTGAGTTGTTCAACCATAGAAACTAAGGCAGTGTAGCTCTTTATATAGTGTCCTTACTAACCTGAATCAATCTCTATAAAGGTATACTCTACAGACGAATACAGAGTGTGATTTGTGGGATGGTGTCAAAAAAGTAGGGAATTGTTATGTTTGTATAACAATTTAAGTAGTATCAGAAATAAGACATAACAATAATCATAATTTAAAATTATGAATCGTTTTACAATTGTTTATGTTAGTATATTATTAGTTTTTCTCAGGGCAGTCGCCAGATTAGATCGCGCCCTGAGGCAAACAATTAAATATCGCCCCTGATGGATTATAAGACAAAAATATAAGAAAATTTCCAATTACTATTTTGTTTTTATTACAAGAGAAACATTAATGTAAAACGATTACATAATAATATTAATTATTATTATTGCACGGGGATATTGCACAATAAAACTGTTTATAAGCGCTTCTAAATTTAAATTATAAGCTATGACCGCCTCTATCGATATAGTTGCTAGACCAACCAATCTTTCTCAGATCATTGCTGTTCGCAAATAACTTTTTAATCAGTTTAAACTTGGAAAAACTTCTTTCCGCACTTAACAATTCCTATTAGCGTAGCGACGGCGCCTACTGCAATATGGCTGAACGAGCGCCCTTATTAAGCCGCGCCGTGAGGCAGGTTACACCCTGTCTATGGTACTGGTTTTGCTTTCGTAAAACGTATGATCGGCACTTGCGATGTGTCCTTACAGAAATAGTATTGTCAAAATGAAATGTAAAGCATTTGCAAATTGATGTACTTACTAGATTCTGATAGTTTGTAATAAGTCTTCTTTATTATTATTCATATCTGTTAAGTGTTGAGATATCTTTTATTCTTTGTGGAGACATTCTCATTACGCTAACGAGGATAACGTGTCAAACATTTCCACGTAACTTCTCTTGCTATTTACATGAATTGCGCATGCTCGCCGAGGAGATTGATGGGTGATTGACACCTGACAGAGAGCGTTCGGTATCGGGGTAATGAGAAATACAAGTAGATAGAGAATGAAAATTTCAGAACAGCAACCAGAGAATTTGTTCTTTGGAAGTTTTTAAGAAAACGTGACAGTTTTAATAGAAGACTCCGAAAAGGGATCGTAGCACTGTGAATCTTTAAACTGGAATAGTTGAGACAGTCAACAAGCGTTTAGTAAATAAAAGAAGATATTGGAATTGACATTCTAATTCAATGTTTGAGGAAACACTGAATGAAAAGTTTCGTCTTCTGTCTTAAGGATGCCGGTTATGCTTATTATTCTATGGGAAAAAGCAAATGAAATCTGGAACTGTAAAGTGGCTTAACACAAAGAGCTCTACTTAAATATGTTGTTTATGAAATAGTAGAAGAAACTTCTTTCTCTGGTACAAAATGGTAATTTTGGGGTCAAATCGAACTGCGAGAGGTAAGAATATTTATACTCCAGTGAAACAGGAGGAATGATTGAAAAAATTCGTATGCTAAAAAGGAATTTTAAAAAAAGGATCCCATGGAAGTGAAAAGGTAGTTCTATGTTTTCAGGAAAGGGCCTAACAAGAAAACTGACACTGATGAACATTTTGTTGTTATGTAAACAAAATGTTTAGTCTGGTAGACATGATTAAGTATACGTTAAACAAACTAGTTATAGAAAGGGTCAGAGAATAAACGATTGTATTATTTTAAGATATGGAGATATCAAAAGTGTAGACTTATTTTTAGAAGGCCTTGGATCCAGTTGTTTTTGCAGTTATTTATGTAATTTTATCTAAAGTGTATATAATGTTTAAGATCATTACATGTATATATATATTTTATTTGGTCTCGAGTCAGTAATTTTTCAGGATTCAAAAAAGAAATAGAGTTAAAAGTCATTGTAACAATCGAAATGAACTCTTGTGTTATTAACACTCAGTGTAAAATAATCTCTTCACAGGGATTGATAATATAATAACAATGGTACAGTTGACATTTGTTTTTTATTTAAATAATTAGAACAACTGAGTGACGTAATGAATAAAAATAAACAGTGTCCTTACCTGAATCAATCCATATAAAGGTGTACTATACAGCCAGAGTACAGAGTATGATTTGTGGGATTGTGCCAAAGAATACTGAATTGTTATGCTTGTATCAGAGGCGTAGCTAGGGAAGAGTGGAGGAGGCGGTCTGCCCTGGGCGGCACTTTGAACCTTTTTGAACTTTGCAGTTAATTCTAAAATACAGACTGGAGAACTCATTTCCAAATATTGTAATACTACTGCGAATTTTCCTCACATTTGCTGTAAGTGTTGCTAGTTGTGAGAGGAGTTTTTCTAAATAAAAATGATTAAGAATTACCTACATTACTATGAAATCAAGGCTCTATATACAGTGAATCTGGAACCTCTATATTTCTGCACGTTAAGGTCCTCTGCATCACTGCCATAATCTGATGTGATGACTTCACAGTTTGTGCAGTGTGACCTCTGAACATCTGTTTCTTGTCCACCACCACTCCAAGGTCTCTTATCTCCTCAGCTTCCTCTGAAATTTCCCTACCAAGCATATACGTTGCATTCCATAGTTGACTACTAAATTTCAGCACCTTACATTTTGCAACACTGAACAGACAATTCCATACTGTTGCCCACTCATACAATTTATTCAAGTCCTCATGTAATGCCACAACATCTGCCTTGATTCTTCACTATTCTTTTCAGTTTTGTGTCATCTGCAAACGTTGTTGAAAGTTTTTCCACTTGGTTATACTATAAATTAAAGATACCAAGAAATGGCAGCCTGGTTGGCCGAGTGGTTAGCGTATCTGCTCTGCAGCCAAAAGGCTGCTGGTTCGAATCCCACCATGGGCATGGATGTTTGTGATTGTCTGTGGAAATACTAATGGTGGTGGTGGTTGGGGGTAGATGGCTTTAGTGGATTGAGTGGTGGAGACAGAGTAGGTGCTCTCCATCGAGGTGTCACATGATGATAATAATATTTCAGCCAGCCAGGTTGGCCGAGTGGTTAGTGTACCCGCTCTCCAGACAAAAGGCTGCGGGCTCGAATCCCGCTGTAGGCATGGATGTTTGTGATTGTCTGTGAAAATACTAGTGGTGGTCGGCGGTAGATGGCATTGGTGATAGTTGCGGTTTGTTGTAGTTGGTGGATTGAGTGGTGGAGACAAAGAGTTGTAGAGCAGGTGCCCTCCCTCAATGAGATTTTGGACTCCCTGGAGGTGTCACGTAATAATAATAATAATTATTATATACTTGGTATATAATTTATCCTTTATCCAAGTGTAAGCAAACAAAGTTTGCACCTGAAGTATTTTCAGGACTGGGGTAACTTGTGGTAAAGGTGATATGACTTCACATCACTTGCCTTAGTATTCCAAATGCAAAAGCACATCTCCTTGTGGACATGTTTAATGCTGTGCATTATCGGAATGATCACTACCCAGACCGGTTTCGACCTTTATTGAGGTTTCATCAGTGGGAGCCAGACCCAGAGGTGATATCAAGGTTGAAGTAATTCAGAAGTCATATTTTGACTTATATATATTTGAGTTATATTTTGACATATCTGGCTCCCACTGATGAGACCTCAATAAAGGTCGAAACTGGGTAGTGATCCCTCCCATAATGCATAGCATTCTACATGTCTGCAAGGCGATGTGTTTTGCTTAATGGGATACTAAGGCAAGTGATGTGAAGTCATACCACCTTTACCACGAGTTACTCCGTGCTGAAAATGTTTCAGGCGCAAATTTTGTTTGCTCACACTTGGATAAAGGATTAAACCAAGTATATAATTTCTTGGTATCTTTAATTTATATCATCTGCAAACAGTTGTATATCACCAGTTATACCTATCACAATATATTTAATATACAAATTAAATAACAATGATCCCAAAACAGACTCTTGTGGCACACTACTGTTGACTTTCCTCTTCCAGGATACTGCACCCTATAGTTGCCTATTCATCTCACTAATCTATCATCAGATCCCATCTGCTACAGTTTAGTTACCAAATTGTGGTATGAAAATCTATCAAAAGCTTTTGCATAAACTAAGTATACCAGTTTATATACATCTCCCTTGTCCAATACATTTGCCACCTTGTTATAGTACATAAATAAGTTGGTAAAATGTAACCCCCCCCTCTAACAAACCCATACTGGCAATCACAAAAATACTGCTGTTATCAACCCCTTTTTTTATCTTAGCTTTCTCCCCAACCTCTCCAATACCTTAACTACGACTATAGATATACAGATCAGCCTGTAATTTGTAGCCTTAGCCTTATCACCACTTTTCTGAAGTGGAACAATTTTACCTTTCTTCCACTTCTTTGGGCCTGGTGCAGTTGCAAGATTTGCCTTATTGACATCCAGCTTGCTTCTCCTCATACCTCTGGCTTACTCGCCATTAAGCCTTCTCTCATTGCATTCTCTACAGTTGAGTTTCTGATTTCACACTAAGGATGAAACACCCTGATGAACTGCTCACTGAATACTTTGACTGCTTTCTCTCCAGCAGTTACCAGTTTGACCCATTAACATCATCTTGCTGTAATCATCCTGCTTTCTACTTAACACATTGAAAAAAAAATCGGTAGAATGTTTCTTGGCCTGATTTGCTAATTTTTGAGTGGTGGAAACAGAGAGTTGTAGAGTAGGTGCCCTCCCTCGATGAGTCTTTGGACTCCCTGGAGGTGCCGCATAATAATAATAATAATAATAATAATCAAATGTAAATGTAAATTTTTCTTTTATTGCTAATGTTCATAGCAAATTTGTCAAAGCAATTATTGAACTAAAGATTCTTGAAAACTTATAGGAAATTTTGTAGGTAGTTTTTGGTATTGAGACCACATTGTAATATAAAGAGTTTATTAAAAGAAACAAATTAAAAAAACCTCACAAGTTTTGTGCATCGTAAGACTTACATCATCAGGGAGTAATGGTACGTAAAAGTTTTACAGAACAAAAGCTTTGATTATTAATTGCACATATTACATGTTTTTTAATAACTTCACATTAAACAAATTGATAAACCATAAATATATCATTTGTATTCTGGTTTATCAATTTGTTTAACAGTTGTAAAGTTATGATTAGTATTATAATTACAACCCCAAGACCTCATGGATTCGAAGACTCATCTGGGAGGTCTTTTTATCACACACACAGCTCATCATACCATGTTTTAAACATGTTCAAACTCTTTGCAGACACTGCATTGTCAGGCAAGGCATTCCAATCATTCACAACTCTGCACGAAAAAAACCTGCCTCTCACTCCCCTACTCACACCCTCTTTATACAGTTTCCAGAGATGACCTCTGGTTCTCCCTTGATCTCCCACTATTCTCTGTAAAACTTCTCCAGCATTGTACCAGGACCTATATTGTTTAACCTTTATATCAATGACATTGCCAGTGGATTCCAAGGAGATATTAAGTTGTTTGTGGATGATGCGAAGCTGGGAAGGATTGTTAGTAATAGTGCAGATGTGGTAGCCCTGCAAGAGGATTTGAATAAGCTAGATAGATGGGCAAATGAATGGGGGTGTCAGTTTAATGCAGCAAAATGTAAGGTCTTGAGGTTTGGGAAACATCGATGGGATGCTGCATACATAACAATCATCTGGGGTTGATGATTGATAGAAACCTGAAATTTGGGGGACATATTGCAAAGGTGGTGAAGGTAATGCAATCCTCTGTGTCAAAGCAATTATGTCCTCATAATTGCTTTGCTGCAATTATGAGAAGGACACTGACATGCAGAGATAAAAGGGTTACCATTCCGTTGTATAAGTCTCTGATTAGACCACTTAGACTATTGTTCTCAGATTTGTTCCCCAGGATTTGAAGGGGATAAATTAACTGTGGAAAGGATACAAACATGGATGACAAAGATGATTTCAGGACTGTACAATTTTGGTTATGAGGATCGGCTTAGGGAATGTGGACTGCGGAGTTTGGTGGATAGAAGAAGGAGAGGTGATATGATTAAGACTTTTAAACTGTTGAGAGGTGGTTACAGGGTTGACACTGGGGAGTTCTTTCGCTTGGTTGAACAGCGGGAAGGAGTGATGACAAGAGGCCATCCCTGTAAGTTATGAAAGGAAACTGTGAGCAAGAGGGCGAGGATTGGTTTCTTTGCATGGAGGGTGGTTAAACCGTGGAATGCATTGCCTGATGGAGTGGTGAGAGCGAGAACGGTCAATGAGTTTAAGAAGTGGTATGATAGACTTTGTGTGTTTTTAGTAGGGGGGGGGGGATTCCCCTTGATGAGTCTTGACAGACTTTATGTTCTTAGGAAGGACCTCCCATGAAGGGTCTTTTTGATTCCATGCAGGCCTGAATAATAATAATAATAAAAAAACCTTACCAACTTGTAGGTCTCTATCATATCTCCCCTCTTCCTCCTGTCCACCATACTCTGCAAATTATATCTCCTCAATCTTTCCTCATACTCGACATTCCAGAGGTCAGAAACTACCTTAGTCAGTCTCCTTTGGACCCTTTCCAACATCTCTTCATCCTTCTGAAAACCAGGTGACCAAATCTGAGCACAATATTCCATGTGTGGCCCAATCAAAGCCTTATACAATGGAACAAGAATCTCCCTACTTCTACTCGTCACTGTCCTCCGCATCATTCCCAGAAGCCTTTGTGTTGTCTTCACAATTTTGGCTATGTGTCCCCTAAATTTTAGATCCTTATCCACTATCACACCCAGATCTCTTATTTCCTCTACTTCCAACAATATATTCTCTCCAAGCATAAATTCTGCATCCCATCTTTGTTTTCCAAATTTTAAAACCTTACATTTTGCAACATTGAACTCGCATCCCTATTTCCGTACCCAATCACTCAATCTACTCAGGTCTTCCTGTAAGGCCACAACATCTTAACTACACTTCATGGTTCGTCCCAACTTTGCATCATCTGCAAACAACTGAATATCTCCATCCAAATCTTCACCTATATCATTAATATACAAGTTAAACAGCAGTGGACCTAAAACAGACCCCTGAAGCACCACTAGTGACTTTCCTTTTCCTGGATATCGCTCCCCCATATGCAACTTGTTGATACGTATCAGATAGCCATTCTCCAATCCAATGCACCAATCTAATATCCAACTCCATCTGCTCTAGTTTGACTGTCAACCTATCATCAGGTACTCTATCAAAAGCCTTTGCAAAATCCAAGTATATTACTGTGTATCCTTTTTCCTCTGTCCAAGGAAGCAGTTACTTTATTGTAATAAGCAAGTAGATTACTAAAACATGACCTCCCTTTAGCAAATCCATGATGTCCATCAAAGATAATACCATAGTTCTCGCAAGCTTCTCCACCAACTTAACCACAACACCTGACACACAGATAGGCCTATAGTTTGATGCTTGAGTTCGATCACCTCCTTTATGAAGTGGCACAATCTTGGCCTCCTTTCACTCCTTAGGAACTTTACCGAGTGCAAGACTCATATTAAAAAAATATGTCAAGACATTTTTTTAATATGAGTCTTGCACTCGTATTAAAATGTCAACTCCCTGGCACATTCTTTCAGAATACGTGGTGATATATTATCAAGTCCCACAGCCTTATTAACATCTAGTATACTCAACTCCCCATACACCTCTTGCTCACCTACAGTCAGTCTCCTCTCCCCCATCATCAACTGCTCTCAATCCCTCCATGAAGTCACATTCACAAGATTGAAAGCTCTTTATGAATGGCTCATTAAGTATCTCCACCACACATTCTGCATTAGCTGTCTTTATACCATTTTCAACAATCATTGTCATCCTTCCATAATTATTCTTTCTTTTGCTGGCTACATATCGAAAGAACTCCTTAGGACTCTTTTTGGCTTCATTAGCCAACTGCTGTTCGTACGTCTCTTTAGCTATCCTCACCAACCAAGTCACCCTCCTTGCACGGTCTTTGTAGACTTCATGGAATTGGTTATTTCCACTTCTCTTATGCTGCCTCCACAGTGCCCTTTTTCTCTGTATCGCATGCTTAATCTTCTTTATTCATCCATCTCACACCCACCTTATTTAACCTTCTCACCCTTGGAATACATTTAGACATTGCATCTACTAAATAGTACATAAAAAACTCCTCATACCATGCTACACCCACAAGCTGTCTCCTGAGCTCGTCATAATCACTCCCCTTGTAGTTCCACATATACCCTTTTCTCACAGAGGTCTTTGCACTGCTGGCAACCACCCAGGTAATCACCTCATGGTGATTACCTAGGTGGATAAATGGTGTCTGCAAAGTTATTAAAAAAACATCTAATATGTGTAATTAATCTTCAATAAGCTTTTGTTGTGTAAAACTTTTATGTACCATTGCCTCTGATGATATAAGTCTTACAATGCACAACACTTATCGTGTTTTTTAATTGTTTCTTTTTAATAAATTCTTTATATTACAATGTGGTTTCAATACCAAAAACTGTCTACAGAACTGCTTAACCACAGAAACCTATCTCTACATTATATCAGATTTGTTTTCCAGGATAACATCATCTGTGTGGCATAAACAAATGAGCTTAATATCTGTTATTTGAATATCAGGCATAATACTATTCTTCCTAATGACATGGTTCATAGAGATGTATAAAAAACAGCATCGATAGCATAATACAACAATGCCTTACAGATGGTTGAACATCAAAAATCTTCCTATATTCATGTACAGAATTGAAGGATGTAATTCTATCTGCTGACTTAGAAGTTATCTATAAACTATGTGTCACTCTGTATAATCTTCCATTTATACTATATAGATTTATATTATGACGAGCTTAGATTTCCCGTAGAAGATGCATTGTCTCATATGCTTTTTTGAGATCAGCAAAGTTTAAACAGAAAGATCTTTATTATATTCCCATCCAGGACCTCCCAGATGAGTCTTTGACTCCATGAGGTCTTAGGGTAATAATAATAATAATAATTTTTCTTGATTGTCATAGGGTAAGCAACTAGTCTTGCCATTCTATAATTGGCCTAACAGAGCCTCTGTAGATCAGTCAGTATAGACGAAGTCCTTTGGTCGGAAAGACCTAGGTTTGATTCCTGTCAGTGATGTGAGGAACTTATCTAGTGTCTTTCGACTAAAGGTGAGTTAGCCGGTCTCATACGGAGGTAGGTTTTTTTTTTAGATCTGGGGATGATAGTGGATAAGGATCTAAAATTTAGGGGACACATAGCCAAAATTGTGAAGACAACACAAAGGTTTCTGGGAATGATGCGGAGGACAGTGACGTGTAGAAGTAGGGAGATTCTTGTTCCGTTGTATAAGGCTTTGATTAGGCCACACATGGACTATTGTGCCCAGATTTGGTCATCGGGTTTTCAGAAGGATGAAGAGATGTTGGAAAGGGTCCAGAGGCAACTGACTAATGTAGTTTCTGACCTCTGGAATGTTAAGTATGAGGAAAGATTGAGAAGATGTAATTTGCAGAGTTTGGTGGACAGGAGGAAGAGGGGTGATATGATAGAGACCTACAAGTTGGTAAGGGGTTGTTATAGGATCAATGGTGGAGAAGTTCTACAGAGAATAGTGGGAGATCAGGGGAGAACCAGAGGTCACCCCTGGAAACTCACTCCCCTACTCAAACCAGAGGTGTGAGTAGGGGAGTGAGAGGCAGGTTTTTTTTTCATGCCGAATTGTAAATGATTGGAGTGCCTTGCCTGAGAGTGTGGTGTCTGCAAATAGTTTGAGTGTGTTTAAGACATGGTATGATGAGTTGTGTGTGTGATAAAAGGACCTCCCAGATGAGTCTTTGACTCCATGAGGTCTTGGGGTAATAATAATAATAATTTTTCTTGATTGTCATAGGGTAAGCAACTAGTCTTGCCATTCTATAATTGGCCTAAATCCAGCTTATTTTCGCCTTTCCATTTAACCGCTTTTCTTACCTTTTCACATGCTTGCATAAACTTTTACTGGAATTCAGTTTTAGATCCATTGTTATAAATTGGTATGATAAGAGTTCTAATCCAGTCATATGGGATTTGACCTTGTGGTCAAGCCTTGTATATCATAGAATGTGCAAAACGTTTATATCACCATGATCAGTATGCAGTACCATCAACAGGGTGTAGCATAGAAGCAGCCTGCCTCATGTCGTGGCTTAATAAGGGGGCTCGTTCAGCCATATTGCAGTAGGTGACATCGCTACACTAACAATTCCTGTTAGCATAGCAAGTGCGCACAGAAGTTTTTCCCAGGCTTAAACTGATTAAAAATTGTTTGCAGTCAGCAATGATCCAAGAAAGATTCTTTGGTCTAGCAACTATATCAATAGAGGCAGACATAGCTTATAATTTAAATTCAGAAGAGCTTATAAACATTTTTATTGTGCAATATCATATATTAATTAAATGAGCAAACATTTAATTATTATTATTATATAATCATTTTGCATTAATGGTTCACTTGTAATAAATAGAAAATAGCAATTGGAGATTTCTTATATTTTAGTCTTATATTCCATCAGGGGCAATATTTAATTGTTTGCCTTAGGCCGCGACCTAATCTGGCGACAGTCCTGTCAGTATGTTATTTTCAATCACAAAACATGCAATAAAAATAACTAACACTGGGTTTATTGGTCATAAAGATTTGATACAACTAGTTACCAACTAGTTTCGCCACATTAACTAATGGCTTCATCTAGGTTTGGATGAACATACAAATATAAATGAACAATAAACTTTGATTATGAATCAATACATCACTAAAAAAATACTGAATGTGTAGGAACCATTACACAAGTACAATAGAAACATGTGGAGCGTGGATGCTGGCACATGGTCAGTCATTGTTCAGCAGGTGCATCCAATAGTTAGCAGAGAAATTAAACTCTGATGTGTTTAGAGATCTGATGAGATCTCTAAACACATCAGATTTCCAAATGTCACAGAGATTCATCCCTTGGTTTCTGTTTAGGATACCTTGTGACTGTATTACCACCGTAACCTCTTTTATGTTGCAGGAACTGTAGTCTTCTTCTTTGTATGGCATGGTGCTCTTATCCCATTCAATGTTGTGGTGGGTGTTGGAGAAATGGAATGCCAATCCTGAACCGTCATCTCTGTTGTTGGTGACATATCCAATATGTTCCCTTTGTCTTATTTCTAAACTTCTCAAAGTTTGTCCTATGTAATTAAGGCCACAAGAACATGGGATGTTGTAAACTCTAGGATGTTTGTTGAAAGACTGGTGGTCCTTGGGTAAGCGTAACAGATTTTGTACTGTCATAATGGTTTGAAGGCTAGTCTAATGTCATGAGATTTCAGGAGATTAGCAATTTTTTGCAAAAGTTTGCCAATAAAAGGAATGGAAATTGGAAGTTCTGTAATGAATGTCATGGATTTGTTGTAGAGAGGGACATAATCTCCTGAAATCTCACAACATTAGACTAACCCAGTGTTAGTCATTTTTATTACTTTATGTCACTATATTATTATTATTATATGGGTATTTCCACAGAGTCAGAAGACATCATTGGAGATCTGCACTTACCTTTATGTACACAATACCTATCATACTCATACCGCTCCTTAATATCATTCACTGTCAGGGCACTCACAGTTAATTCTGGGAATCCAATCCACTCGCCACTCTCCAAGCAAAATATCTAGTCATGCACCTCCCCCCCCCCTACCAACCACACGCTTACACTATTTCTTTGCAGTCCTCTTGAATATTTACAACCATTATTCTATCATTTATTACCTCATTTAACAATTTTGCCACTTTTGTAATATTTTTTTTGTTCCAAAATGTTCCCTCAGCTTTTGTTTGGTTATTTTTACACAGACAAATATTAAAGCAATGATAAAAGCAAACTGACAGTAGCTGAGAAAACTCACAGCTGAGATTCGGTTAGAAAGAGAAGGTGCAGTTGTGTAGATTGTTGTCATCACTGCAATTATATAGAGATCATTTATTGAATTTGTGAGGTAGATCTTGACTTATGAAATGCAATATACAGTGGATGCCCATGTATCACAGTGCTACTCACATGATATATGCATAACTGTGATTTTTCTTTTGGAATGCATTTAAAAAATTTAAAAAAATCACTGTCAACTCTGCTTGACAGTGATTGTCCATAATATGTAATTTTGCTCCACCCCCTTCAATTGAAATGACTGAAATTTGATATAACCTATTAGCATCAGTTACATACTGGGAAATAAACCAAAGAATCCAGAGGATATCACACCATTAAATAAACATTAAACAGAAATGTGTACTCAGTGTATTGTTTCAGTGCCACTAAATTAAAATTTAGTGGCACTGAAACTTTTTATGAATTTTTATTGCATATTTATGTGTTATTCAAATTTCATTTTGTTCAAGTTGGTCAAAGGAATACGAGTGTGAAGCTCGATGCTCCTTGTGACTGTGCGTGCAGCCTTGTGTTGCCGTGTTACAAAACTAGTCTTGAAACTTTTTGATACCACCTCGTATATTGTTATTAGTTTTTTGACCACAATGAGTCACAAGACTTGTGGGAGGTCAATGCTAATCAACAAAGGCTATTGCACCGCTTAAAGAGATTCACTGTTCTTACTTTAACCACTCTCTCAGGCAATGCATTCCATGTTCCAGTCACTCTCCATTCAAAAAACTTACTTCTTTATCCTTTTATTCACTACTTCCTTTTGCAACTTCCAGGGACAGTCCTTGTTTATTCCTTCATTTTACCACATGATAAACCTCCCCAATGTTAATTCAATAATCACCCTTCAACAGTTTAAATGTCTAAATCATATCCCCCCCCCCATCTTTGTCTTCTATCCATTAATGTTTGCATTCCCTCTGTTTATCCTCATAATCAATACTGTACAGACCTGATATCATTTTTGTTATCTGTTTCTGTACATTCTCCAAGATTACTTAATCTCCTTCAAAACCTGGGGACCAGATCATAGCACACAAAACCAGATGTGGTCTGATCAAAGCTTTATATAATGAGGCCACCACCCTTTTATCTCTCATGGTCAGTGTCTTCCTCAATATTGCAACAGTTCTCTGAAATGTCTTCACAACATTTGTAATAGATCCTCTTAACTTCAAATTTCTATCAATCACCTCACGATCCCTTGCTTCCTCCACTTCTTCCAGTAGAACTCCACCATGTGAATATGAAACATCCATCTTTGGATCCTAAATTTCAAAACCTTGCATTAAACTGCTATTCCTATTCATTTACCCACCTTTCTAACTTATTGAAATTGAAGCACCAGAACATCAGTACAATTATTAATAACCCTCCCAAGTTTCATATCATCTGCAAACAACTGAATATCTCCCTGTAGATCCGTGACACTATCATTGACATAAAGTAATAATAAGAGTCCCAATACTGGTCCCTTTGAAACTTTGCTTGTAACCTTCTTCTAACTCATACTGCTCTCCCAAATACAACTTTCTGATATATACCAGCCCAATTCACTAACTGGTTTTTTTTTGCCTTTGCAAATAAAAAATGCTGCTCTTGTTACTCTACTGTAAAAGATACCAGATTACTAAGACAAGAGAGCCCCTTGATAAATTCATGCTAGCTTGGATAAATAGAATTATCCTCATCTCCCCCTTCTGTATAGAAGTTCTTACCAATTTCTTCAAAATTGTAGCTATTACAGAAGTAATACAAAAAGCGTATAGTTTGATACCTCCATTCTACCACTACCTTTATGCAATGCCACTATCTTTCTTTCCTTCCACTCTCCAGGAACTTGTTCCATTGCAAGACTTTCATTAAAAAGCTAAGTTAATGTTACGGTCAGTTTCACAACACATTTTCTTAAAACACATGGTAATTCCATCTGGTGCCACTGCCTTACTGGCATTTATCATACTCAATGTTCGGAATACATATTTTTCATTCACTTCTAACTCTCTACAACTCCTTTTCCCCTAGGAATAAAGCCTGTTGCATTATAAAGGAACACTCTAATAAAGTGATCATTAAGTAAGGCAGTCTATACCGATAATTTTTCCTTCTACTTGCCACATAGCAAAATATACTTTGGATTCTCCTTGGATTCAGTGTTAGTCTTGTCTTATATTCTAATTTTTATCTCCTTACAATATTACTCATTTTCCTTGCTTGAGCCTTACATTCCTCATTCAGCTGTTTTCCATCTTTCTATATGAAATCATCTTTTTATCTCATTTCATGTGAGATGGTATGATGTACTGTGCAGGTAGGATCAAAGTGAAAAAGACATGCAAGAAAACATTATATGTTAAATATTTTATGGTAAATAATGAATTTAATAAAAACTTGTAAGGTTAAAATTGCTTTTAAAAAAAAAACAAAAAAACTTATTTACCTTTATGATGGTCAGCATGGATTGGTAAAGGGTAGGTCCTGTTTTAGCAATTTATGTGCATTTTATGATAGGGTAACTGGTGTGTTAGATAAGGAAGAATCATTTTATTATTATTATTATTATTATTATTATTATTTGACACCTCCAGGGAGTCCAACGACTCATCGAGGGAGAGTGTGCCAACAGCATCGAATGACCCTCCTTCCAACTACTAACTGTGCTCAAACTTGCTTAACTTTTTGCGAACCATTAGTAGCAGAGGCTCTACCAATCGACCAACTTTTGCTGGCAAATACAGTGATTATACATTGATATACAGTGATATCATATACATTGATATTCTTGGACTTTGTGAAAGAGTTTGATAGATTACCACATGATAGATGCCTCTATAGTGCAATTGGAAGAACAAAGGAACATTGTGCCCTTTGAATGGAAAAGACCTGGATTTGATTCTTGTCGTGACAAGGGGGAAATCCTTATATGCACTTTTTCAATTGAAGGTGAGTTAGCCAATCTCATATGGAGGTAGCAAGGTTTTTTTCTCCCAGAAACTCAGATTTTTCATCACACATACAGAAAATTTGGCCTTAGGGGCACATGCAATTTACACACAAAAAATACCATTGTTGGTGATGATGGGCAGTAGATGGCATTGATGGCAGTAGAGTTGTAGTAGGAGAATTAAGTAGTAGTGGAGAGGGTGAGATTCAGCGAAGTAGAGTTGAGTGCTCTTTTGTGATGAGTCCTTGGACTCCCTGGAGGTGCCATGTAATAATACTAATAATAAGTCACTGTACAAGCTGCATAGGATAGGAATAGATAGCATATTGGTTAGATAAATTGGAGATTGGCTATCTGATGATACCAGTAGGTTGTGTATGATGGAGCAGTGTTTCAAAAAAAAAAAAAAAAAGGATGACCAGTAGCATGCCCCAAGGTTCTTTTCTTGGATCCCTGCTATTTAACTTGTTTGTAAACGATATATATCATGTGGACTGACTGGGGATCTTCAGTTGTTTGCTGATGACACAAAGTTGGGAAGAATTATAAGTAGCACTGCTGATGTTAATTCCCTTCAGAAAGATTTGAGTAGACTTTTGATTTGAATAAAGGAGTAGGGTTATAGTTTTAATATTAATAACTGCAAGGTGTTGCATTTTGGATTGCAGAAATCGACATTGCAGTATTACAGGAAGTGGATGAGATTAGATATTTGGGAGTAATTGTTGATAGTAGATTGAAGTTTAGAGGGCATATTGCTAATGCTGCTATGATAAGAATCATCTTTGTTTTTAGTGTGATGTGGAGGCATTGGAGAGGTCCAGATGTGAGTGACTAAGACAATATCAGGACTTTGGACTGCTGGCTATGGAAAGAGGTTGAAAAAATGTGGATTTCAGAGTTTAGTGGATAGGAGGAAAAGAGGTGATATGATAGAGACATTTAAGTGAGTGAGAGGATTTTATCAGATTAATCCAGATGAGATTATAAAAAAAGTAGAAGGTGAGAGGGGAAAAACCAGAGGTCATCCCTGGGAGTTAAGAATGTGATGAAGAGGGGTGTGAGAAGTCGATTTTTTACATGGAGAATTGTCAGTGAATGGAACGCATTATCAGAATGTGTTGTTAATGCAAGAAATGTTAAGGATTTTAAGGGTTGGTATGACAAATATGTTGTCAGTTGAATGAACCTTCCACAAAGAGTCTGCTGACTCCATGGATTGTGTAATAATGATAATAAAATGTGGTCTCAATACTGAAAGCTTTCCACAGAACTGCTAAGCTACAGAAACTTAACGTTTCAGTTTATGGTCATGTTTTTTGGGGGATTTCATAAGATTTCAACAGTTTCATTTTTAAAATTAAATGTTAATGATTTAGTATAGCTTTTTTTAAATTGCTGGATTGTTTACCTAATTACTTTAAGTAAATCTGTTTCATACAAAAGCAAAACTGAATCTAAAAAAAAGTTTCTGATATTGAATATTAACCTATTTGAATATTATCTATTAAATTTTAATTAGAATGCAAAGGATTGTTTATAAATGTTATATTTGAGCATAACAATAATTACATGCTTCTAAAAATGGATTTTTCATTTAAATTTTTAGCTTATTTTAAATGTTAATTAATATATAATTAACAATTGTGTTTATATGATTTCAATTTCAGTGGTATGTTTCACTAATATGTTTTTATTTCCCCCTTGCTTGCATAATAGAAAAATCCATCATAGCTGGAAAGGTAGGTAAAACACCATTATTTTAAATGTGCCAAGAAATTATATTTTTATTTAATCCTTCATCGAAATGTAAGTAAACCAAGTTTGTGTGGGAAGTATCTTCACAACTATATATCTATATATTGTTATAATATCTACATAATCAATTTAGATCATTTAAAAAACAACAACAAAAAATTGGTCCTCATTTATTTAGTTTCAATCAGTCATGGTAAGTGGACACCTGCTGAGCTTTTTTTTTTTTAAATTAAACTTATTGAATAAACTGAAACACTCTAGAAAAAGTGTTAAGAACTGTTGTTATAAAATTTAAATTATTTACTTACTGGGATCATCCAGTTAGCCAAATCTCCATATCTAGAAACTTGCATTGCTCCAAGGATTGTAATTTGTAAATGCCCGCTAAGTAATAAAAATTCAAAAATGATTCCTATTTTTTTTTTATTTTCAGGATATACAATTTCATTCTGATTTGCAAAAATATTAAGAAACTTATCATTAGTTGGAATCTATAATTAGTTTGAATACCACCAACTATGGCATCATATGTATGATTGTATAATGTTTTTAAAAGGTTTCATACATGTAATAGAAAAACTAAACAGAATTTATTATGACTATATATTTCACTCAATATGTCATGAGCTTCATTCAGAGAGAAGGCAGAAGAATTGGCTACAACTTATAAATTATGAACACAAGAATGAGTCATAGACCATGTATATGATATCACATTCCTTGGTTGCATCTGTAGAAGTAAGAGGAAACACTATTCTATGAGGGTGGTCTGAAAAGTTCTCAGCCGAATAATGAAAAAACGAATTTATTATTATTATTATTATTTAGGCCTACAAGGAGTCAAAAGACTTATCGCAGGAGGTTCTTCCTAGAAAATACAAAGTCTATCAAGATTCATCGTGGGAGGTCCCTCCTAGGAAACACAAAGTCTATCATACCACACCTTAAACTCATTGATCATTCTTGCTCTCACCACTCTATCAGGCAATGCATTCCACGGTTCAACCACCCTCCATGCAAAGAAACCACTCCTCACTCTCTTGCTCACAGTTTCCTTTCATAACTTCCAGCGATGGCCTCTTGTCATCATTCCTTCCTGCTGTTCAACCAAGCAAAAGAACTCCCCAGTGTCAACCCTGTAACCACCTCTCAACAGTTTAAAAGTCATCATATCACCTCTCCTTCTTCTATCCACCAAACTCTGCAGTCCACATTAAAAGCCAATCCTCATAACTAACATTGTATAGTCCTAAAACCAAACCTTTGTATCCTTTCCACAGTTAATTTATCCCCTTCAAATCATGGGGACCAAATCTGAGAACAATAGTCTAAGTGGCCTGATCAGGGTCTTATACAACGGAATGATAACTCTTTTATCTCTGCAGGTCAGTGTCCTCATTATTGCAGCAACCCTCTGTGTTACCTTTGCCACCTTTGCAATATGTCCCCTGAATTTTAGGTTTCTATCATCAACCCCAGATTTCTTATCTCTCCCTACTTCCTCAGTATAGCTCCTCCAATAGAGTATGCAGCGTCCCATCGATGTGTCCCAAACCTCAAGACGTTACATTTTTCTGCATTAAACTGATACTCCCATTCATTCATTCATTCATTTGTCCATCTACTTAGCTTATTCAAATCCTCTTGCAGGGCTACCACATCTGCACTATTACTAATAACCCTTCCCAGCTTCACATCATCTGCAAACAACTGAATATCCCCCTGCAATCCACTGACAATGTCATTGATATAAAGGTTAAACAATATAGGTCTCGGTACTTAGCCCTGTGGAACCCTCTGCCTCCTTGAAACTGCCCAACCATACACAACTCTCTGATACCTATTGGACAGCCAATCCTGAATCCAGTTGACCAACCTGACATCCAAACCCATGTGGTTAAAATCAGCTTATCATGTGGCACCCTGTCAAATGCCTTTGCTAAATCCAAGAAAATGGCAGTATATGCCTTTCCCTCATCAGCTGCTCTTGTAACTTGATTATAAAAGGATAGCATATTACTAAAACAAGAGTACACCATCAAATATCCATGTTGACTCTCATAGATAACGTTACCCCCATCTGCCCAATGTTGTATATGGCCCCTAACTAATTTCTCCAAGATCTCCAGGAGAAATTTCTCTAATTTCTCCAAGATGCTGTATGTGGTCCCTATAATTAGACACTTCCAGTCGCCTACTGCCTTTATGCAATGGCACTATCTTACTTTCCTTCCATTCCCTGGGCACCTTTCAGGTAGCCAGACTTTCATTAAAAAAAAGCCAGATCAAAGGAGCTGTCAGTTCTTTAGCACATTCTCTCAAAACTCATGGTGAAATACCACCCAGTCCTATAGCTTTACTGACATGCAGAGTACTCAGTATTTGGAACACGTTCTCCTCCTGCACCACTAAACCTCGAACCTGCCCTATCCCTCTAGTATTAAAATTTACTTCTCCAGGAAGAAATACACCAATAAAGTGTTCACTGAACAATTCCACTATGTTTTCTGCATCAGTCGCTCTATTCCTATTTTTATCCCACAATGTCATTCTTCAAAGCACACACATACTAGCCTATAATTTGAAGCCTCAGCCTAATCACATCATCATCATTGAATTCCTGACATTTACCCTCAAGGGGTGTACAGGATATGATAGTACTACATGAAAAATTTACATCATTACTAACTTCCTACCTACAATTTTCCACCAAATCAATCTGTTAGCTGTCAAAGCTATGACATTGTCAGATCCTTTATTTCTGTTTTCTAAGGCACTTTTTACCATATCAATCAACCTATATCTTGGTCTTCCTCTGGGTCTTTTTCCTGCCAACCTGGTAGAGAACACTTGTTTTGCTAATCTTTCCTCTCCCATTCTGTTTAAGTGACCATACCACCTGAGATTAGCTCTGCTAACACATTCCTGGATGCTAACAGTGTCAAGTTCTTTCCTAATATCCTCATTTTTAATATGATATTGCCATTGATGCCATCTGTTCACACCCCTTAATCTTTCTAAGGACTCTCATATCTGCGGTCTCTAGTCTTTAGTCAAGTGTTTTACTTCTGACCCAGCTCTCAGATCCATAAGTTAAAATTGGTTTGAACACTGTCTTGTATACAGCTAATTTAGTGTTTTGAATAATTTCTCTCTTATTCCATATAAATTGACTTCCTACCATACCAACTTTGTTGATTCTGTTGTCTATTTCCATATTTAATTTACCATCTTCACTGAAAATCATGGCTGAAATGTTTTACTTGTTCTATAGGTTTGCCATTCACAATGCAGCTAATATTTTCAATGCTTCTGCCTATTTTCATTATCTTTGTCTTGTTATTGCTGACACCTTCATACCATATCTATCACAACAGTTATTCAGTTTAGTCAGGGAATGCAGCCTAATCACCTCCTTTGTAATATAGAACAATTTTGCCCTTTCCCTCTTTTCATTCCTTTCAGACTTTTCCCACTGCAAAACCTTTATTAAACATGTCAAGGCTATTGACTTATTTAACAGCGTACCAGAACCTTTCCTCAAAGCATGGAGTGATATGACACCATGTTATACTGCTTTATTAGCATTGTTTAGTTTACTTAATTTCATATACATTTTCTGCTTGCTCACTATCAGTCCATTGCCATTACATCCAAGTTCTGTAATGTTATCTCATTTATTTATGAATTGCTTATTCAATATCCCAAATATGTCCTCCACATTTTTACCATTATCATTTTCACCAACTAATATCATTTCATACTCATTCTTTCTTCTATAGCAGTGTTTCTCAATGTGGGGTAATTTGAATATTTTGGGGGTCAATTAGAAAATGATGTTGCATTCGTCACTTCATCACTGATATACTCAAAACACTCACCATTGTCGGAGGGGGGGGGGACATCAAAATCTTTGAGGCATTAAGGTGGGGCATGATCCAAAAAATGTTGGGAAATACTGTTCTATAGGCTACATATTGAAAGAACTCCCTGAGATATTTCTTGGCCTAATTTTCTAATTGCTTATTATGCATTTTGCTGTCTTTACCAAGCAAGTCACTTTCCTAGTTTTGTGTGCCTCATGCAACAATTTATTACCACTCGTCTTATGCTGTCTCTATAATGCTTTCTTCTAGATTGAATGCTTATTAATCTTTTCATTCATATGTTTCACACCTGCTTTATTTAACTAGTGTTAAATAGTTCTTGACTAACACTAACATTCTGTCACACAGCACGTTACTAGTCACCTGCCAGGAGATTGCAGGTGACTAGTGATGTGCTAAATGTTGAAAGTTTATTTTTCACTTGGTTAGAATATAATAAATTTAGTTTAATCCTTTATCCAAGTGTGAGCAAACAAAGTTTGTGCCTGAAAGTATCTTCAGGACTGGGGGTAAGGTGGTACAACACTAGAACGACTCTTGCAAAGGTGGAGCAAGCTACCAACACTCCTGTCTCAGTATCTCTCATAATGCAAAACACATCTCCTTGCGGATATGTCTAATGTTATGCATTAAGGGAAGGGCCACTACCTTTATTGAGGTCTCTTCAGTGGGAGCCAGGCCCAAGTGGAGATACCAGGCAGAAGCATTAGCAGGTCATCTCTACCTACAGGAGTTGCCAATTGGTGTGCCACCTTTTTAATAAATTACTCTGGATTTAGAGAAAGATGTTGAAAGTTTATTTTTCACTTGGTTAGAATATAATAAATTTAGTTTAATCCTTTATCCAAGTGTGAGCAAACAAAGTTTGCGCCTGAAAGTATCTTCAGGACTGTTTGTCCCAGTCCCAGAACCTCCAGTCCTGAAGATACTTGGATAAACTTTCAACATCTTTCTCTAAATCCAGAGTAATTTATTAAAAAGGTGGCACACCAATTGGCAACTCCTATAGGTAGAGATGACCTGCTAATACTTCTGCCTGCTATCTCCACTTGGGCCTGGCTCCCACTGAAGAGACCTCAATAAAGGTCGAAACTAGTCTGGGTAGTGGCCCTTCCCTTAATGCATAACATTAGACATATCTGCAAGGAGATGCGTTTTGCATTATGAGAGATACTGAGACAGGAGTGTTGGTAGCTTGCTCCACCTTTGCAAGGAGTCATCCTGGTGTTGTACCACCTTACCCCCAGTCCTGAAAATACTTTAAGGCACAAACTTTGTTTGCTCACACTTGGATAAAGAATTAAACTAAATTTATTATAGTAATGTGCTAGTTTTTAATTTATAGTATAACCAAGTGAAAAAACTTTCAACAAATATAAAATCAGTATTAGGTCTTAATGTCATAATCAGTAAGACTTGTTTCTTGTGTGTTCTCTTCATGTGAATTTATGCATATCTTTATGTTTTGAATTGCCAGTATTTACATTGATACTAGCAAATTTGCAGAAAATTTCTCCAGATTTTCAAAACTTGGGAAAATATGGAGGGAAAATCCCATATTTGTAATTTTTTCCTTCACATTTGGGATTTTGGGAAAACTCCATATTTGCCCAAAACTGAGAAATACATGGAAAGGCTAATGTATTGGTAGTACATGTTAGTTTATTTTCACGGTATTTATTATGACACAAAATTATAAGAAAATAATTAATATTTATTAACTTATTAGCTGATATTTTGCTGGTATTATATTCAGCATCTTCAGAGCACAAGTACAGTTTGTCACAGTGTACAAAACAACAACAATTGGTATAACAGTGGGACTAGTTTAAAAAAAATGTAACAGATAATACAGGGAACTAAAGTATCCTAATTCGGCACCATCTATGTTGGAAAAAGAGAGAAAACAAGTATTAATTGGATCTTTAAATGACTGTCTCTGAGTTTTTTTGGTAAATTTATACAGCCATACTTGTTGAGGTTTGAAGTATGTTTTAAAGATGCTGTTGATTAAAAAAAACAATCTCTCTGACTTATAATGACTTCTGTTTGTAGCAATTTTGGCTTACTATGGACAGACAGACAGGAAGAACTGTTGACATCCACCTTAATGAACATAAAAAATACATTTGTCTTATCTTTATGGCAAGTCAAGTCTAGCAGACCATGCCTTGGACACCCCTTCACACAGGATCAAATGGAAGAAAATAAAAGCACTACACAGTCATTATAAGAGAGATTGTTTTTTAAATTAACAACAGTTTTAAAACATACTCCAAACCTCAACAAGTATGGCTGTATAAATTTACCAAAAATCTGGGAGACAGTCATGTTAAGATCTAATTAATAATTGTTTTCTCCCTTTTTCCAACATAGATGGAAAAAGGGAGAAAAGTCCCAGATTAGGACTTTAGTTCCTTGTGTTGTCCCTTGCAAGTTTTTTTTTTTTTAACTAGTTCCGTTGTTATACCAAATTGTTCTTTCGTGTACTGTGACTAACTGTTCTTGTGCTCTGAAGATGCTGAGTATAATACCAGAGAAATAGCAGCTAATAAATTAATAAATATTAATTATTTTCTTATAATTCTGTGTTGTAATCAGTACTGTGAAAATAAACTAACAAACCTGAGAAAATATAAGATTAATTTCCTACTCTGTGGTTTAGGTTTTCAATAAGAACCAACATTTCCTCATTCTTCATATCAGCTGTGTTGTCCAAAGACTCAAAAGAAAAAAAAATCCTTTATTTCTTCAGCTAGAACCTTCTGTGAGACCAGTACCTTAAAGTCTCGTTTTGAAATCTTAAAATTGTACCATTCAAGGTTAACTCCATATTTAGTTATCATGATTATCATTGCTTCCCCTGATCTATATTATCTGAATATAACATGCAATTATTATTTAAAAATATGAAACCTGTTTTTGTCATCTTTGTCTCAGGAATTACAGAAATTCCATGTCAACCAATTATGTTGACATAGTATTTCTGTAATTCCTCTGCTATCTTTGCTTCTTTTCCCTTGACCTTGTTTATGATGATGTGCCTGTGTTCAATTCCATTGAGTTTAATATTATTGCAGTAGCTGACTTTTCATTGTTCTCCCTAGTTCTGACAAAGTAGCAGGGTCTCATATATGGGCAATGCTCCAGCCAGCATGACATTTGATGATGCTTTACCATTATTTCTCAATGGTTTAAGCCAAAGCTGATTACAATTTTATCAGCTTAGTCCCAATTGCAAACCTTGTTTAATCAGTATTTATGTAGATATCTATTACAGTAACACACCAGTGACAAGTGAAGATTGGTGTTACCTCTTGTTATTTTGAATGATCATCCTAGTCTCATTTTTGAGAATACATGACCAGAATGAAATTTTAGTCCTTCCACATCAACCATGAATAAGTTCAAACATGTTTTAACCAAAAAGAAAAAAAAAAAAAAGGAATAATTCAGCAGAATGTTTTTCCTCAGAGAAAGGCATCCACCTAATTCACTGTCAGCTGAAATGGGTTTATATAGTTTCTCACATCCCAAATGGGATTCAAATCCAGGTTCTTTCCACCACAGTACATCATCATACAGCTACAGTGGCTCATATTTAAAGTTATGTACATAGTTTGAAGGGGGGGGGGAACAATTTTTAACTTCATTTTAATGTGATAGCCTACCCTCGAATCATACAAAATGATTCATCACTGGCAAAACAAGATCCACCAGGTATAAGGGTAATAGTTTCCTTAGCTGCATTAATGAGATCACCATCTACTTCTTCCTGAACAGGATAGGACCCCTAAGAAGAAAAAAAAAATCAGTGCTGTGATTATTACTACTACTAAATTATAATCTAATTTGCATTGTTTAAGTCTAAACTTTGCCTTCTTTGTTTGACTTATTTTACTGAACTTTCTGCTATATCATATTCTTCTAATAGTTATTGGCTAATATGTGGAATTGCAGGGCTAGTAAGTATTGACAAGCTTAGGAGATTGCTTGGATCGGTGCCATGGCATGTAAAACTGCAAGGGCTGGGTGTTGATAGTGCTTGGGAAGTTGTAAAGGAGTATTTGAGGGAGGTAAGGGCAGATTGTATACCTAGAGTCAAGAGAGTAAATCAAGTGGGAGTTAAATGGATGAATATCATTATCAAGCTGGAGCTGAAAAAAAAAAAAAAAGAGAAAGAAACAATTATGGAGGGAATTTAAGGAGAAAGGTGATCTGCAGGCATGTGAACAGTGCAAGGCACAGGCCAGAAGGGTAACTAGTGTGGTAAGAAAAGCAAAAGCAGATTATGAAAGGAAGTTAGCAATGCAGGCTAAAGAGAATCCGAAACAGTTCTTTCGATATGCTGCAAGTAAAAGAAAGAATATATATGGCAGAATGATTTTAAGGAATACTAATGGTAAGGAGGTAACTGAATCAGTCAAAATAGTAGAAATACTAAGTGAACACTTTGCAAGAGTATATCCTCCAGGTGGTGATATTGCGGGCATGAGAGAGCAAAAAACTTATATGAGAACTGAGATAAATGAAATGGAGGTGCATAGCATTTTACAGAACCTTAATGTGAATACAACTGTGGGATTGGATGGTATAATAGCTCAAGTTTTATGTGAAGAGGCAAGGGAATTGTCAATGTCCTTGACCATATTGTTTAATCTAAGTTTCAGCTCTGGATTAGTCCCAAGGGGGTGGAAAGAGGGGAAAACAGTAACATTGCATGAAGGAAGCTCCAAAACTGATGTAGCAAATTACTGACTGATCAGCATATCAGGAGGAGCAGAGGAGAAGAGGAGTGGTTAGATGTAAATGGGATAATGTACTGGGGGCAGCATTATTTTGTGAAGGGTAAGTCATGCCTCAGTAACTTGCTCACATTTTGTAATACAGTGGCAGCTAAGTTGGATAAAGGTAATGGGTTTACAGTGAAACCACTGGACTTTGCAAAGGCCTTTGATAGGATACCACATGGAATTCTAATCAGTAAACTGCAGCACATGGGGATGGATATAGAGTTGGTGAGACAGATAGGAGGGTGTTGATGGAGAGACATCAGAGAGTAGATGGAAGTTTATTCACTTGGCTATGCTACCAATTATATATTTGATTTGATCCTTTATCCAAGTGTAAGCAAACGAAGTTTGTGCCTGAAGGGTATTTTCAGGACTGGGGCAACTTGTGGTAAACGAGTTGCCCCAGTCCCATTCTTTAACAGGTTCATCACAATCAGAATCGTTGGCAGAACTTTCCCTACCATTTGGTTCGACGTCATCTATTAATTGTACCAGTTTCTCCTCATTTAAATCTGTTTCCCCATCATTTATGTGATGATGGGAAAATTACTATAAAAATAATTTTTTTCCATGAAAAAAAAAGCATTACATATTGTATGTAACTCACCAAAAAATAAAGTGCTCAACTGGAGGTTAACACAGTTATGATTTTTAATGTGCTTTCCTGGTGAAAACGAAGACAATTTCAAAAATAAACACTTTATAGCGTAAACAATTGCCGTACATGCGTGCTAAATGGTATATCCCCTAATATAAATTCACTACTTATAACTACATGCGCGATAAGGGCAGATGCAAATTTAACAAAGATAAAATTTGATTTTTAAGTAGTGTGTTGAAAAATATATGAAAAGATAAAGGGTTACTAGAGTTTGTAGACTGTCTTATATTGAAACCACATTATATAAGTACCATGTTATACAAGGGTTACTTGTATTTGGTTTAATCCTTTATCCAAGTGTAAGCAAACAAAGTTTCTGCCTGAAGTATTTTCAGGACTGGGGAAACTCATGGTAAAGGTGGTATAAGTTCCAATCACTTGCCTTAGTATCCTATAATGCAAAGCATGTCTCCTTGTGGTCATGTATAATGCTATGCATTAAGGGAAGGGTCACTACCCTTCCCTTTATTGAGGTCTCATCAGTGGGAGCCAGACCCAGAGGTGGTGATACTAAGGTGGAAGTAATGCAGAAGTCATATCACCATATGACTTTGCATTATGGGATACTAAGGCAAGTGATTGGGACTTATACCACCTTTACCACAAGTTGCCCTAGTCGTGAAAATACTTCAGGTGCAAACTTCATTAGCTTACACTTGGATAAAGGATTAAACCAAACATATAATTTATAGCATAGCCAAGTGAAAAAACTTCCATCAACTATCTCTAATCCAGAGAATTTTAATAATAAGGTGTTGATACCTTTTGGCAACCAGTGTATGGTGATATGACTTCTGCATTACTTCCACCTTAGAATCACAACCTCTGAGTCTGTCTCCCACTGACGAGAACTCAATAAAGGTCGAAACCAGTCTGGATAGTGACCCTTCCCTTAATGCATAGCATTATACATGTCCACAAGGAGATGTGCTTTGCATTATGGGATACTAAGGCGAGTGATTGGAACTTATATCACGTTTACCACGAGTTGCCCCAGTCCTGAAAATACTTCAGGGGCAAACTTTGTTTGCTTACACTTGGATAAAGGATTAAACCAAATATATAATTGTTAACATCTGAGAGTACTCTATTCAGGAGTAGACTCCAAAAGAATGCCTGTGACTAGTGGTGTGCTGCAGGGTTATGTTCTTGGACTGCTGCTGTTTAATTTGTTCATTAACAATATAGGAAAGGATTTGAGAGGAACTGTTCAGTTATTTATCGATGATGCAAAGTTGGGCAGAGCAATAGTTACTACAGATTATGTCAAAATTTTTCAGGTTGATTTGGATAGATTGGTAGACTGAGAGTTTAATGTGGCAAAGTCTAAAGTTATGCATTTTGGGTGAAAAGATTACCAGGACTGTATACCACATTGGTGGAACTGTACTCCAGGAAATTGATGAAGCCAGAGACTTGGGTGTGTTAGTGGATAGGGAGTTAAAGTTTAGGGAGCACAAGTGGCTAAAGCAGCTCATCAAATCACTTGTTACTGAAGAATACTTTGATGAACAGAGACAAGCAGGTTATTGTTTCTCTTTGTCGAGCCTTGATAAGACCAAGAAATCCAGGAAATTGCCGAAGCCAGAGACTTGGGAGTGTTAGTGGATAGGGAGTTAAAGTTTAGGCAGCACAAGTGGCTAAAGCAGCTCATCAAATCATTTGGTTACTGAAGAATACTTTGATGAGCAGAGACAAGCAGGTTATTGTTCCTCTTTGTCGAGCCTTGATAAGACCACATCTTGACTACTGTGCTCAGATCTGGGTGCCAGGGTTTCTTGGTGATGATGAGGAAGATGTAGAGAGGATATAGAGGCAAGCAACTAAGATGGTAGCAGGTCTATGGAATGAACCTTACGAGAACAAGTTGAAGATTTATGGGTTACAGAAACTGGTCGATAGGTGGAAGGGGTCTGATAGCCGGCGTGGTTGGCTGAGTGGTTAGCATGTCTGCTCTCCAGCCAAGAGGCCTTGGGTTCGAATCCTACCATGGGCATGGATGTTTGTGATTGTCCTACAAACTTTGTGTGGAAAGGGAATCTGTGACCCTACCATTTTTTCTAGCAGAAGACATTATTGCCAAAACCATGTAAGATACAGCAGTGACCATACGGTGTCTATGGACATCAAATGTGAAATTTTTTTGGCGGCTTGGTTGGCCAAGTGGTTAGTGTATCTGCTTTCCAGCCAAAAGGCTGCGGGTTCGAATCCCACCATGGGCATGGATGTTTGTGATTGTCTGTGAAAATAATAGTGGTGATGGTGGACAGTAGATGGCATTGGTGTAGATGAGGCAGTTTGTGGATGAGTGGTGGAGACGGAGAGTTGTAGAGTAGGTGCCCTCTCTCGATGAGTCTTAGGACTCCCTGGAGGTGTCAAATAATAATAATAATAATAATGATATGATTGAGACATACAAATCACTGAGGAGTTTTTACAAGATTAATTCAGTGGAAAATCTTCGGAACATGTGTGGTGGTGGGAGAACTGGGGGCCATCCATGAAAACTGAGTAAGAGTGTAGTTAGCAAGGGTGTTATTACTACGTTTTTTGCTTGGAGAGTAGTGAATGAGTGGAATAGGTTGTCAGTCTGTTGTGGTTGCCATGACTATGAATGAGTTCAAAGCAAAGTATGATAGATATTGGGCAAATGTTGGATAGTTCTTGACATGATGTTTAGGGCCTTCTTCGATGAGTCTAAGGACTCCTTGGAGTTGCCTGTAATAATAATACCAATTATTTCCCCTATGTGAATTCTTTAAAAATATCTCTGTAGTTCAGATGTTTCAATCATATCACACATTTGTCTTTTCTTCACCAAATTCTATACTTTGAAAACTCTTAGTCTATCCTCATAGTGAATATTATGCATTCCTGATATTATTCTTGTTATCTGCTTCTATACTCTTTTTTCAAGGTTACTTCATCTTATTGAAATCCTAGTGACCAGATTTTGAACATAATAATCCAGATGTGGTATGAATACAATAACCATTAAACATTCTTCTTAGATTGTAGCAATCCTCTGGATTACCTTCACTACTTTTGATAATGTCGCTAAACTTCAGTTTCTCTCAACATTACTCTAAGATCTCTTGCCTTCTGCATTTCCTCTAGTACATTTCCAATATAGCATACAACAAATTGATTCAGTGGATCCCACAGTTTAAGTATGTTTAGTGTATTCATCCACTTGTCCAGCATATTCAAATTCTCTCAAAGGATTGCCACATTGGCATTATTACTAATAACCTTTAGACACATCATATCATCTGATACAGCAAAGGTCTCAATACTCAGCCCTGTAGAATCTCACTTGTGACCTTCTGTTTCCTTGATACTTCTCCCTACAGAACTCTGATATATATCAGCCAGCTAATTTCCAATCCAGTTCACTGAGCTGATCTGGATCCATACATTGTAACTTAAATATCAACTTATCATGTGGCAACCTGTCAAATTCCTTAACACAGTCCAAAAAAAAAAAAAAAATGGCAGTATATACCTTTTCCACATCAGTAGCTGTTATTACTTTATAAAATGCAAGCTGATTACTGAAACAAGAATGCCTGTTAATAAATCCATGCTGGACTTCATAGATAATATTACTTATCCTAATTTTTTATTTTTTTTTAATTTTTATGTTTCTCCCACCCATGAAAGGTTATTGATAAAAATATAAAAGAAAATCCTTAGCCCACCCACAGTACAAAAGATACCTTTTGTACTGTGGGTAATTTTTTTTTTTTTTTTTTTTTTTTTTTTTTTTTTTTTGTATTTTATTTTACAGAGTCCAGAAACTTTGCTCTAGAGACCAGACATGGAACTTTTACAAGCCACTTCGGGCCTCCAATAAGCAGAGCGAGGGTCTCATATCATGTGATGAAATTCATCTCAAAACTAAAAACAATCATGAACATCCATGCCCATGGCAGGATTCAAATTAGCTGCCCAATTTTGTTTTTCATCCTGCATACAGACAAATCGGCCTTCAGAACACATACAATTTACTGACAAAAAATACTAGTGGTGGTATTTGTGTAGATGATGGTAGTAGTGGTGCTTCAGTATGGTTGGTGGATTAAATGGTGGACACGGAGAGTTGTAGAGTAGGTGCCCTCCCTCGATGAGTCTTTGGACTCCTTGTAGGTGTCATGAAATAATAATAACAATAAATTCAGAAGCAGTGTGATATATCCATTTTTCTTATCCAACACTGCTGTCACTCTATTGTAGAATTAATGGGATCCTCTATAGAGGCTCCCAGTGTTGCTACTGTCTACCCATGTTGAAAGTTTATTTTTCACTTGGTTAGCTATAATAAATTAGTTTAATCCTTTATCCAAGTGTGAGCAAACAAAGTTTGCACCTGCAAGTATCTTCAGGACTAGGGTAAGGTAGTACAACACCGGGCAACTCGTTGCAAACCCACCTTTACAACGAGTTGCCTGGTGTTGTACTACCTTACCCCAGTCCTGAAGATACTTGCAGGCACAAACTTTGTTTGCTCACACTTGGATAAAGGATTAAACTAAATTTATTACTGTCTACCCACCTTTGGATGTGATTCCTAACTACCCTCTCCAATACCTTCATCATCACATCAGATATGCTGACTGATCTATAATTTGTAGCATCATTTCTGGCTCCACCCTTGTATGATGTAATTATTTTGCTCTCCTTCTTCATTAGGAATCATGCAAGTGCTGTGAGACTCAAGTCTTGCATATTTCTTCAGCAATTGTGCAATGTAGCTCATCCAGACAAATAGTTATATTTTAACGAAGCTCTCCCATTCATTGTCATCTCCTATCTAGGAGGTTGGCTACCAAGATGTAACTCATGATTGACTATTGGTGTGGTGAGGGCCCTATCTCTTCCACATATCATCTTAAGTATTCCTAGCTGCAATTTGTGTGTGTTCATGAAACTGGTTTGCCTGTTCTAAGGGATGAAAAACCTGGGTATCCAGGTGAAAAAATTCTCTACCTCCATATGAAACTGGCTAACTCACCTTTAGTCAAAAGAGACCAGATAAAGGTTCCTCACATCATAGATGGGAATCTAACTCACGTCTTTCTGACCAAAGGGCTTCATCTATACCGAATGAATGAAGGCTCTAACCAAGCTCTAATAATACCTTAAAAATCATAAACTCATTACCTGTATTCTTTTGTCCAGTTCTCACCTCTTGCCTTTCAGAGAGCTAATAAGCCTATCTGGAATTTATACCTGACTAAACTGACCACCTAACAATTCAGATTTTTGTCATGTACTTGAACTTTCCTACCATCTGCATTCAGCAAGGTTATTTTTTTCATGGGCAGTTCTTTCTTTTAATTTACTACAGAGTGAATAAAATTCTCTTGGATTTCCATTGGCCTGTTTGCCTAACTTCTTTTCATAATCTGATTTTGCCTTCTCACCATGGCCAATTGCCTAGCCTGCTCTTTATACTAGTCCAGCCTCATCATCATTATTCTTGTGATATCAGATCCAAATTCTACTTTAAGTAGCTCTTGCTTTAAAATGTTATTCTTCCATTTAATTCTCATCTTACTCTGGGAATGCAGTCAAATATAGCTTCCTTCAAACATTCTTTAATCATTTCATAAAATCTGCTGATTCCTCACCATGCAGTTTCTCAAGCCAAGCTACTAAAACAAAATATCTTTTCAGTTTATTATAATCACTTGCCTTATAGTTACACATTTTCCCCCCTTCTCAGTCCAAGCTCTCACATACATTGTAACCTAACTTAAGTAAAAACTGCATGGTCACTGTCACCAATCATGATTTCTTCTCCTTCCAGGCTGTATTCCAAAGCAGATATGAACCATAATGAAACTTTTTTCTTGTATGCATAAGATTTATTTGTCTAACTTGCAGTCCATTTCTGGTTCTCATGGTTTGTAACAGCATCCAGTTGTGTATTTTATCTTGCTAATTTCTATCTCACACCATGCAGCCTCAAATCCATTGCTAGTAGTAGTATTATTACTCATTCTATTTTGTATTACCTTATTCTATTTTGTATTACTCATAGATTTTTCATCTCTTTCCTATTAACATTTTGCACTCTAACATTCTTGCATTTCTCACGGCAGGCAACCTACTAAACCCTGTCATTTACACTCTCATTTGAGGTGCTTAGAAAGAAATAAAAAAAAAAAATTTGAAAAATTGAAGTCAACATTCAATAAATATAGAAAATTTTAGGTAGTATCTCATAAGCCAATTATGTGGTTTCCTTATCCATGCTTACATCTACTTGTCCAGAAAAACTAAGAAAACAAATTGTATATCACTTTATCTACCTATTCCTGCAATTAACTCAATTTTTTTCAAAATGTCAAGTGCACCCCTTGGCTTCTAAGCACCTCATTTGAAATTCCATTCACATTCAACACCTTGTGTACCTCGTCCTGTCTAATCATCACACACACATACAGAGAGAGCCTCTGTAGTTGAGTTAGTATGGATGTAACCCTTTGGTTGGAAGATACCTGGATTCGATTTCCATTTATAATTCAAGTAACCTTTATTAGGTTTTTTCGACTAAAGGTGAGTTAGCCAGAGGTGGAGGGATTTTTTCTCGCAGAAACTTGGGTTTTTCATCCCAAAAAAACATAGAAATGATGGTAGCTTGCATTGGTCTAGTGCTAGGAAGTAGTAACTTCTGACCCATACCTTATCTTGGATCAAAATGCCAAGACTAGTATCCTGGATACTCCTATATGCTAACAACAATAACACCACATGCATTTCTGACATAGTCTAGTATATCATCTTTTCCTCACCAGTGCATACATTCCACACATGCTATATAAACAGAATTTTTCATGCCAAATTCAAACAAAAGCCCACTGCATCTGTTAAAAGTCTAGTAAAAGACTTTAAAATGTTACTGTGCTTATATTGTTTTAGGGATATTGATCAGATATAAGACATGTTCCAAATACATATCTGACCTTAAAGGTATTTTTGCAGTTGGCAAAAAATACCTGCACTTAACCTGCAGTATACGTGCACATCTGCTGTGTTGGTACAGAGTATTAAACAAAATTCTAAGTGGCCAAGTCATACTCAGTTATTACTACAGTAGCTCATTCGTTCATTTCGTATGGTGACTCAACGGCTGTGAGCATCTTTTATGGGAAGGTATGGCACCACCTCAATCCCCCCCCCCCTATTTTTATCTGGGTTCGGGACGGGCATAGCTGACAATTCAGACCTATGGCTGGAGGAATTGTCTTAAGTATTCCTGACTGTATCCGTGCATGTTCACGGGGGCGGTTGCCTGCTTGCGGGATGAATCCCCCCCCAGATAAACTGGGGGAAAACCCTGCTGTCCATGCCCAAGACCGGCTAACTTGGCTATGGCTGAGGAAGATCCTTAAACTCCTCACATTGTCAACGGGAATTGAGCCTAGGACATTCCTTCCCCAGGCATGTGATTGCAAAGTGTATACCCACTAGGCTAATCATACGGACACTACAGTAGTAATAATAGTGAATGGGATTCAAATCATCATGCCATCATTTTTGTTGATATTTATAATGATCTTAACTTCTTATCAGTATCTTTATAATGGCAATAAAAAATATCTAAGAAGAGAAGGACATGGTGACTCGATCTTGATCAGCTGATCTAGTGTCTCTTCATGGTAGCTTGTAGGCTAGATTTGTTTTTTCTGTGTTGATGGTGCTTAACCCTGATATCAGAGATTAATTTATCTCACATATAACCTTCCACATTTGCAATGCATGTTTTAAATTCCAAGAATATATATTCATTTTCAGTATTTAACAGTATATTTCCTTTAAGAAGAAGAATGCATCTGAACAATTTTCATTCTACTGTTTAGTCATAAGGTGTTAAGTAATATCTTCAGTTGTTCCTTCTGTATAGATAGCTGTGTTATCACTTATGATAGCTTTTGCACATCTGTGCTGTAAATCTCCATGATTTCTTCTTCATCTATTGAAGATGATGGCTTTGTGAAAATATGTCAGCTTGGGTAACTTTTCACAATATCAACAATGAATTTCCTGAATGAGAATATTCAGGAAAAAGTGTAAATCTGTAATCACTTTGCACAATGAATCAGACCTTCCACATTTGTTTATTATTTGGCATAAAAATGTATTGGTTTATATAAAAAAAATAAGACCATGTAATAAATTTAAATCAATTAATTAAATTAATAAATTTTACTTTAATTACAACTTATTGCTATTATTACAACTACCCCTCCTTGGGTCCAAAGACTTGTTGCAGAGGCTCCACTCCTAATTACCACAATATTAATCATAGTATTAAATTCTTTCAATGTCCATACAGCGAATAATAATTCTCCCCCCTTCCCTCTTCCTCCGAACAATATACTTATCAGCTATCTAAACAAGATCCATATATAGTGCTTTATGGTATAAACAACATCAGAAGAACAAAATAATTTACTGCAAACTAAGCCTGTGTTGCAGGAACAAGGAATTTATGCAATCCAGAATATTCAAGAGTATGAGTCTGATCCTTCAGAAAATGAATGAAGGTCACTAGCTAGACATGCTTTGAGAGTTGGCATGAAAGTAATTTTTTAACTTCACCTATCCTTTCATATGTAATCCAGATACAGAGTAATTCAGAATAGTTTTTGTGTTCTTGTGTTGGGTGTGGGAAGAGCATGTAGTACCATTAGGTTTACATATCTAAACAAAAGCCTACTCTTCATTTCCCTTCTCATTATATTGTTACATAAATTTCTGGAATAGCTTTTTATTACATTTTCTTCTGCTGACCATTGAAAAATTGCAGCAGTAGTAACTACCTGGTAAACTTCCTCAATAATTTATGTCTCAATCATATCTCCCTTTTTTTCTTCTATTCACCAAGCTTAGCAGATTAGTCTCTCTATTTTATTTTTAATTTGACTAAAGCAATGCAGTCAAACAATACTGATTTTTTCTAATTTTATTGATGATGCTAATAAAAAATTGGGATTTAGCTTTAAGATGTGTCAACTGAATATCGAGGGAATTAACATAGCAAAATGTGACTATCTCTGCAAAATACTGCAAGAAAATAACATTGATGTTGTGTTTCTTCAAGAAACACATGCTGAAAACGAAGATGACCTTAATAGAAGAGGAAATATAACACCCATAATTCAGGTGGTGCTACATACCACCTGAATTATGGCATTGCAACATATATTAAGGATGATATAGAAATGCTTCTGTCCTGACAATGAGATGTGATAACGATACCCATCTTGTGAGTGTAAAAATTCACAACATATTGAATGAAACAACAATGTTTCATTCAATAATCAATGTCTATAAACCTCCTGAACATCCAACAGTATGGATTGATGATTTTAATAGCCATTATGAAGAATGGAAGTACCGTGATAACAACGACTGCGGCACTGCCCTCGTTCAATGGGCAGAAATAAATAATATACACCTTGTATTTGATGCCAAGGGTAGAAATACCTTTAGATCAGCAGCATGGCAAACGGAGTCTAATCCGAACTTATGTTTTGTTTCATTAAACACAGAGGGGCAACCATTACCAGCAAGACGATATGTACTTTCTAATTTCCCACACAGTCAACATCGACTGGTGTTACTAGAAATTGGTATGACACTACTTATAGCAAGATCCTTTCCATGACCACACTGAAATTTTAAAGAAGCAAATTGGAGAAATTTTGCATATGAATTGGATAAATGTGTTCATTGGATACCTGCTAGAGTTGCAGAGTACAAGAGATTTGTAGGAGCGATCATATCAACTGCAAAAAAATATATCCCGAGAAGTTACAGAAAAGATTATGTCCCCAGATGGAATGAAGAAAGTGAAAATCTCTATAGAGTTCCTAAAAAGTGAAGATCCTGAAATAGTAGATAAATTACTACATAGTCTGAACTCATCTCGAAAAACAAAATGGATTGATACAGTTGAAAACCTTGACTTCAAACAATCAAGTAAAAAAGCTTGGAATCTTCTCCAACAACTATCCACAACTATTCTACCTAAAAGAAAAGCACAACTATCCCCCCCTAATCAAATCGTTAATATGTCAAGGGCACCTAGGGACCATGAACATACCAAGAAAGTTAAGAAATAACTTAGAGCTTTAAAAACAAATACCCCTGTTTCTCACAACATGCCTCAATCTTCACTATAGATGAAGTAAAAGCTGTCATAAAAGATATCAAAGCAGGCAAGGCCCCAGGCTTCAACAGTGTCCATCCTGAATTTCTGATTAATAGCGGGCCAAATACTATAAAATGGTTCTCTGAATTCTTTTCTGATATATTATTGACTGACTGACTACTTAGCCAGTTTAAGAAGTCAAAAATATTTGCAATTCTTAAACCTGGAAAACTGCCCAGGAGGCAAAACGTTTCAGACCTATTGCTTTATTGAGTTGCACCTATAAAATGTTAGAATGGCTTCTGTACAACAGATTGTCCATACCAATCATGCAGCATATCCCAATTGAACAAGCTGGTTTTAGAGAAAAACGTGGATGCTGTGATCAAGTGCTCACTTTAACATCATACATAGAAGCTGGATTCCAGAAGCAAGAAAAAACATCAGCTGTCTTTTTGGACCTAACAGCAGCCTATGATACAGTATGGCGAGAAGGTCTTATATTCAAATTTCTTAGCATTGTCCCATATAAACGGACTGCGCACTTAATTTCCTCCATGCTCACAGAACATTTCTTTCAAGTTCTATTAAGAAATAAAATGTCCCAACAACGAAAACTTAATAATGGTCTTCCGTCTTCCACAAGGGTCAGTATTAGCACCCTTACTTTATAACCTATACACATATGACATGCTCGCTACTATTTCACGCAAGTTCTGCTATGCTGATGACACTGTAATTGCCATTCGACACAAAAACATGAGTCAAGCTGAAGAGATACTTACAAAAGATCTGAAAACAATAGGTGAATATTACAAAAAATGGAGGCTCCAGTTCAATTCAGACAGAACAGAAGTATCAAGCTTTCACCTTAATAATCACATGGCAGATGTCACTTTGCATATCTGCTTTGAAGGATGTTTACTATGACACAAGATTCCAAAGCTTTGGCATGACCTTGGACTGAACGCTCTCTTACAAGCAACACCTAACAAACGTTTCTGTTAATTTATGAACCCAATAAGCACAACATGGGGAGCAACAGCAATAATCTATGGATTACAGCTCTTGGTCTAGTTTTCTCTGTTGCTGAATATTGCTCACCAGTGTGGCTAAATAGCACACATGTTAAACTTGTTGATAACCAACTAAACAATACAATGAGACTGATTTCTGGCACAATTAAATCAGTACCCACACACACTGGCTTCCAGCTCTTAGCAACATTGTTCCACCAAGTCTGTGTAAGACTAAAGCTCTCTTTCTTATACTCTTACAGGAGTATAAGAAAATCTTGGAGAACATAGCCCTACCAATACACTTAGATCTCCTAGACTTAAGTGTACAATGATTGAGATCAAGAGATCCACCACTACAATTAGCCCAACTACTACTACAATCTAACTTCGACCTGAAGCAAAAGTGGCAAGAACAGTGGGAGAGCCAGACAGATGATATCATAAAATTTTCTCTCAACAAATTACAAGAAAGTTTTGATGCTTGCTTACACCTCCCACGAAAATTCTGTACTCAGCTTAACAGAATACGAACTGGTCATGGTGTATGTGCAGACATGCTTTTTAAATGGAGTAAACAACCATCCTCACATTATGATTGTGGAGCTCAGAGACAACTGTGGACCATATTGTGATCAACTGTTATCTTAGAGCATATTCAGAAGACAAATTGGACTTTTTAAGTGCTACACCTGAAGCTATGAACTATTTGACCAATATGGATGTAACCTTTTAATTTTATTGGTTTTTAAAATGACTTTTAATTTTTAAAATGACAGTGTATTGTAGTTATTGTTTTGTTATTCATGCTATACGAATAAATAATTAAATTACTTACCCTTTTTTTAAAGAAAAAATTATGCAAATTAGTGGAGATTGTAAACCTATTATACATTAGTACTGAGCAGGCTGAGATTAGATAATCCAGAAATTGTTCTAGAGGTCAGACATGGAACTCTTTCACATTACTGCAGGCTTCCAAAAAGCAGGTAGCAGTCATCATTGTACAATGAAATTCATCTAACCTAAAGACATTCATAAACATTCATGACTGCACATTCATGTGGAAGTTGAACCCATAGCCTGCTGGTTGGTGAGCAGTATGCAATCCAGGTTAGTAATGCATGCTGAACAACAGCGACTCAAGATCACAGCCCCATAACAAATATTTCATTTCATGAAAAGAAAAAATAATTCAGCCAGGATTCAAACCTGGGACATTCTTTATTATATATAGTTCATTATAGAGTATGGACTTTAAATTTAATAAGAGCTTCCTAATAATGAGAAAACTACTTACCAAACCCAAGACCCCATTTTCACCTTGGAAGAAAACTGTCATACCTGGTGGAATAAAACTACTTGCAAGGACTGGAATACCTATTCCTAAATTCACTAAAATTCACCGTTAAGAGTAAATACAGTATGTCATATATATTTACGAGAGTTGTTGAAAAGTTTGGTAAAAAAATAAGTTAAACACATTTTTTTGGAAAAAAAGCACCTTTATTTCTCAACATAGTCTCCATAGAGGTCTACACATTTGGTCCAGCTTGAGTTTCCAATTTTTTCATCCCATCTAAAAAGTAGGATTTTTCAAATTGTGCAAAATAGTCATTGACAGCCTTGATGACATCCTCGTTTGAAGAAAATTTTTTCCCACCGAGCCAAATTTTTAATTTTGGGAACAAGTCACATTGGGCCAAGTCCGGAGAATATAGTGGATGTGGAAACCAATTTGAATCTCCATTCGTGCAATTTTGCCATTGCGACGGCCGATGTGTGGGATGGTGCATTGTCTTGATGAAAGGGTCTTTTTCGTGCGTCAATCTTAGCCCGTTTTTTCTTCGGTTCTTCTTTTAAACAGTCCAAAAATGACAAATAATAGACTCCTGTTATTGTCTTATCCTTTTCCAAATAGTCTATTGTGATAATTCCTTTGGGAATTCTAAAAAAAAGTGGCCATCACTTTCCCAGCTGTCTTTACTTTTTTTTCGGTGCTCTTTCACAGGGCATTGTCCACTATTTTGACTGCTGCTTGGATTCAGGTGTGTAGTGGTGGATCCAAGTTTTGTCTACAGTCACAAATTGACAAAAAAATTCTGTGAATTGCGATTAAACATTGACAAACACTGTGTTGAAATGTCTTTTTGCATGCGTTTTTCATCAACAGTCAACAATCGTACACCCATCGTGCACGATTGTTGACTGTTGATGAAAAGATAAAAAGAGGATTTAGTTTTGGATAAACTCATTTATCCAAAACTAAATCCACTTTAATGCTAGTGCAGAGTCCCCATGAACTGCATCTAACTCAGCTTTGATCTGTGTGGCCGTCCCCTTCTTCAAATAAAAGTGTTTTATCACTGCACAATACTCGTTTTTTTCTCCATTTTTATGAAAAATACGAACACAGTCATTTTAAATGTTTGCCAAACGAAAACTACGCTTCGCACCTGGCTAAAATTTTGTCAGGGGTCATGAAAAAGATGATACGTACCGACACTGGTATGAATGAATAAATTGTGTCACCATCTATTGGAAATTTACCAAACTTTTCAAGCTACCCTTGTGTATATATATACAGGGTGTTCGGGATAAATTTGACATATTTATAATTAATTATATTTTTCCGTAAGTTACATGTATTAACACACACTTCTCTTCATTTAAAAGTTTGGACCCTTCTTCATTCACATACAAGATGTCAGAAAGGATGGATAGCTGGAACCCACCTGAATCATGGAAGAGAATAACTTGTATCATGATGATTCGTGCCCGCCATCAAAATAAGGATATTACGACTGCTGCCCAATGCTCCCTGAATACAGTAAAAACAATCAGGCATGAACTAGAGACTTGCAGTGGTGACTACGAGGATGTAGCAAGAAGAAAGATCCCTAGCAGACGATCTGATTGCGTTCGTACAGCAGAATTCCTCGCAAATCTGCAGGAACAGGTGTTGAAGAACCCTGGCATTGGAATTCGGGCTTTGTTCGTGGAGTTGCTAACTGTAGTCAAGCCCTGGATAACAAGGGTAGCCAATGGTAGGCCGTATGTATGGCAGCAGGATTCGGCCCCTTGCCACACCTCTGGGAAAAGTCAAAAATGGTTGTCTGAAAATTTCTACGACTTCACCAGTCCAAATGTTTGGCCTCCAAACTCCCCAGACCTTAACCCCATGGATTATTTTGTATGGGGCGCAGTTGAAAAAGACACCAATCGCACTTCCAGTAATACAAAAGCCCAGTTAATGGATAAAATTAAAACAGTTTTTGCGGCCCTTCCCAGGGAGACTGTAGCATCAGCTTGTTCGAGGTTCCGAAGCAGAATTGAAGCTGTGATCGATGCTAATGGTGGTTATTTTGAGTAAATCTTGTTGATAGTATTGTAATTAACTCTGCCTGTAATGTTTTTTTGTCAATTCATTAAATTTAATAGATACAAAGAAGATTTTCTTTTTCCTTACGAAACTGTCAAATTTATCCCGAACACCCTGTATATATATATATATGTAAATAAGTTTTTTTACCTTGGGAATAATGTATATTAGGATTACCAAGTAATTTTATAAACTTGGTTATTTTACTCCTAATCCCAAGTAAGCAAAAAGTTAAGTTTGCACCTGAACTAGTAAAATAACCAAGTTTATAAAATTACTTGGCAACCCTAATATATATATATATATATATTTACCTATATACTTAATATTATTATTCCAAAGGTTTGCTACGTACCTTTCATTTTAAGCACAAATTAATTTTATGTGATGAACAATGTGATAAAATTCCAAAAGCTATACTAATTATATAATTTTTTCCAGACTTGTTTATCATCATTGCTGATACTGAATTCAATTTTATTATATTAATTAATCAATTAATAATATTAGACATGTAGACAAAATAATCATTGTGAAAGGAAACAAAATTCTGAGTCATGCTTAGCTCATTTATAATTTCTGCACTTATTGCAGAAATACACCTCTGCAATAAGTGATGCATATCTATACCTTATGACTTTATCCCCCTTACCAACTTTCATATTTCAATCATATCTCCCTCCTCCTTCTCCTATCCATGAGGCTCTATGAATTGTATTTCTTGAATCTTTCTTCATATCACATATTCAAAAGACCAGAAACCACCTTAATCAGTTGTCTCTAGATATATTGGAATATGCTCTTATACTTCTGAAAAACCAGGTGACCAAATCTGCAAGGTGCACTTCATATTTAGCCTAATTAAGATTTTATGCAACTTGTTTTCTGCATCCGTAACTTGTGTTTACCTGTCAGTGTCTTCTGCATCATTACCATAATCTGTTGTGATATCCTCACAATTTTAGCAATACATCCCCTAAGTTTTGGGGACGTAAATGGATTTAGTGTCAACTGAAGCGAGGTGACTAACAAAATCAAAGAAAGTAAGAGGTAATGTGAAAGAGCAGATCAGATGAAACTGAAGTGCTTCTGAATGAGAGGAGCAGAGAGAGATCTTGTCTTCAAGCAATATCCCCATCATTGTTATCCATCTCTGTACCTTCTCCAAGGTTACTTCATCCCCTTCAAATCCAGATGACCAGATCTGAGTACCCATACAAAAATCCAAATATGGTGTAATTAAAGTTTTATACAATGGGCCTCTGAGATGTCTTCCTCAAAACCATTGCAATATGTCCTCTAAACTTCAAATTTCTATCTACAGTCACCCCAAGTCCCCTTGCTTCCGCCACTTCTTCCACTGTAACTCCACCCAGTGGAGTTATATTGGAAGAGTGAGTATGAAACATCCCAAATTGAGATGTTTTGTACTCACATGGAAACCAAATTTTAAAACCTTACATTTGCATTAAACTTAAATCCCCATTCATTTGCCCAGCTTTCCAGCATATTCAAATCCTCTTGAAAACCACATTATCAGCACTATTACTAATCTCTCTCCCAAGCTTCACATCATCATCATCATCTGCAAAGAACTGAATATATCTCTCTAGTTTCATGATAGTATCATTGAATAAAGATTGAACAGTAATGGTCTAAGTACTGAACCTGTGGACTCCACTTGTAACCGTCCTACTTCTTGATACTGCTCCCTCATATACAATTCTGATATCTATCAGAAAGCCAGATACCAATCCAGTCACTAACCTGATATCCAAACCCATATATTGGAACTTAGAAACCAATGTTTTATTTTGTTTATTTTAATAGTTTTAATTCACAATACAAGAATAATAAAATAATTAATATTTATTTAACTTATTTGCTGATATTTTGCTGGTGTTATACCTGCATCTTCAGAGTAAAATGAATAGTTTGTCACAATACACAAACAGCAACTATTAGTTAATAGTAGGAAAAATTGAAAAATTGTAATGGACAGTACAAGGAACTAAGCTCCTAATTGCTGCCATCAGTTGTTGGATAAGGAGAGAGTTAACAAGTATTGATTTGATATTAAAATGCCTGTCTCCTAGATATTTGGTAAATCAATACAGCCATATTTGTGGAGATTTGGGGAATGTTTTAAAGCCACTGCTGAGTCCAGAAACAGTCTCTGACTTATAATTAATGACTTCTGTGTAGCATTTTTTTTTCCATTTGATCCTCATCATCTTCTGGTCCCGAATTACTATAATGATTGACTTCAAAATTTTGCATGATTCTCCCAATAAGAACATGCCTCCTCTGCAGATTCTATAACTTCTGAGTTTGTTATAACCTACACAATTTGTGCACTCTAAAAATGAGTGTGTAGTCTGAATTTTAAAAGTGTTGCATCCTCTGCATGAGTGTAGAAAGTATTTTTAACTTGGGTATAATTATGTTAAAGATACCAAGCAATTTTAAACCTGGTTTTACTCCATTTTTCCCAAGTAAGCAAACAGACAAAATGTCAAGTTTGCGCCTGCAATTGATGCTAGACTAGCTGATCCCACAGGTAGTGCAAGACCAAGGCAACTCGTGGTAAAGATGGAGCAAGCTCTGATCACTAATTTTAATATTTACCCTTAATGCCAAAACACATCTCCAAGAAGGGGATGTATGATGTTTTGTATTAAAGGCAAGGGGCCACTACCCAGACTGGTTTCGGCCTTTATTGAGGTCTCATCAGTGGGAGCCAGGCTAGAAATACCAAGATTTAGTAATGCAGAGCTTTTAAGTATTTTACCAAAACAAGTTACCATAAGGTGTTATAACCTTATGGTAACTGGGAAAAATGGAGTAAAACCAGGTTTAAAATTGCTTGGTATCTTTAACATAATTATACCCAAGTTAAAAATACTTTCTACATTTATATCTCCTCCTGAGATTTTTATTTAATAAGGTTATAACACCTTATGGTAACTTGTTTTGGTAAAATACTTACAAGCTCTGCATTACTAAATCTTGGTATTTCTAGCCTGGCTCCCACTGATGAGACCTCAATAAAGGTCGAAACCGGTCTGGGTAGTGGCCCCTTGCCTTTAATACAAAATATCATACATCCCCTTCTTGGAGATGTGTTTTGGCATTAAGGGTAAATATTAAGATTAGTGATCAGAGCTTGCTCCACCTTTACCACGAGTTGCCTTGGTCTTGCACTACCTGTGGGATCAGCTAGTCTTGCATCAATTGCAGGCGCAAACTTGACATTTTGTCTGTTTGCTTACTTGGGAAAAATGGAGTAAAACCAGGTTTAAAATTGCTTGGTATCTTAACACCTCTGCATGAGTGTGTGTATACATACACTTTTTGCAAAGGATGCAACACTTTTAAAATTCAGACCACACACTAATTGTGTGTGTGTGTGTGTGTGTACACACACAAATAAATTTGACTATATATATATACATACATAGTCAAATTTGAAAAAATATTACACACACACACACACACATATATTTTTTTTTTTAAATTTGACTTATTATTATTTATTTTTTATGTGTAACACACCCATGAAAAATTCTAAATCTATGGTACATTAATATATTTTGGATGGCAGAAAGATGGTCTCACTAAGCAACGAAATTCCTATGAGTATTCAAAAACAGTGTCAGTTATTCACAAACTATATTGGGATTTAAAACGATAGCTAATTGGTTGAAAAGCAGATATGCTATTCACAATGATAAACAGGTTGACAAAATAGACCTCTTTCTACATTTGCCCAAAAAGGCAGGTTTCATGAAGATAATTGATGTTCAACAGATTAATCCATATTTTCAGGTAAGTGGTGTTCTGTTTTCTATGCTAATATATATCACTTTTATTTGCAAAATATGGTAAATTTGTGAAGGAAGTTGCTCTTATTATATAGAAAGTAAGTCCTGAAGTATGATATGCACAAACTTACTATTTATGATAGAATACAATATTTGGGGGGGGGGGGAATAGAAATGTAATTCTTATCCAACCTTTCTCAGATCAGCTGTTTCAATAATTACTAAATTTAATATATTACTTTTGAGTATTATCAAGCTAAACAAAAGAAGCATCTTGAATAAATGTTGCAACAGAAAAAAAAGGATACCAAACATCCCATCTTTAAATTCTAACGCAGCTCTACGAATAATTCTCTCTCTTACTGGATCCACATGAAGGGTATTACTTCCATTGCTATCTTCTCGTGTTCTTATCCTCTAAAATAAAAATTATTATGGTGATTACCAATAGATCTATGCACAGTCACAAGGCTAATGGAAGAAAATTCACATCAATTACCTATACACCTATCCTTCCTTGTGGATTGAATAAGTTGATTGATAGGCAGAAAAAGGGAATATGATAGAAACTTGTAAGTTGCTGAAAGAGTTTTCTAGGACCGATGTTGAAGAAATTTTTCGATACATGATTATGGGGATAAGAACAAAGGTTCTCTTCCCAGTGACAGACATTTATGTATTCCAACATAATAAACTATTTTTATGTGAATACCATCCATGAAGATTTATAAACCTAACGCAGATTAGTAAAGTAATCAGGAATAATCTGAAATCTTTGCTCTAAAGCATCGTTTCTCAAACTGTGGTACATGTACCACTATCAGGGGGAAATTGAATAAGAATGTGGTTAACAAAGGTGCCAGGACTAAATTTTTCACATGGAGGTGGTGAATAGGTGGAATGAGTTGCCGAATTCTGCCATGAGTGCTTTGTTGATGAATAAGTTCAGGGAGAGTTATGTGTGAACAGTTCTGTCCTCCCCATCCCTAAGTGATGAGTCTTCAGACTGCATGGAGTTGTCTGTGCAACAATAAATCATCATAATAATACTCAAACTTTACTTCTTTCATGATTTCTTGCATTATCTTTATCCAGCTTCTAGATACAAATCTTGTTTGCTTCTAGCTTCTTCCACTCTAACGAACTTCTCTGTTTTCATCTGCCAACCATGAATGTGAGTAGGTAAAAGCTTTACTTCTGCACTAATACTTATTTGTAAACCTCAAAAGTCTTTAGGTGACACATAATTTTCATCATCCAGTTTGTAATACTTTTCTAGAGCAGTATACCTAATCCTTGATAAAGGATTAAATCCTTACCTAATACTAAAAGTAGACCTTTCTTTACCAAAACTGACATAAAATTCTTCTCCTTTTATTTAGAAAGTTTCTGTAGATTGTTCCTTCAATCAGCATTCATAAATTATTACAGAATCCTGATATATTACCATGGTTTGCTGGCTTCTTTGACTGAGTGGATAGCACTTCTACTTCCCAGCCATTAAGTTGTGGGTTTAATCCCACTGTGAGCATGGATGTTTGTATATGTGTTTAGGTGGTAGATGAATTTCTTAATCTACTGTGAATCACTACCCTGCTGGAGGTCTGAAGCGGTTTGAAAAAAATATCACATTTGGTTTCTCAAGCAAGGTTTTCCAACATTATCCAATGCTCAGCCCATTCATGATATTAATGTATGATAGATTTTTAGCCTTTCCTGAGTGGAATTCATATGAAAAAGATGACCTCGCTATTACTTGTGCCTGGTATTTCCACCTCTTGGCCTGGCTCCCACTGAAGAGACATCAATAAAGGTCGAAACTAGTCTGGGTAGTGGCCAATCCCTTAATGCATAACATTATACATATCCACAAGGAGATGTGTTTTGCATTATGGGAGATACTGGGATAGGAGTGTTGGTAGCTTGGTCTACCTTTGCTACGAGTTGTCCGGTGTTGTACTCCCTTACCCCAGTAAGGGAGTACAACACCATATTCAGTCCTGAAGATATTTTCAGGCACAAACTTTGTTTGCTCACACTTGGATAAAGGATTAAATTAAATTTATTATAGTCTGACCAAGTGAAAAATAAACTTTCAACATCTTTCTCTAAATCCAGAGTAATTTAATAAAAAAGGTGGCACAGCTATAGGTATTGGCAACTCCTATAGGTAAAGATGACCTCGCTATTGCTTCTGCCTGGTATCTCCACCTCTTGGCCTGCACCCACTGAAGAGACCTCAATAAAGGTCGAAACTAGCCTGGGTAGTGGCCAATCCCTTAATGCATAACATTATACATATCTGCAAGGAGACGTGTTTTGCATTATGGGAGATACTGGGATAGGAGTGTTGTTAGCTTGGTTCACCATTGCTACGAGTTGCCCAGTGTTGTACTGCCTTACCCCAGTAAGGTAGTACAACACCATATTCAGTCCTGAAGATATTTTCAGGTGCAAACTTTGTTTGCTCACACTTGGATAAAGGATTAAACTAAATTTATTATAGTCTAACCAAGTGAAAAATAAACTTTCAACATACTTCTACCTATTTAATAAAGTTGTCATAAATAATTCTTCGCATTCCCTTTCATCGGCAGAAGAAACTGTACTTGCCAAAGGTCTCGATTTTGTTATGGCTCCTACTTCCATACCTAAAGAACTATTCCTAACTAAGATAGAAAATGCAGCATCCTCACTTCCAAACCATGAAGCAAACCTTTTACGTATGGAAGCTATATTCGCTATAAATCATGCAAGATCCCCAAGTGACAACATTTCTCATTCTGAAAGATCCGCTATTAAAAACTTAAAGAAAAATAATGATATCATAATTCTTCCTGCAGACAAAGTGAATGCCACTGTCATCTTAGACAAAACTGATTACCATAACAAAATTTTTGAATTACTGGAAACTGACACTTACTCTGAACTAAATAGTGACCCTACAGAGAACTGCACAATAGGACCAACAATTTGCTAAAAACTACCTCAGAGTTACCAAGAAACATCCATCTTTCCCTCAGATCGATTCATCTGCTTATCTCAAGACTATGTGGACTCCCAAAGATCCATAAAGTGAACTCTCCACTTAGGACCAATTGTTGAACGTATCAAATCCCCTACTTACAACCTATCTAAATACCTTGCATCTTACTTGAAAAACTTATCAGGTAATTCCTTCTCTCATATAAAAAATTCAACTGATTTTGTGTCAAAAATCAAAGACGTCAAACTCAACAAATCAGATTTAATGGCAAGTTTCAATATAATTTCTCTCTTCATGAATGTACCTACTTAAGAAGTCCTCCATCTTCTCCAGAACAAACTTTCCAAGAAATTCTTCTCCTCACTCTCTCACTGCGTTAATTCAGGATACTTCAAATTCGAAAATAAGATTTATAAACAGAACTCAGGATTGGCTATGGACAGTCCACTCTCTCTGATTCTTGCTGATATATTTCTTAAAGACTTCGAAGAAAAGGTGATTAATTCCTCAACACTAAAACCCAAAATCTGGTACTGTTTTATAGATGATGTATTCCTCATTTGGGAACATGGTTTAAACAACCTCAATATTTTTCTAGACCATCTCAACAAGTTTCATGAGAAAATTAATTTCACCTACGAACTGGAATCCAACAACTGTCTTCCCTTTTTGTACTTAAAACTTACAAGATGTGCTAAAAATATCAAAATCTCCATTTTTAGAAAACCCACCCACACACACCCAGACAGATACCTTCATGATTCTTCCCATCACTACCCTCTGCAGAAATTTGGTATTATTTCAACCCTGGCACATCGAGCAAAATCTTTATTAACAGATGAAACACAGAAAAATGAACTTAATTTACTTAAAAGGACTTTTGTCAACAATGGTTTCTCTCTTAAGAAGATCGAAAAATTTACCTCTCACCGTTGTTCACCTACTATTGAAGATTCTTCTTTCCTAAGAGCATTTATATCTTTGCCATACATCAGCTCTCTCTCCTCGAAACTGGTGAAAATTCTTAAGAAGTTCAACATTAGAACTTGTTTCACTATGTTTCCAAAACTTCGCTCCATACTAAGTAGACCTAAAGTAAAACTTCTCCCTCTTCAGTATCAAGGAGTCTACAAGATTATATGTGAATGTGGCAAACCATATTACGGTCAGACAGCTAAATCTATCTTTTTACGTATAGAAGAAAACAAAAAAGACATATCCTAAATAGGACCAGAGCCAGCGCTCTCTCAAGCCGCGTTCTTTTCTCTATAAACTCGGATGAAGGCCACAAACAGCTAGTAGACTGGCGTCAAACCTCCAACATTCATACATGTTATGATGAACTCGAAAGAAAGATACTCAAATCTAAAGAAATATCACTATCACTCGATTCATCCCATATGAACAAGCCTTAGCCACAATCTGTCTGACGCACACATTGCCACTGTCCAGTATTGGCACTCTCGTGATAACTCACACACGCAGTCAACTTCAATTGGAACTCCAGCACGCATTCCTGTTTAAACCATACTACAGTCTTTATATCAGATCTCTTGATATAATTTTATAATGTCTGTTATTTTTTATATAATTCTTTGTTTTTGATACCTGAAGAAGTTGATTTTTTCAACGAAACTAGTAGTATCTCAGTATTAAATTTTATTATTTTTTATTCTCGGTATTCAAAGTACTTTATCTTTCATATATATATAAACAAAAAACACTTTAAGGTTTTTTTCACAGCCTTTCTTATAAAGATGTTCCATAATAAATTGGCTTTTATTAAGGACTCTTCTCTTATTCTTTCCTAACTTTTATATATATATATATATATATATATATATATATATTATTATTATTATTATTCACGCCTCCATGGAGTCAAAAGACTCGTTGTGGGAGGTCCTTCCTAAGAACATAAAGTCTGTCAAGACTCATCGAGGGGAGGTTTCCCCCTAAGAAACACAAAGTCTCTCATACCACTCCTTAAACTCATTGACTGTTCTTGCTCTCACCACTCCATCAGACAATGCATTCCACGGTTCAACCACCCTCCACGCAAAGAAACCACTTCTCATCCTCTTGCTCACAGTTTCCTTTTGTAACTTACAGGGATGGCCTCTTGTCATCACTCCTTCCCGCTGTTCAACCAAGCGAAAGAACTCCCCAGTGTCAACCCTGTAACCACATCTCAACAGTTTAAAAGGGTCAATCATATCACCTCTCCTTCTTCTATCCACCAAACTCTGCAGTCCACATTCCCTCAGCCGATCCTCATAACTATCCTTGTACAGTCCTGAAACCATCTTTGTCATTCGTCTTTGTATCCTTTCCACAGTTAATTTATCCCCTTCAAATCCTGGGGACCAAATCTGAGAACAATAGTCCAAGTGTGGTCTGATCAGAGACTTATACAATGGAATGATAACCCTCTTATCTCTGCAGGTCAGTATCCTTCTCATAATTGCAGCATTCCTCTGTGTTACCTTCACCACCTTTGCAATATGTCCCTAAACTGCAGGTTTCTATCAATCATGAACCCCAGATCTCTTGTCTCCCCTACTTCCTCCAGTATAACTCCTCCCATAGAGTATGCAGCATCCCATCAATGTTTCCCAAACCTCAAGACCTTACATTTTCTGCATTAAACCGACATCCCCATTCATTTGCCCATCTATCTAGCTTATTCAAATCCTCTTGCAGGCTACCACATCTGCACTATTACTAATAATCCTTCCCAGCTTCGCATCATCTGCAAACAACTGCATATCCCCTTGCAATCCACTGGCAATGTCATTGATATAATTAAACAATATAGGTCCTAGTACTGACCCCTGTGGGACCCCACTTGTAATCCTCTGCCTCCTTGAAACTGCTCCACCATACACAACTCTCTGATACCTATCAGACAGCCAATCCTGAATCCAGTCGACCAATCTGACATTCAGACCCATGTGCTGCAACTTAAATATTAGCTTATCATGTGGCACCCTGTCAAATGCCTTTGCTAAGTCTAAGAAAATTGCAGTATATGCCTTTCCTTCATCTAATGTTCTTATAACTTTATTATATCAATATATATATATTGAAGAAATATTATAACATTTCTTCAATATATATATATATATATATTGAAGAAATGTAATGACCAGAGAGATACAAAAATAGAAAAAAACTATTTATTATTGGATTGCAAAATTAGTTTTGTGTTCTTAGAAGACTTTACCAAATGCATAACGTGAAAAGAGAAATACAAAACATATACATTACAAGAGAAAAAACTATCAAGGGTGAATTCTCCATGCTTGCTGTGCAAGCTCATTAACTGAGAAAGAAGTAATATTTATATGTTAATAAATACATGCATTTATAAGCATTCCATTTAGGCTTTTATTTCTGTAGACAAAAGATGTCTTAAGCTTGCACGGCAATAATTGAACTTTACGTTGTGTATCGAAGTCCGATGCTTGCTCGTCTAGTCAAAGCTACCTTGGCTTGCTCGGTTGTAGGAGCTTCCAGGTCCTCGCTGCATCACTGTGATTTCATGGGCATGCATAGCCATTTCCGCTCCTTTCACGTCGTCTTAAACACAAGGCCATATGTAGTCAAAGTAGCTCTAGCCAGTAAGCTTCAGCCAGCCTTTACAAGTGTGTGTGTTGCTTGGGAAAATTAAGTTACAACCAACTTTTTATGATGATGTTATTGACCAGTTCATAAAGAAGAACCTTAGGCATTTGTAAAATAAATGTTGTATTTGTATGATTAAATGTACATAAATTTCTAAATATATAGTTTTAAATGGTCAGTAATTCATTATTCCGCTAATTAGACTTCAATCACACCTCTCACACCCTGAATGATAACAAGAGCAAGCGTGAATTTCAAGACCAGTATTCGCCCCTGAAAACTATAAATTAAGTTATAAATATGTTGCTGACATTAGAAAGATGTTCCTAATTCCATAGTGTTGTTGGGCATGTTCATGCAGGCATGATCCCATGTATGCCAATGGATAGCTGAAGAGTGACAATCAGATAGGTTGTAACTAAGGTTAGTATTAAGATGGACCAGACTGAGGGCAATTTCTATTGATCCCATAATTCTCTCAAACTCATCATAGCATCTAAAAATGTTTTTTGGTTTGTTCCAGATCACTGGATGAGTGATAGAATCTTTGTTGCACTGGCTCTAGTTCTTCAATACACCACTCAGTGGATTTCTGCATCTCCCCAAAACAGTACACATTATAGGCTATTATAATTCTCCCTGCAGACAAAGGTAACTCAACTATTATCCTAGATACTGAAGAATACAACAACAAAATGTTACAACTACTACAATTCTCTCCATATGTTTTTATCTTGAGCTTGTTGTTGCCAGAGAGTTCCATTTGTTTTCCTTATACCATCTGACCATCTTCTTACAGGTCTTCCCACTGATCTTTTGCCTTCATATGGCTACCACTTCAGTATAACTTTTGTCCATCTATTGTCCTTGAGTCGTTTAATGTGTCCTGTCCATTTCCATTTCTTTAAGTATTTTTTCTCCAATATCTAAAAATTTTGTTTTAGCTCTTATTTCTTCATTTTTGATTTTATCTTTGAGTTTTATGTTTAGCAGACATCTTTCCACTCTTCTTTTTATTTTTTGCATTTTATCTATTATGTCCTTTTTGATTGGCCAGGTTTCTGCTCCATATGTGATACACATTGATTGAACAGTTTTGGTCTGTTCTCAGGCTGTTCAAAAATCTTTTCAATTTTCTAAAAGCTGACCATTCCTATACTTCTTTTTACTTCTTCCACGACTGCTTGTTTCATCATGTTAACATTTTCTTAAGTATACATATTCATCTACTATTTCAGTTTCTTTATTGTTTACCTCAATAATGTTAGATTTTTCATTGTATCCATTTCGGTTTGTCCTTATTTTCATTTTCTCACAATCAATGTCTAATCTAGTTTCTGTTGATTTAGTTATTAGATCTTCTATCATTTCTTTTAAATCTTTCATATTGTTTGCAATAAAAGAATATCATCAGCAAATCCTAGGTTGATTAATTGCATTAATAGTGCCTCCTTTATTCGATCATTCTAAATTACTTAGCATATGTTCCAGTGTTAATGTGAAGAGTTTGGGAGAAATGATGTCTTCCTTGACATATTCCTTGATTAATGTGAAATTTTTTGTTTATTTCATTGAGAATATTTGCTGTAGCATTTTCATAAACATATTTTATTATGTCAATAAATTGTTTTTCAATACAATAATCTCTAAGGGCTTCTATTATTGATATGTTTTTATGCAATTAAAAGCTTTTTTAAAACCTGTGAAGGCCATGTGAAGAGGAAGTTGTATTAATTGCATTTTTCAATAAGCTGGCTTATTGATTGCATATAATCTATTGTATTGAAGTTCTTTCTGAAACCAGCTTGTTGAGAAGGTTGTATTGAAGAAACGTCTCGTTTCTAATCTAGTGGTTATAATTCTAGTGAAAAGCTGATAAATGTGGGATAACGATCTAATAGGTCTGTAGTTTCTAGTTTTAATTTACTTCCTTTTTTATGCAGTAAAATAATGTTTGCATTATTCCATATTTGGGATGTTTCTCCTTTTTTGATGCATTTATTGAAGAGGATTTTTAGTTCTTGTTTTATGAGGGTGGTCTGAAAAGTTCTCAGCCTCGACCATAGATGGCAACACTATCAGTACGATTATTTTTCTAAGTTGGTACGTCTGTCATAAGCATCTATGTGAAATTGCAAGTCATTCTATCAAGTAGTTTGTTTTATACAGCTGTCTGAAGCAAAAGTGTTGTCTGTATCCCTCGAAATGGATAAAATTGAGTATCATGCAGGTATAAAATTCTTTGTAAAAGAAGGTTTAACACCAAAAGAAATTCCTTCTAAGTTCATAAAAGTTTATGGGTACTCTTCTCCTTCATTTTCGAAATTAAGAAATGGGCTGCTGAGTTTACACATGGCTGTACCAGCCATGATGATTATCCATGTGAAGGATGTCCACAAAATGTAACAACACCAGAAATCATTGATCAAGGGCATTTGGAAGGGCAGCTTTTGCTGACCTTCCAACACCCTACAGTGACACTCAAGGCAGCCATGCAGATCGCAACCCAGTCCAAATAATCTCCAGTTCGACAACTCAGGAAAGAAAACAAGCTGCAGCAATGACTAAAATTTATGCCAAGGCCGCACGAACTAGGGCTGTTCCATCCCATGAACAAATAAGCTCTAATCTAACATCAGTATTAACTGCCTCACTAGCTACCATGTTACAAGAATTCAGCATGACAAATCCTTTGCCATCCTCGATTCCTACAAGGTACCCCACTCAATTTTGACAGTCCTCAATAATGAATAAAAGAAAATACCAGCCCAACTCTCTCATGAACATTGCATGGAATGCAAATGGACTATGTAACAAAATCCTGGAATTGCAAGAGTTCACTCACAGACACAATTCTGATATAATATTAGTAAATGAAACACATCTCAGGCCAACTAATAACCCCAGTGGAAGAGGTACAGCCGTATACATTAAAAACTACCTAAGCCACGATGTCCTGACCAATCCACAAACCAAGAATCTAGAGATAACAGGCATTGAAGTTCATACTAACAATGCTGGTAGTATCAAAGTCTGCTGTATACAATCCACCCAGCATTCCATTACTGGTATCTGACTTGGACTCCATTTTCAGCTTCACAGACTCCATCATCATGGCTGGTGACTTTAATGCCAAGCATACAGCCTGGTACAGCTCCACGATCAATGACAAAGGTTGTACTCCAAACCATTGCTCACCGCAAAAGTCTGTTGTTATAGCCGGACCCACAGAGCCCACCCATCACAGCTCAGCTGGAAGCTCAAATGTACCCGACATAGTCATCCTCAAAAACATCAGATACCAGTATCAGTTGGAAACATTAAATGAACTTTCTTCCAACAACAACCCCATTCTGCTTAAACTCGGTACACAAGCAATTCTCTCCTCTGCACTTTTTCATATCTTGGGACAAGCTCTCCAGAATTCTCCCAGACCACATTGGCCCAGTCCCTGTTATTCACAATAAAAGAGAGATAGACCTTGCTGTAAACAACCTAACCAGTCAAATCAAAAAAGCAATCAAGTCAGTCACCCAAACTACAGTCTTTCATCCTAGTGGTTGGATCCCCCAAGAAAATCATGGATCTAATCAGATTGAAAAACAAAGCCAGAAAGAGACACCATAACACAAGAGCTCCACAAGATAAAACAACTCTGAATAATCTAAATAGACAAGTCTGTGAAGCTCTGCAAAAACATCGAAACCAAGGTTGGGAATCCAAGCTGATAAGGCTAAACCCAGAGGACAACTCTATCTGGAAATTCTTGAGAACCCTCCACATTAAAAGGCAACTTATACCCCCAATTCAGACCAAGAAGGGAATAGTCCATACTGACAAGGAAAAGGCAGAGGTTCTGGTAGACAGCTTGGAAACTCAATATAATCCCTCTTATGAAAATCTAAACATCAATCTTATCTACAAGATTCACTCGAGTCAAACAGGTCATAACACAACAAAAGGATGACCCAGAACCTATCACACCCACTTCTCCAGCAGAAGTTATAAATATCATAACCCATTTGAAAAACAATACGGCTCCAGGTCCAGATGGAATCACAAATAAAATAATCAAACTACTCCCCAGAAAAGCCATTGTGCATCTAGTCAATATAATCAATGCCATCCTCAGACTCAAGTATTTTCCCTTAACATGGAAGATGGTGGATAACATGCCAATCAAAAAGATTGGAAAGAACTTCCAGCTCCCTGAAAGCTACAAACCTATCAGTCTTCTGTCCAGCCTTGGAAAGATTGCATCAAAAGTCATCCTTACAAGGCTTCAATCAGAAACGGATAAATTAGGTATTATTCCTAATAAGCAGTTCAGATTCAGAAAAAACCATAGCACTGTACAACAGATATACTGCCTGGTCGAATTCATCACCAAAGGCTTCAACTGGAACCTCCACACAGCTGCGGTCTTTATAGATGCTGCGAAGGCATTTGATAAGGTGTGGCATCAGGGTCTTCTCTACAAGCTCATCATATTCAATATACCAACTAATCTAGTAAAAATAATTCACACATACCTCAAAGACAGATTCATGCAAGTCAAAATAAATAAAACTGTGTCAACCAGATGCAAGATCCTGGCTGGTGTACTGCAGGGCTCACTGCTGCCCCCCCCCTGCTATTTTCTATCATCAGTGATATGCAGTATCGTCTGCATGTCACTGCGTTATATGCAGATGATACTGCATTATTAGCAAGATCTCTCAGCCCCAGGCAGAAGATCACGGATAACACGTATTGGCGGTCACTGCAGATGTTGTCATAAGTCGTATGCAATGCGTAATGTGTATTCTCAAATCGTCTACTTGGCTCAGTCCCCCAAACCAGCTATCAGAAGACTCCAAAGCAGCATTCATACATTGGAGAAATGGTTGATGGACTGGAGGATCCAAGCAAACACACAGAAGAGTTCAGCCATACTGTTCATTAAAAAGAAGTTTCAGACCAAGAAAGACATACATCTGCTAGGAGTTAAGATTCCATGGCAGAGCGAAGTCATATATCTCTGCGTGATGCTTGACAAAAAACTACAATTCACCAGTCATATAAGACACATGAGCTCGAAGACACATCCAGAGTAATCGCACAGCACTACCCCATGATCAACAGAAGAAGCAAATTGGATACTCAGAACAAACTGCTCATATACAGGATGGTAATACGCACAGTCATCACTTACGCATCTCCTGCATGGAGCCATACCTTGAATACAAATATTCAAAAGCTGCAGAGAATACAGAACAAATGCCTGAGAATGACTCTGGATGCCCCATGGTTTATCAAAAACTCCCAGATTCACAGAGAAGTCAACATTCCCTACATCACATCCCTCTTCCATGACCTAGCAGAAAAGTTCTTCACCAAGACAAACAATCATCCAAACCCACTGATCAAGCAAGCTTCAGACTACAATGAAGTAGAACTCTACAAATACAAAAAACCCAAGTCAATTCTACACTCAGCAACACAGCTAGTCTCACTGCCCTTCCAGGGCGAGCTTAAAGCTCAATAATTCTCCATTCAAAGAGCTTCCTTTTCAGACAGAGGGGAATATGAAAAGCAATTTATGCTTCACCCATCAAATCAGTATCGTTCTGCAAACATTGGTATCTCTTCTGGGTCTGGCTCCCACTGATGACATTTAATAGTATTCATAATAAAATTAGTTTAATCCTTTATCCAAGTGTGAGCAAACAAAGTTTGCGCCTGAAAGTATCTTCAGGACTGGGGTAAGGTGGTACAACACCAGGGCAACTCGTTGCAAAGGTGGAGCAAGCTACCAACACTCCTATCTCAGTATCGCCTATAATGCAAAACACATCTCCTTGTGGATATGTCTAATGTTATGCATTAAGGGAAGGGCCACTACCCAGACTAGTTTCGACTTTTATTGAGGTCTCTTCAGTGGGAGCCAGGCCCAAGTGGAGATACCAGGCAGAAGCATTAGCAGGTCATCTCTACTTATAGGTGTTGCCAAATGGTGTGCCACCCTTTTGGCAACTGGAGATACCACCAAGTGGTATCTCCGCTTGGGCCTGGCTCCCACTGAAGAGACCTCAATAAAGGTCGAAACTAGTCTGGGTAGCGGCCCTTCCCTTAATGCATAACATTAGACATATCCGCAAGGAGATGTGTTTTGCATTATAGGCGATACTGAGATAGGAGTGTTGGTAGCTTGCTCTACCTTTGCAACGAGTTTCCCTGGTGTTGTACCACCTTACCCCAGTCCTGAAGATACTTTCAGGAGAAAAAAATTTGTTTGCTCACACTTGGATAAAGGATTAAACTAATTTTATTATGCTCTAACCAAGTGAAAAATAAACTTTCAAAAAAAAATAAATAATAGTATTCATGTTTGGGTATGCTTACTTTCTGGGGATCAGAGAGGCTCTACCTGGTGATGAACTTTTGCCCATTGCCGAGTGATGCCACTGCTGAATTTCCTGATTCAGGTCAGGAGTGGTGAGTTTAGTAGTGGTCCTTTGGAGTCACTCCGTGAGATTTAGAGTGATCTTGTAGATCACCTAGTGTTTGGAGAGATATCCCTACATTTTAAAACATGCCTCAATAAAGGTCAAAACTGGTCTGGGTAGTGGCCCTTCCCATTAACGCATAGCATTATACATGTCTGTAAAGATATATGCCTTGCATCATGGGACACTAAGGCAATTGATGTGAAATCTTTAGCCTCTATATATAAGTAGCCCTGTCACAAAGTTATCTATTGCTTTTTTGTGATTTCAAAAAAGTTTTTGTTTGCTTACACTTGGATAAAGGATGAAACCAAAAATATAATTTCTTGGCATCTTTAATTTATAAGTATAACCAAGTGAAAAAAACTTTCAACATGTGACCTTTGCTGTTCTTGCTCCCATAAGCCAAACCAAACTTGGTCATGTGCATTGCCACATGTTCTAGCCAACTATTTAGCAATGCACTGGTTAGTGATCATCAATAGTGTTGATTGCAAATGGAAAAACAAAGCATCTTTCAGAGTTTGATAAAGGGCTTATTGTGGGTGCCCATCTGGCTGGAGCCACAATTTTGAAAACAGCAGAGCTGACTGGTTTCACAAAAGGTGAGATATCTCAGGTGTTTAATCAGTGAAAAAATAACCTGCATTGTTTGTTTAAGAGGTCCTGAGGTCCCAAGACAATCTGTCAGGAATGAGATTGCCATCTTCTGAGAAGGTTTGTATGGACGAACAGAACTTCCTAATTTCTTTGTGCAACAACTGAGCAAAGCATTTAATGAAGGCTGTTCTCAATCCATATCTCACTGAACTATGCACAGGAAATTGAAGAGGATCGGTAATGGTAGTTGCATGCCTTATACAGAAGCCACTGATTTCTGTGAAGAACCAGGTTGGCAGTAGTTTTAGGAACATTGTTACTGGACTGGAGACTGAAAAAAGTCATGTTGTCCGACAAGTCACAGTATATCTTGTTCTGTACCAGTGGTGGGCAGAGAGTTTGGTGGGAGCCTCATGAAGCAATGAACCCAGCTTGATTTGTGAACACAACTCAAGGTTCTGGAGGTGGTGTCATGGTGTGGGGCTTGTTCTGTTGGTAAGGAATAGGTCCCTTGATATTGCTCGAAGGTTGGGTATCATCCAAGGAATATCTGAACATCATTGCTGATTAGGTCTACCCTGCAATGTTGACATTTTATCTAGCAGGTGATGATTGTTTCATGGATGACAGTGCTACTATGCAATGCACAAGAATTGTTTAGCAGTGGTTTCAATTTCAATTTAGCGAGCTTTTGCACTTTTACCATCTTCCCTGGCCACCACAAAGTGCAGATCTGAACCCCACTGAGAATGCATGGGACAGTGCCGCACTCAGGATTTAATCTTGGAGGGGACTGAGTACTCAAGATTTAATCTGGGGGGGGGGGGACCGAGTTGAGTAGGCGATTTGAGAATACACATTACGCATTTCATATGACCTATGACTGAGCATCTGCAGTTACTGCCAATACACGATCCATGATCTCTGCCCTGGCTCGGACAAACAAAGTATTGCCCGAGCACTACTTCGTTCTCCTTGGGTTCACAACGGCGTGATTCCCGACAGTATTCTCACCTTATGTGACCGCTAATTCATAAGTAGTATAGAAATAGAAGATGCGATACAACATAAATAAATAAAAATAAAAAAAAGAATTTTAATTAGGAAAAGAGTTTTGGAAAATTTTCTAGTCTTTTTCTTTTGGGGGGCCATGGGGCCCTTGGCCTCCTCCCTGGGTGTGCCAATGGCATGGGATATGTTGGAAAAACAGATTTGGGAGCAAAATTCTATTTCATCAAATCTGAGCCAAGACAAAGGACTATCTGGTGAACACCTGGTATGTTGTAGATGTAGAATATATGCCAAGCTGCATGTGTGCTGTAATTCAGGCTAAAGGAGGTCCAATATGTTTATAACAAAGGTTTCTAATTCAGTTGCTGGTATGTGTACAAACAGATAGTTATTCAATTCTTGAAAGGATCCAACTCATGAACTTCATAATTGTACTAACAATCTCCTGAGAACCACTATAGAATTTCCTAAAAATTTAACATTAACTCTTCATTTACTTCATCCTCTCATTCCCTGATTATATTGTTTGCTTAAAATACATTAGGAAAACACTCCACTAAGAACCATTGTAGAGGGCATTGATTCTCCCACATATAAGCATTCAAAACATTTGGCCGAAGTTTTAAGAAATTTAACAAGCTCAACCACCTCCTTTCTGAAGAATTCTGAATACTTTCTTTCAATCATTAAAGACATGCATCTTCAAAAAGATGAAATTATGGCAGGTTTTAATGTTATTTCCCTCTTTGCTAATGTAACTACAGAAGAGGTTTTAATTCTTTTAAAAGCTAAATTATCAAAAAAAGTTGTTATTCTTTATTGCAACGTTTCCCAAATTTTTCCTACGACAGAACACTTCACAAATCCTGAAATTTTAATGGAACACCTTGGATAGAGTCGAGTATCATAGGTCTCTTATTCAATGTAAAGCAAAGCGCACACTCTGCCGAAGCAGGCTGTATCAAATTGCTCAAAAATGCAACAGCACACACTACAGGTGTGCCGGGCAGCAGCTCATCGCATCGACAACTGCAGGTGGCTAAATCAAAGCCAGTGCATGCTGGTCTTAATAGCACAATCTGCACGCAAAATGAGGAGTGCCTGATCTTCAAACATGTTTGCACTTGTTGCAGCATTTAAAACCATCCAGGCACATATTATTTTGATAATTTTTCATGGAATACTTATTCACTTTCCACGGAACACAGTTTGGGAAACCCTGCTTTATTGGATGTCCCCCCTTGTTCTCTCCCCACCTTCCATATAATGAAACATTTCATCAGACGATATCCTATACATCCATTCAAAAGTTTATAGACCTCTATCATATCATCCCTCTTTCTACTGTTAACTAGAGTCTGTAATCTACATACTCACAATCTGTCCTCATAATATGGATGTAATCTTTGTAACTCTTCTTTGCACATTAACCACAGATTCTTTATCCCCTTGGAACATGGGAGACAAATCTGTGCACAGTAATCCAGGTGTGGTCTTATCAAAGCCTTATAAAGAAGCAAAAATGACTTCCTTATCTTTAGATGACAAGGTTCCCTTCAACATCACAATTATTCTCTGAGTTGTATTTGCAACTTGTGCTATGTGGCCTTTGAACTTCAAATTCCTATCCCCCAATATGACAAGATTCCTTGTCTCCTCATTTTCTTGTAGCATAACTCTGCTAATATAATATGCCGCTGGAAATCTCATCACGCCAAAGTCCATAACTTTACAATTACTAACATTATATTGACAGCCATTTTCGTTGCCCAAATTTCCAGCCTATTGAAATCATTTTGTAAGTGCTGAATATCAGTAGCATCCCTGATTGACATGCCTATCTTCGCATCATTGGCAAACATTTCACATCTGATGTTAGACCCATCCTGATGTCATTAATGTATAGATTGAACAATAATGGCCCATGCGCTGAAACCTGAGATACATCACTAGTCACCTTAAATCTGGCAGATTCACACCCACTGTATACCACTTTTTAATATCTGTCTGTCAACCATTCCCTGATCCAAGTCAAGAGTTTATGTTCCAATCACGTATTCTCCAGTTTATGCAACAGCCTTTCGTGTGATACTATATGAAATGTCTTAGCATGCCCTTTATCCAACCTGGCCATACCTTTGTTATAAAATATGAGCAAATTGCTAAAACATAACCTTCCTTTTGTAAACCCATGCTGCTCCTTGCAGAGTATTGCTTGTTTGTCTATCCATTTCTGTATGCGAGTTCTTACCAACTTCTCTAAAATCTTCACTACCACACCAGAGATACTGATTGGTTGGTAGTTAGACACATCAGTTTTTGCACCACCCATGTCCAATGGAACTATCATACATTCCTTCCATTCCCTGTGGTATCATTCCTGAGCTATCACTCAAGTTATAGAAACAGGTGATATTCCATTTGTCCCTATTGAAAAATTCTAATCTAGGTTATGCAACAGCTCTTCAACCTCTAACTATTCATCCAATGTAGCAATAGCACTGTGCACCATGTTACATATACCTGGTTGATATATTTTGGCAAAGTGAGTACTCATTAGTTGAAAAATCTCATTAGCTTCTGACACTAGAGTAATATATGCATTCAATAAAGTTATTCTTTCACATTCATTCATTCTTTTGCTTACAGCATAATAATAAAATTCTTTTGAATTGCCTTTAGCTTGTATGGACCAATTTCTTTTCATACTCCAATTTAGCTTTCTGCACAATACTCATCATTTTTCTGGCCTGAGCTTTAAATATTTCATAATTCCTCCATTTCTTATTCTCATGATAGTCTTTCCACATCATCTTCTTCTTGTGGATCTCTTGCTTAATAAGGTGGCACATCCATTTCACCCCCAACCAGTTTATTCTTCGAAGACTATGGATACATTCAGATACCACCTCATTCAAGCACTTTTTCAAAGATTCTCATGCATTGCTGACATTTTTCCCATTCCTTCTTCTTGTTCATAGATCTCCTCATGTCTGAGGACTCGTGCCATGAGGAGATCTATGAACAATGTTTCTCCATCTACTTCTACAACAATGTTTCTCCATCTACTTCTACCTCTGGGCATGGCATCTGCTTCTTCCAAGGAAAGTCTTGAGATCCTTTGGATTTGATCTATCCATCTTGCTCTTGGTTTTCCTTTCCTGCATTTTCCTCCTGCTTTTCCTTGCATTATTTCCTTCTTGATGTTATCACCATCTCACCATGATATATGACCAAATTGTTGAAGTATCTTCTTGTTGACTATGTCGCTCAATCTGTTTTTGATGTTTGATTGAGAATTCTGACATTGGTTCTTTTATCCATCCATGAGATAACATTCAAAATCCTTCTGCAGCACCACATTTCATAGCTGTCAAGTGTTTCTTTGTCTCTCTTACCAAGTGCCCATGATTCTGCACCATAGAGAATGATTCAGAAAACAAGGGTATTCACTAGTTTATATTTGGTGGTGTTAGAAATATTTCTGTCTTTCCGCATCTTTTTTTTTTTAGTTCTGTCATGGCATTCCTTCCCATTGCAATTCTTTTTATTTCCATATGACGACCACCTTTCTGCATTCGAGGCACCACCTTTCCATCCATCAAGAGATTTTCTCATTATGAATTCACTATAGAAGTTGAACAGGTTGGGAGGTAGGATACATCCCTGCCTAACCCCCTTTTCTATTTTAAACCATTATGAGATATTTTGGCCTGTCTTCACTGTTGCTCAATTTCTGTCATATAGTTCTTTTATTAAGTTGATTAGGTATTTTGGAGAATTGTAATTTTGTTCAGACATTTCCAGAGTACCTCCCAATTGACACAGTCAAATGGTGTTGGCATAGTCCACAAAATAGAGATACATTGGGATATTGAACTTATGGGTTTTTTCTATTAGCTGCCTTATGTTTGCAATTTGGTCTTTGGTATCTATCAGACCTGACACCAGCCTTTTTTTTTTTTTTTTTTTTTTTTTTTTTTGTGATTTGTAGTTCAATGTAGTTTTTCAGTCTTCTTTAATCATATATAGCAGAATTTTGCTTATGTGTGAAATCAATTTATTTATTTATTCGTATGGAGTTTCCTCCCTTTTCTACCCCCAATCCCTATTGGGAAGAGTTGAGCTCTCTCATGAGGGGTTGAGTATTTATTACTGTAGATCCATGTGTGTTCACGGTGCCAGTTTGTCTGTTGTGGGGGACGAAAAATCTGAGCTTTCGGTGAAACCCCTCACCTCCGTACAAGACTGGCTAACTCACCCTTAGTCGAAAGAGACCAGATAAAGGTTCCTCACGTCACTGACAGGAGTGGATCCCAGGTCTATCCGATGAAAGGATCTCGTTTATACCGACTGAGCTACGGAGGCTCTGAAAAATTAGTGCAATGGTCCTATAGTTGTTGCAGCCATTAATATTTTCTTTCTGGTGTAATGATATGAATATAGATCTTACCCAATCTTCTGGCCAAATACCTGTTTCCCAAATTTTATTGCATAGTCTAAAGATAATTTTAGTTCCATTAGGCCCCAGGATTGTCAGTAGTTCACTTGGTATTTGATCGAACTGTGGTGTTTTACCTTTCAATTTCATCCTTTAAAATATTTGAATCTTTTAGTATGAGTTCCTCTTGTCTTTCTTTAAATGAGATAGTAGTATCTTTGTAAAGATTTTCACAGTAGCTTTTCCATCTCTTGAGTACAGTAGCACACCCAGAGGGGGGGGGTGACAAGGGGCCCTGGCACCTCCCAAAGAAAAAGGAAAAAAAAAAACTACTAAATTTTCCAAAAATCTTTTCATAATTAAAATTCATTTTTTTATTTATGTTGTGTCATGTCTTCTATTTCTATACTACTCAGGAATTAGTGGTCAAATAAGGTGGGAATACCCTATAGCTCTCAGGAATCACAGCTGCTATGAACACAAGCCAAATGAAGTAGTGCTCAGGCAGACCGAGTGCTACTTCGTTTGCTCGAGCCAGGCCCGAGGAGATCATGGGTATCATGTATTGTTGGCGCTCATTGCAGATGCTCAGTCATAGGTTGTATGCAATGCATAGTGTATATTCTCAAATTGTCTATTCAACTTGTCCCCCCCCCCCCCAAGATTAAATCTTGAGTGTGCCACTGCTTGAGTACATCATTTGTATTGGTTAAAATTCAGTTGTTTGAATCAGCTATGCTAGAGGTATTTGGTTTAAAGTTTCTATTTAGGAGTTTGTTTTCTTGAATAGATATTTGGTTTGATTTTTATTAGAATGTTCTTCAATTTCTTCACACTGTTTTGTAAAAACTTGTCTTTATCATTCTTGTTCTTGCAGAGTTTTTTGATACATTTTGATAATTCAGAATACTTTTGTCTATCTGTTGAAGTTGATCATAATTTCCAGCTTTGTAGTTCAACATGTAACCTGTTCTAATCAGAGCATCGACAGAATTAGATACTTCCCAAGAAAGCTCAGCATGATCACTGTCACCAAATGGTGGTAAAATAGCCATATTCTTAACAGTGACCCCCCCCCCTTCTGATGCTATGAGTAAATCCAACACTCTTTGACCTCGAGTTCCTTCTTTCATATGCTGCTTGAGAAAGTTGTCTCACAACAGTTCAATAAATCCCTCTTCTTTCTTATCATGAGATTTTTTCTCATCTACCCAGTCAATGTTTGGAAAATTAAAGTCATCCATAATGATCACTCGTTTGGTACCCATTAGGCTAAAATGGTGATTCATTTCTTCGTTCCCTGCAACTCAGTTGTTATATAAGGTATAAAGTTGTGAAAAGTATACAGCTCTTATATATTATTATTATTATTATTATTATTACTACGTGACACTTCCAGGGAGTCCAAAGACTCATCGAGGAAGGACACCTACTCTACATCTCTCTGTCGCCACCACTCAATCCACCAACTACAACTAACTGAAACTACACCAATGCCATCTACTGCCCACCACCACTAGTATTTCCACAGACAATCACAAACATCCATGCCCATGGCAGGATTGGCTGGAGAGTGGATACGCTATCAACTCGCCCAACCAGGCCGGCATATACTTTATACAAGTATACTTGAGATAAAGTTAAGAAAAATTGCAGAAAGGAAATTTAAAAAAAGAACCATCTGGGTTCATGCAGTGCAGATTATCAAAATCTGATTTTCACTTTAAGATAAATAGTTTAGAAACCATGGGAATATAATAATCTCAATTCTGGAAAGGATCTGGAAAAGGCTTATGACCAAGTACCAAGAGTAAAGCTATTTAAAATGCTACAATTATATGGTGTAAACAAGATACTGTATTGAGCAGTACATAGTCTATATTTGAGCTGCTAAGTCAAAGTCAGAAATGAAGAAGTACAGGAAGATGGTCTGATGTAAAATCAGATGTGTGTTCACTGTTTCCACTGTTATTCATCATCTGTATGGTCCACATTATTGAAAAAAGTGGCAGAGACCCAATAACAAATATGAAGGTATTCAACTCAGCTCCTTACTTTGTGCAGGCAATGTTATATTCTAAAATATATTCAGTATAAGTCTGCAGGATTTCCTAACTAAATTAAATAGCTGCTGTAATAAATGTGGCATTGAAAATGTTGGCTGCATCATCAATATGAAACCTATAGAACAAAGGAAACATTTTAGCTATTTGAAACAATATTTAGCAAATTTGGCAGTTAAATGTGGAAAGACACAAATGAATAAGCAAATTTGATATTGTGAGAAGTGCACTGAATAACTTTGTTTAGAATATGACAAAAATCAGTCAAAACATTGAATTAGTTGTATAGAGAATGTTGTTCAAACCCAATTTAACTTATGGATATGCGAGCTGGGTTAGAAATAAAACACTTCTTTAAATACTGTAAACCATGGATATGAGAATTCTGAGTAAAACTGGTGAGTTAACAGATGATATTAGTGGCAGAATCATATTAAAAATTGAGGATATTAGGAAAGAACTTGTCTTGAAATATTATTATTATTATTACGGGCGACTCCAGGGAGTCCTTAGACTCATCGAGGGAGGCCCTAAACATCATGTCCACACAACTATTCGACATTCTCACAGTATCTATCATACCTTGCTTTGAACTTGCTCACTGGCATAGCACCCACAACAGACTCTGGCAGATTATTCCACTCATTTACCACTCTAAAAGTAAAGAACCCAGCTTTAACACCCTTGCTAACCACACTCTTGCCCAGCTTCCATAGATGTCCCCTAGTTCTCCCACAAACCAGTCTTGATCTCAAAAATATCCTCTGAATTAATCCTATAGAAACCCTTCGGCAATTTGAATGTCTCGATCATATCTCCCCTTTTCTGCCTATCAACCAATTTCTGCAACCCACAAATCTTCAACCTGTTCTCATAAGGTTCATTCCATAGATCTTGGTCACTTGCCTCTGGATCCTCTCCACCTCCTCCCCATCAAGAAGAAACCTAGGTGACCAAATCTGGGCACAGTAGTCGAGATGAGGTCTTATCAAGGCTCAGTACAGAGGTACAATAACTTGCTTGTCTCTGCACCAAGTGAGTTGATGAGCTGATTTAGCCACTTTTGCAATGTGCCCCCTAAACTTCATCTCCCTATCCACCAACACTCCCAAGTCCCTGGCCTCATCAATCTCCTGGAGTACAGTTCCACCAATGTGGTATACTGCTGCTAATCTTTTCGCCCCAAAATGCATAACCTTACATTTTGTCACATTAAATTGACATCCATTCTCCTTAGCCCAGAACTCCAATCTATCCAAATCATCCTGCAAGATTTTGACATCTTCTCCATTCACTATTGCCCTACCCAACTTTGCATCTTTAGCAAAAAAATGAACTGTTCCTCTTAGATCCTTCCCTATATCGTTAATGAACAAATTAAACAGCAGTGGTCCAAGAACAGAACCCTGCGGCACACCCTGCGGCACACCTAGTCACAGGCCGTCTTTTGGACTCTACTCCTGAATAAACTACTCGCTGATATCTCTCCATCAACCACCCACCCACCCATCCATCTCACCAACCCTATATCCATTCCCATATGTTGCAGTTTATGGATTAGAATTCCATGTGGTATCCTGTCAAAGGCCTTAGCCAGGTCCAGCAGTATCACTGTAAACCCATTACCTTTATCCAGTTCAGCCGTCACTGTGTTATAAAACTTGAGCAGGTTACTGAGGCATGATCTACCCTTCACAAAACCATGCTGTCCCCCGTGCAGTATCTCATTTTCATCAATCCATTCTTGTATTTTTCCCTTGACTACTTTCTCCACGACCTTGACAACAACTCCTGATATGCTGATCGTTTGGCAATTTGCAACAGTAGTCTTGGATCCTCCTTTATGCAGTGGAACTATTTTCCCCTCTTTCCACACCTTCGGGACTAAACCATACCCGAGACTCAGATTAAACACCATGGTCAAGGGCACTGATAATTCTTTAGCCGCTTCACGTAAGACCTCTGCCGGTATACCATCCAATCCCACAGATGTATTCACATTAAGGTTCTGTAATAGACTATTCACCTCCACTTCATTCATCACAATTCCCATATAATCTAATGGTTCCTTCATTCTTTCAATGTCACCACCTGGATGATATACTCTTGCAAAGTGCTCACTCAGTAATTCCACTATATCGACTGATTCAGTGACCACCTTACCATCGGCATTTCTTAAAATCATTCTGCCATGTACAGTTTTTTTTTTTTGCTTGCAGCATATTGAAAGAACTGTTTGGGATTCTCTTTAGCTTGCATAGCTAGTTTCCTTTCATAATCCACTTTTGCTTTTCTTACTACACTCGTTACCCTTCTGGCCTGCACTTTATATCATTCATGTGCTTGCAGGTCACTTTTCTCTTTAAATTCCCTCCACAGTTGTTTCTTTTTTTACAGCTCAAGCTTAATGGTGTTATTCATCCATTTAACTCCTACTTATTTTACTATTCGGACCCTAGGTATACAATCAGCCATAACCTCCTGTAAATGCTCCTTGACCACTTCCCATGCTCTATCGACATCCAGCCCTTGCAGTTGTACATGCCATGGCACTGAACCAAGTAATCTCCTAAGCTTGTCATACTTGCCAGCACGGTAATTCCACATATACCCTGTCTTAATCGAAAATTCCACACCTTTAGCCACCTCCCAAGTCAAGACCTTATGATCACTCTCACCAGTAGGTGGCAACATGGTCATATTCATTACAGTCAAATTCTCAGATGCTATTACCAGGTCAAGCACTCTCAAACCCCTAGTATTTTCAATTACATGCTGTCTCAGATAGTTATTCCTTAATAATTGAATAAAATCCAGTTCCTTCCTCACATGTGTCCTCTCCTCCTTCCAATCAATGTTACCATAGTTGAAATCCCCCATAATAATTACCCTCCTTCCATCAATTTGTTCATGCATACTATCTCCACCATCTATTCCATCACCCGGTCTATAGCAGCACCCAACTGTATATTTTGTTCTGTCAGTCTCAATCTCACACCAAATAGCCACAAATGAGCTGTTTTGAATAAAACTTCAATTCTCTTGGCTGCAGTTCATCAGCTATCATCAATAACCCTCCTAAACACACTATAACCTACACATTCTATCCCACTAACTATATCATCTTCCGTCAGCCATGTTTCACTAATGCCAATAACCTGTGGCCAGGAAGAGCCAACCAAGGCCAAAAATTCTTCCTTCTTGTTCCTAATACTCCTGGCATTAGTATACATGAAATGGAGAGGTCCCTTTGTCCCACCTCTATCTTGATGCGTTATTCTAACCATCCCATTCCGAATACTTGTCCTTTGTACTGGCTCAGGTACATTATATACATTCTTACACTCAACTGTCTCACTGATGTCCGCATATCCACTCCCCCCCCCCCCCTCCTTGGTAGTTCTAGTTTCCCTGGTTCTGCAAATCCATTTTCACTTCATTCAGCAACACTTTTTCCAGTCTCCACACACCAAATCCATTCAAATGCAGGCCATCCATCTTGTATAAATCCTTTCGCCCATTAAACTCTTTCCACATGTCCACGAATTCCATACCACACCGTCTGCATAACCTGCACATAAAGTCATCTGCGATTATGACCCTCCTTCTAAACTCCTCTCTGTCATACTGATGGCAACAACCATCCTAACTCTGTCACTCTTTTCTTTCGCTACCTTTAACAATACTGTCAAGACCTCTCTCATAAAAAATTTATCTCCTTTCAATTCATTCGTACCTGCCACTACTATCAATTCTTTCACTCTCTGTTTTTGCACTCTAATACTCTCACTAATGAGTATTAGAGAAATATGAAAGAATATTTTAAGATAATTTAAGGTGTATAGTCACTTAGACAAAATGGGAAAGGAAAAGTTAGCAAAAAAGGTATTCATTGCCAGGATGGCAGTTAAAAAAAAAAAAAAAGAGAGAGATCCAAAGGAAGGCCAAGTTCTGGATGGACTGATACAGTCAGAAGTGCATTAGAAGTCCAGAATATAAGATCTTTCTATATTGGAAACCTGACAAATAACAGATTAATTTGGAGGTAAAATGTTAATAGGGAAATTTAGTTAATTGTTCTATTGTTTATTTTGTGAATTTCATTAATATTGATATAAACTTTTTATGTACAGTCAGTCATCGATTTGCAATGGCTTTCGTTTTGATGACTCTGTTGTAAGTCGAAAAGATCATCAATCAGAAATTATATAATTTTCACTTTCATTTCCATTTAAATGGTCCCTTTCTCTTTTACATGGAAGAATCACTTTTTCACTTGATGTCTGCTATCACAGAGAAATAACTCCTAAAAAAATGCCTCGTCATAATTTGTCAAAATTGATATAATAAAATGAATTATGTTTGCCATAAGCAGAAATAAATCATCTCATGTTATACTTGACTTTAAAGTCGGCATGCCACAAATTGTATGTGCTTCCATCGAAACCAAAAGTATGTTGATGGGAAGGGGAGGGAATTAGAAACAATCATACATGCCAGAAACAAATAATTAAGAGAAATTCGATATTTGTTTGTATATTTAAAATAACTAATACAAATAGGATCTATGTATATATTGGTTCACTTGGTACTGGAATAAAAATGACCCTTTATAGTAAAAAATTATCCACCTCCCAACAAACATCATACCACACTGACCCAAGCAACATTTTGTGAGCCAAACAAAGTGCAGTAGAAGTTTTACTGGAACACTAAATATGGTGTGAACATGTAATGGTTTAATGGCTATCAAAGTACAAGTGGTTGTAAATTGCATGCATTGTTAAGTTGAGAATGTACAGAAATATTTCACCAATATTTCTGTACATCTGCTGAGAGTACATATCAGCAATTTGATGATTTCAATAATAATAATAATGTTAGAGTTAAACATATAAAATATCCATTTCTGGTAAGTACTTACTTCAATTTTTTTAATGAACTTTTCTCCTTTCAGTATTCTATCCACATAAATATTTGGAACATGGACCTGTTCAGGTGGAATTTCACCAATATTTACAATCTCCTCAACCTGTTTAAAAAAAAAAGTTAAAAAGAATCATATTATTCATTATCAGAAATCATCCAAACTTTTGCACATTTCTGTGCATTATATATTGGGCATTGGTTGATGCAACTTCACCAGATGTTATGAGCATTAGTGAGACTTGGCTGACAGCAGATGATATAATTACAGGAATGGAATATGAGGGTAATAGTATTTCCAGGGAAGCTAGAGAAGGAGTACTGCTCATAACAGCAGTTGAACTCAGGGCTGTACTTATGCACAGGTGCATGAGGCTCTTGCTGGGGACCACAAAAAATTAGGGCCAATTTAAGGGCCCCAAACAACGAGATTTACAATTGAAGAATTAAAAGTATAAATAATTGATATTTGTTTTACAGGCATCGGGATGAGACTGCAGCACACAGCTTTCTCTTCTTGTGAGCTTAAACCCTAATCCATATTGCTATCTGAAATAGTAAAGGATCTACAATCAATTTTTCTGGTAGTTGGATTAAGAACTTGATTTTCTGTGAGAAACATATCTACTGTACTTGTATCCAAATATCAACTCACTCAGGACCTGCAAAAAATAAATAAAAAAGAAAATAGAAACAGAATATCACAGTGTGATGCTGTTTCGGACCTTTTTGATCGGTTGCTAGTGATGAAGAAATGCATCAACAAATAAATACAATGGGTGTGAAAAGAGTAATCATAATGGGGACTTTAATTGTCTGAACACTGATTGGGTAGCTGTTTTGAAATTGCATGAGAAGAATGAAACTGAATTTATTGAGCTGTTGCGAGACAACTTCTTCCAGCAGCATGTGATGAAAGGAACTTGAGGTTAAAGAGTGTTAGATCTGATTAAAGTGTCAGAGGGAGTTTCAGTTCAAGATGTAACTAATGTAACTATTCTGCCTCTAGTTGGTGGCAGCAATCATGCGATACTCACTTGGGAAGTGGCTAAATTCATGAATGTTCCATTCAGAAAAGGTTACATGCTGAACAACAAAGCGGGAAATTATGACCACCTGAGGGATATGCTGGGCTCTGTGCCATGGTATCAGTTATTGGATGGGAAGGATATCGACAGTGCATGGGAAGTGTTTAAAAAATATTTAAATGATGTGATATCAGCATATATCCTTAGAGTTTGAAGAATAAATGGAGTAGGAATGAAATGGATGTGTAATCTAATTAAGCAAGAGATTCGTAAGAAAAAGATAATGTGGAAGGAATATCATATGCATAAGGATGATGTCAGTTACTATAATTATAAGCAGCAGGCTAGAAGAGTCACAAGTGTTGTTCAGAAAGCTAAGTCTGAGTTTGAAAATATACTAAATCTAAACCAAGTTAAAGACAACCCAAAAGAATTCTATCATTATGCCACAAGTAAAAGAAAGAATAGCTCTACTGAATGCAGATTGTATGTGGGTGACTGATGTAGAAGCGATTGTTTAGCTAATGAATAGCTGTTTTGCTAAAAGCTATCAACCTGGTATATACAACATTTAACTCACTACTACTACCTCTTCACCATATGAGGAAACCCATGTGGATGAGGAGAAAGTATTAGAGCTATTGCACAAACTGAATAAAAATTCTGCAATAGGAACCGATGGGATATCAGCACTGATGCTAAAAGAATGTTCAGCTGAATTGACTATTCCCTTGACCAGGCTATATAATTTGAGTCTCAGAACAAGTGAGATTCTGCAGGAGTGGAAAGAATGTATTGTAATCCCATTGCACAAGGGTGGTGCAAAGACCCATGTATCCAATTATCAACTTGGTGAAAATTTTGGAAAAGTTGGTTAGGTCTTGCATTCAGAAATGGGCTGACAGAGAATCTCTACTTTGCAATGAGCAACATGGGTTTATTAAAAGAAAGTCATGTTTTAGCAACTTGCTCACATTCTATAATAATGTTACCATTGAGCTAGACACCATGATACTTTGGATTTTACTAAGGCTTTTGACAGAATACAGAATGGAATACTGTTGCATAAATTGGAAAATATATGATTGGATTATAAAATATTGGCATGGATAAGAGGATGGCTGACTGATATGAAAAAGTTGTATATGGAGATGGGGTGAATCTGCAAGATTCAAGGTAACTAGTGGTGTGCCTCAAGGATCAGACCTTGGTCCATTGTTATGTAATCCATACATTAATGACATTGGGAAGGATTTATTGTGTGACATACATCTATTTGCTGATGAAACAAAGATAGGTAGGGTAATCAGGAGTGCTACTGATATGCAGTATTTGCAGAATGATTTGAATAGGCTGGAATTGTCGGCACGTGAAAATGGCTGTCATTTCATTGTTAATAAATGTATAGTCATGCACCTTGGTGTGATTAGATACCCAATGTCATATTACATTGGTGGGAGTATGCTTGAAGAAATTGATGAGGCCTAGGTGATCATTATGAGTGATTTTAATTAATAAAATTTCAGAAATGAAGATATGACATCTCGGAACAAAACAAAATTATTTTTCTAGGACAACAGTCTCATGCAGTATCTAATAAGTGGCATGCAAAGATCAGGGGTTCATGGATTTGATCATTTCATTGGAAAATGTTATTTTAAATTGGGTATTGAATATTCCTTCAGTTTGTGAGAGTTAGAATGAGGTGATCACCTTAATGGTAACTAGCCATACTAGGACTCTTGGAGGAACACACACACATACATACATACATACATGCATACTGTGCTAGACTGGACTACTGTGCACAGATTTGGTCACCTGGTGCAAACTTAAACTTTTCATTCGTTAATTTTCCTGCCTTATTAATCTCATATTTAAAAGCAGTAATGTCACCCTCTTCATCCATTTTTCAAATGGATGAAGAGGTGATTAACTAAAATAGTTTCTGATTTCCAGAATGTTGAATATTAATAAAGGTTGAGACAGTGCAATATGCAGTCTAGTAGATAGGTGGAAGAGGGATGATATGATAGACACATACAAGTTGGTAAGTTGTTTTTATAGGATTAACATTGAAGAGGTTTTTCAAGAAAGTGTTGAGGAGATTAGTGAGAATAAGAATCCAGAATTGGGTATATCATATCACAACAATGATATTATCTTTGAGGACAGCACAGATTTGTTAAAGGGAGGTCATGTTTAGTAATCTACTTACTTATTATGATAAGGTGACAGCATCATTGGATTTTGGAGATGGATACACAGTGGTATACTTAGACTTTGCAAAAGCTTTTGACAGATTACTGCATTATAAGTTGATAGTCAAACTAGAGCGAATGGGGTTGGTTATTAGACTAAAGCATCACATTGGAGATTGGCTATCTGATAGGTATCAACAAGTTGTATATGGGGAACACTACCCCAAAGAGAAAAGTTACTAGTAGTGTGCCTCAGAGGTCTGTTTTTAGGGCCATTGCTGTTTAACCTGTATTTTAGTGATATTGGGGAAGATTTGAATCGAGATATTCAGTTGTTTGCAGATGATGCAAAGTTGAGACTTTGCATCATCTGCAAACTTGTAGGAGATTCTGCTTCCATTGTATAAGACCCTGACTAGGCCACATATGGATTACTGTGCACATATATGGTCACCTGGTTTTCAAAAGGATGAAGAGATTGACCAAAATAGTTTCCGATAATCTGGAATGTTGAATATGAAAAAAAAAAAAAGGTAGAGATGATGCAGTTTGCAGAGTCTAGTGAATAGCAGGAAGAAGGGTGATATGATAGAGATGTACAAGTTGGTAAGGTGTTGTAATAGGATTATTGGAACTACATGGCTCAGGAGACAGCTCGGACTGGAATGAGGAATGGGGAAGAAAGGAAAAGAATCAGTGCTGTTTGGGTGCTCGTCAAGAACTATTTAAAATCAGCAATGCTTGAATATATTCAGACATTACTGCATTTAAATATGAGATTAATAAGGCAGGAAAATTAACGAATGAAGAGTTTAAGTTTGCACCTCAGAAGAGGAAGGTTGCATTATGGATGAATCATAAAGTGACAGATAATAGTTACATGAAGAGTACAAAGAGTAGATAAGGAAGGTGACTTTGGTAAAGATAAAATTAGTAGAGTATCTACAGAAAGTAGCCAGTATGACTAAGAAAAATTCCACATTTATTCTCGTTTCTGGCCAAGTAATTAAAAGAATGATTATGGGAGGGTGATGATACTAGCGAAAAAGGTAAAATGGTAACCATTGTGAAGGATATAGTTGAGTTTTATAATAAACAGTTCAACATAGTATTTCATCCTCATAAGTATGATAACATTTGTGAGTTGTATGACAATCGACTTCTTTCAGTTGCTAGGCCATGTTCTTGTCTTCCATATCTTTGTAATCAATGTATGAAACATTCTTATCCCCCTCCATCCCCTGTGGTCTTAATTAACTCTATGGAATTCCATCTGCACCCTGGGCCTTATCATTGTTAAGCTGCTCTTTAAACCTTACGTGGAGGGGAATTCCAAATTGAAATTTTCCTGGTGAGAGGATTCTTCCAAATTTTTCTAACCTCTCTGCTGTACAGTTCCTCACAGTATTCTTTTCATCTGTTTTTGTTTTGGTTTTAAACTTTTGCTTTAAGTTCAAACTAAAACATCCCTTTATAATTGTGCCTCCTTATCTGGAACTCTTTCTCTATACATTTACTCTCATAAAAATTTTCCTTGTCTTTCCTGACTCCTCTGACTTTTTTATGTAATCTCTTATATTCTTTAGTCCCTGTGTCTCTTTGTTTCTCAACTGCTTTCTTTCGATTAGATCCCATGTTGAATTGTATATCCATGGGTCTCTTGGTCTTCCAATTGGAGCTAGATACTTTCTGGCTGTATCCTGTATTATAACCTTGACTCCTTTCCAAAGCATTTTAGCTGAGTTCTCCTCAGTAGTCTGCAAGAGATCATCCAACCAAGTTGATGTTCACTTTTGTGAACCCACCATGATTACACTGTCATCCAGTCTATTGGGAGAGTTCTGACTTGGAAGGTTTTGTAGAGAAGTAGTGATAAGGATTATTTCTCTGGGTTTCTTGGAGGTGTGTTGCATTCGGATGTGAGAGACCAAAATAGCAACTGGTCTGTGTTCTATGTGACAGGTTGAGGGTTTGCAGTTTACAAAATGTAGTTCAAAGGCAGAAATATTACAAGCATGTAGTTATTAAAGGAATTTTACAAAGCAGATACTGCTTGAAATATTATAATACATTACAGGGCAGAAGGGGATTCATCACCTGGAAGTTGAGTAAGAGTATGGTTAACAAGTGTGAGGTCTAGATTTTCTGCTTGTGGAGTGACAAATGTGTGGAATGACTTAACAGAAGTGGGTGTGAGTTTTTGTCAGTAAATGAGTTTAAAGAGAGAGAAAGAGACAAAGAAAATAGGTATTGTGTGAATAATGATTAGAGTAGACCTTCAGCAACAGATCTTTGAACTTCATGGAGGTTCCCATATAATAACAGTAATAATAATAATAATAATTACAAAAAATCTTACCTCTGCTACTGTTATCTTTGCAGCTTTGCACATAGGAAGATTGAAATTTGATGTTGACTTCCTAGAAAATAAATATACATGAAACTTAGTAAAACAAATTTACTCATGATTATTAATAACAAAACACGAAAAAAAAAATTTATTTGTTCCACATTATTAGTCAAATTTTTCCATCTTTATATTAACAGACCTCCACAGAATTAAGGCACTTAATCCTATGGAATTAAGAAGAAGATGGATGATCTTCTTCCTTTTCTGACGTTTAAGGCCCACAGTACAGACAAACTGGCTTCTGAACCCCAATGGATGGGGTGGCCATAATTAAAGAGGAGGTGTTCAGAGCCCTGTAGCAAAAAATGTATTGGATGATATCCAATGAAACTTGGTGTAAATACACTCTGGAATATAGGGTTTTGATTTACAGAAAAAAAACAAAAAGTACAAAATTCTACCACCAGCAGACAATTGGCATTAGAATCGCATATTTGCATAATCTCACTGTTTCTACAGACGAGTTGATGGATATAAGGAAGATTGAAATGGATTCGTGTCATTCTGATAAGACTGATGTGCTCTGGATCTCACCTTACCAGAACTTACGTTGCTAGTCAAGCTTTACTATGCTCAACGATGCAATAATGCTAATGCCACATTTCAAGAATTCTGGCATTTGAAGGATAGGAGAAAAGGTCCAGTAACAATAACAAATCTTAGAAAATTGATTTTACAATTAGAAAATAGCAGATCTTCAGCAGTGAGACCAGGACGAGGGAACAAACTCATTATTCCCGAACAAATTGACCAAGTTGCAACTGCCATCATCGAACACAGAATGAATAATGCACAAGGGTCCAGCAGTACTCAGGCAATATCAAAGTAACTGGACATACCATACTCAACTATGTAGAAAATCCTGCATCAAATGTTTGAGGTTTTTACCCTACAGGATCTCCCATACTCAAGCTTTACTTCCTGATGATGCAGAAACTTGACTGCAGTTTTCCCTGATGTTCTTAGCTCGAATGGAGGTGGATGATGCATGGCTGTGGAAGATCTTGCAAGAGTACAAGCCACATTTTTATCTGAATGGTAGTGTTAACACACCCAATTGCTGCATTTGGGTTTCCAATAACCCTCCATCAGACCTCTTTACACTCACCAAAAGTCACATTGTGGTGTGGTTTCACTGCATTGTTTATTATCGGTCTATACTTTTTCGAAGAACTTTGTCCAACAGGACCATTGACTTGTACCATCTCTGCTGCTAGGTATCGAGAGATGCTGTGCAACTTTTGTTGATCCACAACTGCAGCAGCAAAGATGCCTTGATTACCATATTCATGCAAGATGAAACGCTACCTCACATTGGATTGCTGGTACAGCAGATGTTATGAAAACACTGCACAGGACACAGAGTGCTTAGTCATGCTTTTCCCACAGCATGGTCACCTGATCTCAACTCCTGTACTTTTGGTTGTGGAACTATCTGAAACACATTATGTATGAAGATTTCCTGATTTAGCAACCTTGTAACAGAATAATGCAGCATGTGAGGCAAATCAATGCAGATCTGTTGTATTCCACTGTAGAAAATGTCATTCACAGAACATAGTTCTTAGAACATCTGAAAGGATGACATTGAACCACATTATACAAACACAAAAACTGATTTATTGTGTCTCTTCTAGCCATTACTGTTTAATTTTGTACTATTTTTTTATCTTCTGTAAATCAAAACTCCATGTTCCAGAGCGTACTTACACCAAGTTTGGTTGAATTTCGACCAGTACATTTTCACTACAGGGCTCTGAACACCACCTCTTTAATTATGGCTGCCCTATAGTAGTATAAGATGGCTAGTTTTTTAACCAAGGAAATAAATTTTGTCTGTAAATCACATGTGTTCTTCTGGCTAGTGTCTGTTTTAGGGATGGAAAATATGAGTTTTTGAGGAAGAATCACACTACCTCAGTATGAGTCTAGCTAACTGACCCTATGCATAACAGTGCTTCATGATTTAAACAATGCTAGATAAAGTGATAATAATTTATTTATTTATTGAACGTGCTAATATTTTGATGGTTTTCTAACCAGCATGATCATAGCACAAATTACAACTGGTGACACACAGCACTCACTCACGCTGCTATGGAAACAATTCATATTGTAAATGAAAAGAAACTAATGTCCTAACCAGACTTCTTCTAGAGGGATGGATAGCAACAAAGTTAATTCCGATACATTCATGCTGGCTATTGTGTTCTTAGAATGCTCTCTCTTTCTCAGATCTTTGGCAAATTAATACAGCCATACATGTTGAAGTTAGAGGAGTGCTTCATAGCTGATGCTGATTCTAAATATAGATTCTCCGACTTATAACATCTGTACAGCACAGTTGTGTTCTTCCATCTAATCTATAGGGATCCATACACACATTCAAGTATAGCAGTAAAATGGTTCTGCAGGATGTCCACTAGTTAGTACATGGGATCAAACCAGTTAGTAATGAACCTAGAGGCTTCTTGATCAGCTAGCATCAAATCTTGCAATGATGTATTTTGCCTGCTTGTGACTGGAGGGAGACCAAATACTGTGGCTGCAGGGGAAACTGTCAAGGCCACATGTGGACAGGAGACCAAGTCCTCTCTGTGTAGTGGCATGTCTGCAAGCCTGTCACCTCTCACTGCATGCTATGCTTCCCCTTTATCTCTTCCTCACCAAACACAATGAACCACAACTGAAAGAAATGTGATTTTACTGTGGATCTCATAAATTCTTGCACACAAAATACAAAGTCCATCAAAAAATGTATACACACACTTTAACAGGTGTCATCTATGGACTTTTTTCAATGTTTGATCGAATTATAATGTCAATGTGTAGTATGATGTTCTCTCAAAAGATGTCATTACCAACATGAATACTAGCATCTACACATGAACAGTAGGACACTCAAACAAAATGGCCAAGGCACGATTGTCATTCAAGGAACGCAAGACCATTTGGTATTTCAAATTTTAGAATGTTGTTGAAGTTCAATTACAATGAAGGCGTGAGTTTGCAACACAACTTCCAACATGCCTAACAATTGCACATATTTGTGATAAGTTTGAGATCTATGGTACCATGTGTAATGAGCACAAGGGAAGATCAGGGAGGCCTCGCACGGCAACAAATCCTTCTTCCTCGGCTATGGTGTTGAAACAGTTTACACGCTCGCCACAGAAGTCTACCAAACAATGTGCAAGTGAGACAGGAGTTAGCAGTGCAAGCATGCGCTGCATTCTTAAAGCAGCTAAATGGAAAGTTTACATCCCAAGATTATTGCATGCAATGAATGAAAACGATCCTGATCGAAGAATGCAATATTGTGAGTGGTTTCAACACATGGTAGATGAGTTTGTGAGGAAGATGGTTTGGTCCGATGAAGCACAATTTAAGCTTAGTGAAACAGTGAATTGACATAATTGTGTTTACTGGGCTCAAGAAAATCTGGACGTTCATGTGGACAAGGCAGTCAATTTACCGGAGCTCAATGTCTGGTGTGGATTGTCATCTAGGGATTTAATAGGACCATTCTTCTTTGAAGGTACTGTTACTGGTCAAGTGTACCTAGACATGCTGCGCACATTCATTTTACCTGCCATTCATGCACTTTATGGGAATGATCAATTTCTCTTCTAACAAGATGGTGCACCACAACACTACCACCAAGATGTGAGAGAGCTTACCTCGACGAGAGTTTGCAAATGGATAGAATGAAGAGGTGCAGTTGAGTTCTCCCCACATTCTCCTGATTTAAAACCCTTAGACTTCTATCTATGGGGGGAGGGGACTCTAAAGGATGTAGTGTATCATAGAAAACCAGCTACACTGGTGGCCCTTTGGAAAGAAATTGAAACGACATGTATAGCAATCCCACTGGATACTTAGGCCAATGTTGCCCAAGCAGTAGTTTGCTTTTAATAATAAGTGTCTGGATGCTAATGGTAACCACTTTGAGCACCTCGTGTAATTGTAGAAGTCAAAGGTAACTTGTATTTATCCCTTGATGTCTGTATAAATTTAGTATTACAATTTTTATACAGGTTTTTCTTTTGCTGAAGTGTGTATACATTTTTTTTGATGGACTCTGTAGTTTAAAAAAAAAACATTAAAAATTAAAAAATCTGACCAAAAAATCATAAAAAAAACAAATGGAAATCCAGCAAAACAACCCACCAACACTCATTCTTACCAAAAAAAAAAAAAAAATTTCCTCATCCACTTCATGTGGCTTAAACAGCAATATAAACGATGTGCACTACCACCACCTACAGTCATCTAAACCTGAACTACTATTCCTATCAGAACCCCCCAATTGGCACCCTCAACAATCACTGTCCATTTCAACTGCTCCAAACTACACATTACACAGCTCTTTCTGACACAAGGGTGACACTTGTGCAGAACCACCTACCATGCCAGAGACTGCACATCCTGCACTACCTTACCTCAGTCCTGAAGATATTTTCAGGTGCAAACTTTGCTTGCTTACACTTGGATAAAGGATCAAACTAAATTTATTATTGAATCCCCACTGTTTGATCTGCTTTGGCTCAAATTTCACTTCTAAATCAACCTTCCCTTTTCACATGTTCCCTCTATCGCTCTCCAAACTGTGTCAATCACTTTGAGCTCTTCAACTATCTCTCTGTAAAGCTTGACTTTCTGAAGTCAAAATACCCCAATAGTGAGGTCATCCAACTTCTTGGGGACTTCAATGTCCACAACTCATATTGGCTCTCTCTCTCCAGTTTCACTGATCAAACAAGCAAGGATGCGGAGGTATTTACCATCAGCAGTGACCTATCTCAGATCATCAGTCTTCCTATCAGAATACCTGACGACCCCCTCCAATTTACCAACATATTTAACCTCTTCCTAACATGCTTCCTCTTCCAAGTAAATTGTGTTTGTCAGTGGTAATCCAAATTACCTTTTGTAATTCGGATCACAACCTCATACAAGTCTCTTTTGCCATAGAACAACCTTCACCCACCAGTTGACAGTCTCGTGTCCTTTGGCACTACAAGGATGCCAACTACCACGACTTCCATTCTTCCTGCCCATGGTCCGACTGCTGCTTCAGTTCTTCTGATACAAACACCTGCTCAGACTGAATAACAGAAATCATCCTCACAGGAATGAAGGCTTTCATCCCTTATTCCACTCCAAATTCTCAGCCACCAACCAAGCTTTGGCTCTGAAAAAAAAAAAAAAAAAGTGTACCAGTGCTGTAAAAGAAAAAAACCTCTACTTCCCACAAATGGCTCAAGACCAAAACTCCAGCTGCCCACTCTGCCTATACTGCTGCTTGTAACAGTTGCAAAAGAATCATTAATAAGTCCGAGTCAGACTTTGAAAGGGCCAAATGCTGCAAACCTACCTCTTGCCCAAATGGCAGTTTCTCCTTCTGGTCCCTTGTCAAGGCCATTGGATGCAACTTCTGTCCACCCAGGTTTCCACCACTCTCACATCCAGATGGTACTATAGTTTCTTCACCTAAAGACAAGGCCAACTTACTGGCATCACTCTTCTCTTCCAATTCCTACATTGATGACCTGGGCAAAGTTCCCTCCACTCCACCAAGAATGGCTCCCTTCAAGTCTCCAATAGTCTTTTGAAAAAAAGAAATCCAAAGAATCCTTAATAACCTGAACACAAACAAAGTATCTGGTCCTGATAGTATCTATTGTGTTAAAAAATTGTGTCCCAGAGCTAACACTTATCCTACATTGCCTCTTCAGTCTGTCCTATTCAACTGGCATCTACCCTACAACATGGAGGTAGGTTCATATCCAGCCAATCCCAAAGAAAGGTGATAAAAGTCAGCCAACAAACTACTGTCCAATTGCTCTCACTCCTGTTCTCTCTAAAATTATGGAAGTCAACAACAACCAACTCTTGAACCCTCTTGAGACATACCAGCCAATCAGTGACCAGCAGTATGGATTCTGCCACTTGCAATCTACAGCAGATCTTCTTGCTTTCACCACCCACCTCCGGACTCAGGCCATGAAAAAATTTTGAAAAACTCACATGGTTGCCCCTGACATTGCAAAGGCATCTGATTGGGTTTGGTACAGGGGCTTACTTATCAAACTGCCATCCTATGGTGTGCCTTCCTCACTTCACAACTGGATCACCAACTTTCTCAATGGTCACCCACTACATGTCATGGTGGATGGTTTACTCTCCTCAGATTTCCCCACCAATGCAGTAGTACCCCCAGGGTTCTGCTCTATCACCAACTCTCTTCCTTTTGTGTATAAATGATCTGCTCTCATAGACTTCCAATCCTATCCATAGCTTTGCCGATGACATTAAACTAGATTCTTCCTTTTCATTCAACAAACCTTGTAGTGCTCAAGAATTAGAATCCTCAAGATTTATCATGACTAGGAACCTGAACTCAGATATCCTAGCTATATCCCAGTGTGGCAAGGACAACCTTGTAAACTTCAATGCCACTAAAACTCAGTTCTGTCTGATCTCTTGCAAGAAAGAGCTCACCTCCCTCCCCTTTACTTTCAGTAATACTGAGAGATTCAAATATGATTAGATTTCTCTTCTTGGACTGACTTACACCTTCAATCTTTCCTGGCACAACCATATTTCAGCTATATCTTCTGCAGCGCCAAAAAAACTTGGTGTACTTTTTAGCACAAGACATTACTTCACAGCTGCTAACTCTATACAAAGCCCAAATTCGCCCATCCATGAAATATTGCTCCCATAATTTGGATGGCATACCAAAATCTTCTCTAAGATTGCTCAGTTCTATCCAGAAGAGGGCAATCTGGTAATTAAGGATCCCTCCCTCTCTCACAAACCCACTTCAATCCCTCTCTCACAGATATTCAGTTTCTGCTTTCTTATTCTTCTTCTTCTTCTGCAGATAATTTCATCGACAGTGCTCTGTTGAATTGGCCACTATTATTCCTCCACTCTCTTCCAAAATCATTACAACTTGAGCCACTGCTAACTAACAGTCTGTCTTGTAACTCACCGAACCAACTTGCACTGCTTCCTCTTTCATTCCATCTTCTTCTGTCCTTTGGAACAGTCTCTCTCCACTTCCCCTTTGCCTTCACCAAAGATTACAATCTTCAGCTGTTCAAGCAAAATGGTAATAGATTCCTTCTTTCTTCTATTTCTCTTGCCCACACACAGCACTAATGTGCTATAGGTCTTGTGGCCTTTCATGTGTGGATCAGATATGAAAAAAATAAAAAAAAAATAAAAAAATCTTTGTCAAGGAAACCACAGCTGTGGATAGGCAGATGTTAACAGATATACCAGTCTATCCAAAGTAGGCCAAGCTACAGATGCAAAGAACTTTATATACTCCAGGATTTGCAAGAGGATAAAGTTGATCCTAGAAGAAGATGAAAGTAGCTATCTGAATATGTGGTTTGAAAGTGATATGGAGATTATATTTGCAGAGAACTTTAGCTTTGAAAATAACAGGAATAAGTTTGTTATGATCTTGTATGTGGAGTTGTAGGATGGATGGTGGAGAATGCAGTACTTTGTTTATTTTATGGGAGTTGTAGATTTGACTAAGAAGTGTTGTGAAGATACTGAAGTTCAGTTTCCAAAACTGTGTTAGAACAAATATTTCTGGCCTTATGTGTAAGTATTTTGAGGATCCCATATACTGTTGAATGGGAAGTAGTGTGATTGCTTATGCAAATACCTTCCCTTAAGAATGGGTTTTCTATAAACAGAGAAGGATAATGAACCATTTGATAACCATGTCAGTAGTGTGTCTAAGAAGGGGAGACAGTTGTTATTTTCTTTTTCTGTGGTGAAGGGAATTTTTGGATGATGGCCATTTAAATGTACTAGAAAAGTATCTAATATGTTTAGGCCTTGAGATCAAATAGCAAAAAACATCATCTATGTAGCATAGCCAGATTGTTGGTTTGTGTGCAGTTGTGTTCAATGCTTGGTTTTTCCAAAAATTTCATATAAAGATTTGGGGAAGGAGACCCTCCACAGCAGTCACACCTAGCTGTTTGTTTAATTTTCCTTTTCATGTTTTATGTAAAATAACCTAATAAATAGTGAATTTGAATAACACAACTGTCATAAATATCACAGAGAAAATATAGTTTGATAAAGTTGAGGGGCTCTGTTATAAAAGGTACATTGGTGTGCGGTGAAGTACGGCTGGGCTGAAAAGTACTGACAAACACCTAGAACAAAAATAATATTAAAACAACTGATATAACCACCAGAAACACCACATCTTACAAACCTATAACCCCCCATATTTCATCAAATTGCAATAATTTGTTCTTTTTCTTTTACGATATATAAGAAAACTTGTCAGAGGTGTCAAAGAAATTCGAAGACGCAGCAGTCTGGGGCATCATCAAGTTTCTCATGCTGCAAGAAAAGTCTATGACTAAGATTCACCAAACTTTGTGTGAGATTTAAGGGGACTGTACCCAGCATATCCAACAGTTGCCAGATGGATGGCCAAGTTCAAAACTGGGCATTCTGAGACAATAGATGCCAGGTCAGGAATACCTTCCACAATGATCACAACTGAAAACATCAGTGCAGTATATGCCATGATCCTTGAGATAAACCAAAGACTCTGGGGATATCCAATGTGTAAGTTGGGGACAATATCCTTCAACATCTGGACATGCAGAAGCTCTCAGAGGAATGGGTCCTAAAATGTTTGAATGGCAACCAAAAGAAAGAATGTCTGCTGTCATCTCAAGGGATTTTGAGGTAATTTTGAGAAACCAGGAGTAAATTTTTTGGTATGTATTGTGACTTGATGAAACATGACTTCATCACTATAACCCAGTGACCAAACAACAGTCAATGGAGTGGAGTAGAGTTGAGACACAAAAGTTCTCCACAGCCAAAGAAGTTCTGAACCCAAAAGTAAGCAGGGAAGGTTCTTGCCATATTATTATTATTATTATGATCATCCTAAGACTCCACAGAGTCAAAAACTCATCTAGGAGGTCCCTTTGTCACTGCTCATCATACTATGCCTTAAGCACATTCAAATTCACTGCAGACATCACACTCTCAAGCAAGGCATTCCAACATTCACAACTTTGCATGCAAAAACTTGCTTCTCACTCCCTTGTTCACGTCCTCCTTATACAGCTTCCAGCAATGACCTCTTGTTCTCCCACCATTTTATGAGAATCTTCTTCAACATTGATCCTATAAAACCCTTTACCAACTTGTAGGTCTCTATCATATCACCCCTCTTCCTCCTCCTATCCACTAGACTCTGTAAATTGCTCTTCTCAACCTTTCCTCATATTCAGCATTCCAGAGATCAGAAACTAACTTAGCCAGTTACTTCTGGACCCTTTCCAATATTTCTTTGTGCTTTTGAAAACCAGTTGACCAAATCTGTGCACAGTAATCCATATGTTGCCTAATCAAGGCCTTATACAATGGAACAAGAATCCTCTTACTTCTATGAGTCAGGGTCGTCTGCATCATTGTCAGATTCGTTGTGTTGTCCACACAATTTTGGCAATGCGTTGTCTAAATTTTAGATCCTTATCCACCATCACCCCAAGATCTCTTACTTCCTCCACCTCCAACAGTATAACCTCAACAAGTGTAAATTCTACATCCCATCTTTGTTTTCCAAATTTTAAAATCTACATTTTGCATCATTGAACTGACATCCCCTCTCCCATGCCCATTCACTCAATCCTTTCAAGTCTTGTAAGGACACAACATCTGCTCTTCTTCTTCTTCTCCCATAGTCCTAAATGAACCGTTGGGTCATTCATGGCTGGTAGGTGATACTCTTTGCTAGCCTCCTCCAGTCGTCTCGGTCTCTTGTTCTTGATGTCATTTGAGAAAGGGAGGAATTTGTCCATTTTTTGATGTTATCAGTCCATTTTAATCGAAGTCGGCCCCTAACCCTTGATCCCGGAACGATTCCTTCTAGGGTTTGCTTTGGAATGCCATTATCCCTCTCCATATGTCTGAACCATTTCATCTGTCTTCTTCTGATGACTGTCAGAATATTTTCCCTTTTTCTCCCATCTATTGAGTCAATCAGTTTTTGGACATTGTCATTGGTTTCGTGAGCAGTATAGGGAATTCTCAAAAGTCTTCTGTAAGTTTTCATTTCGAAAGACAGGAATCTCCTCTCATCTTCCTTCAATAAAGTCCAGGCCTCACAACCATACAAAAGGACAGAATTCACCAAGGTGTCAATTAGTCTTAGTCTGGTTGTGATTGCTATTCTGTTATCTCCCCACAATGGTTTTAACTTCTGTAGGGCCACGGTTGCCTTAGCAATTTGGTATTTGATGCCGGTTTTTGAACAACCATCTTGACTCAACGTGCTTCCTAGATAAGTGAACTTCTTTACATTCTCAATTTGCTTATTGCCAATTTGTATCTTTAAGAATTCAGTGTCTGATTTTGAGGTTATCTGCTCTACTCCTCTTAATTTGTCCTAACTTTGCATCATCTGCAAACAGCTGAATATCCTCATCCAAATCTTCCCCAATATCATTAACATACAGGTTAAACAGCAATGGTTCTAAAACAGGCCCTGAAGCACATCATTAGTGACTTTCTTCTTCTGGGATATTGCTCTCCCATACACAACTTGCTGATATGTATCAGATAGCCAATCTCCAATCCAATGCACTAGTCTAATCCAACCCCATTCGCTCTAATTTGACTATCAACTTATCATGTGGTAATCTATCAGAAGCCTTTGCAAAATCTAAGTTTACTATTGTGTATCCATCTCTTTTGTCCAGTGAAACTATCACCTTATTAAACAAGTTGATTACTAAAACATGTCCTTCCTTTAGCAAATCCATGCTGCCCATCAGAGATAATACTATTGTTGTCAACCTAATTCTGGATCCTAGTTCTCACCAGCCTCTCCAACACTTTAGCCACAACAAGTGACATACAGATAGGCCTATAATTTGATGCTTGAGTTCTGTCACCTCCCTTATGAAGCAGCACAATCTTGTCTTCCTTCCACTCCTTTGGAACTTGACCAAGTGCAAGACTCATATTACACAAATATGTCAAGGCAGATGCCAATTCCCTGGCACGTTCATTCAAAATACATGGTGGTAAATTATTAAGCCCCACAGCATTATTAACATCACATTTCCTCAATTCCCAGATACCTTTTGCTCACTCACAGTCAGTCTTTCTTCCTCCTCATCCACTGCTTTCAAACTCTCCATGATGTCACATTCACAAGAATGAAAAACCTTTATGAACTTCTCATTAAATATCTCAACTATATCCTCTATAGCAGTTGTTCTTATACCATTTTCTCCAATCAGTGTCATCCTTCCATAATCATTCATTTTTTTTTTTTTTTTTTTTTGCTGGCTACATATTGAAAGAACTCTCTAGGATTCTTTTTTGGCTTCTGCTAACTGCTACTCATACTGAACTTTTACTACCCTACCAACCAAGTCACCCTCCTTGCCTGTTCTTTGTAATCCTCATGGAATTGATTATTACCACTTCTTTTATGTTGCCTCCACAATGCCTTTTTCCTCTGTATAGCATACTTACTCTCTTCATTCATCCATTTCACATCTACCGTGGGATATGGATGGGGTAATCCTTACCAAGTACCTCAAAAAAAGGTGAAACTGTTACAGTAACAATTTATGCAATAGCTCTGAAGGAGGTACTGATGGAAAAATACTGTAGGAAACCGAGCAGAGGCATGTTGATTTTGCAGGACAATTCACCTGCTCACACAGCTCATGAAACTCAACAGACAATGCACAGCTTCGGCTGTCAATGTTTGCCTCACCCTACCCTATTTGCCTGACTTGGCCCCATCTGACTATTTCCTATTTCCAAATTTAAAGAAACACTTGAAAGGAACAAAATTTATCACAGATGATGACGTCATGTTTGCAACTAAGGACAGGTTTGTGCAATAAGGGAAAGACTTTTTTCTCAGAGGATTGCAAATGATGCAGTAGTGTTGGATCAAGCATATAACACTTCATGGGGAATATGTAGAATAATGTGTAAGCTGCATGGTTCTACCTTAGTTCATTCATGGTGATATATCACAACTTTTCAGCACACCCACATAATGTTAGAACTGACCATAATGTCTAAATCTTTTAGGCTAAGATTTTCTATTATGATTTCAAAGTAAATTTTATTTATAATAAATAAGGGTGAGTTGTCCATGAGGAAGGGAGGGATCATTGTTTGACAGATTTGTAGCTGTGCTGTAAACTATTGGATGAAGGATATTAGGCTTGTTAATTTTGGGGATCCATATATCCGAAGTGATTTAGCATTGTAAGGTTTTATCATCTTGATAATTTCTTTGGGCCAATAATTTTGAGATATTGTAAGATCCATCTATATTCTGGTATGTAGAGGAATTTTTAAACCATAATTTTTTTTTGTTTTTTTTATAAGTTTTAAGGGCTAATATTTCTTTATATAGATTATAAAGGTTGAGAGTGAGGTTATAGTTGGATGTGTTATGAGGTAGCAGTGCAAAAAAAAGATATGTTTTCATTATATAATTTATTAGAGTTTTACTTCAAATTTATGGATAATCTAAGCTAGATTGAATGTTTAGTCTCTGGACAGTTTGTGATCAAGAAATTTGTACTTAATGTAATATTTCAGTATAATTTGTTAGTATTCTTTGTGCAGTGTTTCAATAAGGGCAACTTCAATTCAGTTTGCCAATGGCTTACTGCTGAATCCTCCCTCATTTATGAACTACATTTTACACAGCATACAATGGGATTTTGTAGCATGTGATGCTTACGGCATGTACACATTCTGGCAGTTAGAAATATGGCAATTGAGAGACCAGGGAGTGCATGTCTGCGTAAAATGTAGAAAATGGAAAGAAGTTCATGATTTAGAAATTAACATGACAGACTTCAGCAGTGTTACGTCAGAAAAAGGTGAATATCAACCGAGAGACATGAGTAGCATGATTGAGGGTAAGAAAAACAAGTAGCATGTGAATGAGAATATAAAATTAGGGAGTGTGGTAGGTTTTAAGGATGAATATCAAACAAGAGTGGGTAGCTTGCAGAGATACATGCACTGAAAGAAGAGGTCTAATGTATGAAGAATGAGTTAGGAAGCATGAAGGAAGTGATTAAGAAACTGGAAGCAATGAATGGAAATGAAAACAAAGTAGGAGTGAGAGAGAGTTATGGAAACGATAGAAGTAGAGAGAGTAGGAGAACTAGTGGAAGTGACAATTTAGAGAAAGGTGAGACAGTGCAGTAACCAGGGATAGAGAGATGACAGGATAGAAGGTAAGGGGAGAACAAGTAGAGAGAGAGAGAGAGTGAGGGTGCAGATGAACAAGGAAGGAACAGAATGATAAGAAGTGTGACATATGGAGATTTGATGATCTGTGGTGTGTAACATAGAATTTCAGAGGAGTGTTTACCCAGGGCAGCATGACTATGACAATTTTTTATTTTATTCGTGTGGGCACCCCCCCCCCATTCCTCGACTGCCCCTTACTGGTTGAGCCCTCTTAATGAGGGATTAAGTATGTATTTTTGACTGTAGCAGTGTATTCACAGGACCGGTTTGCCTGTTCTGAGGGACAAAAAACCCGAGTTTCCAGGAGAAAAAACTCTCTACCTCCGTATGAGACTGGCTAACTCACCTTTAATCGAAAAAGACCAAATAAAGGTTCCTCACATCATGGACAGGAATTGAACCGAGGTGTTTCTGACCAAAGGGCTTCGTCTATACCCACTGAGCTACAGAGGCTCTACTATGACAAGTAAGTGAGGTGAAAGAGCAGATGAGATGATTGTGATGGTGGGCACAAATGACTTGACAGGCAGTGTGAATCCAGTTGCAAGAGATATGGGGTTCATGCTTGAGGTTGAATGGAAGAAGACAGAGAGGAAAGATAGCATGTTGCCTACTGGGAAACACAGGCAGTGTATTGATGATTCTTTATACTAATGCCAGGAGTATCTGGAATAAAGAAGATGAATTAGTGGTGCTGATAGCCTGAGCCTGTCAAAAGATCATTGGGATCACTGAGACGTGGTTGATGGAAGATAATATACTGACAGGAATAGAAGTAACAGGGTATAGCATTTTCAGCATGATAGGAAGGGCAAACACAGTGGTAAAGTACTGCTTATCATAAGTGATGATTTGGAGGGCAATAGCACTAACAGTTTTGAGAGCATATAGTGTGAAGTGGACAGTACAGGATATTTAGCATGGTGCTTCTATAAGCCAGGGAGCATAAAGAGTAAAGAGCAAGAGATGTTTAGGCAGCTGGTCTTGGCGAGTGCAAAAAGTATGATCATTATGGGAGATTTTAACTATAGCCGTATAAATTGGGAAGAGAAAACTGCATATAGCAGTGGAATGGAATTTCTGGAATTCTTGAGGAACAAATGCCTTAGGCAACATGTAGTAGAATGAAAACAAGGTCAAGAGTTTTGGATTTGTTCATAGCATCAGAAGATCTAACTGATATTGTATCTCGGTCCCTGGTCAGAGAGAGAGAGAGCGAGAGAGAGAGTGACCAAGTGGTTGTGACTTGGAAGATGAATAGACATGCAAAAGTATCAAAGAGAACAGAATGTATGTGAAACTATAAGGCAGGTGATTATAATAATCCTACAAATCAGCTTGGGCTAGTTCCATGGATGGAGGAACTGGAAGAGTGAGATATTATCATTGCTTGCAAACTGATGAAGAATTATTTATTACCAGTAATAGCAAGTAGCAAGTAAAAAGAGAACACAATTTGATGTAAAGTGGATGATAAACAGGAACTGCAGGTGAAAAAGAGGGTATGGAAGAGAGTAACTAGCATAGTAACTAACAAAACTGGAATATGAGAATCATTATTCCATGATTGTGGAAAAATAACATTGTAGGATAAAAAATGAGAGTACAGTGACTGATGAAAAGGACATAGTAGAGTTTTTCAATGAACACCTTATTAGGGTATTTCATCCTGGAGAATTGAATACTGAATACTATGGATGTCAATAAAGCATTGGAACCAGATTAGATTTTCAAAGAATGCACTAAAGAACTGACAGCTCCATTGACCTGGCTTTTCAATGAGAATCTTGTCATGAGAAAGGTGCCCAAAAGAGTGGATGGAAGAAGGGTAAGATAGAACCATTGCATAAGGATGGTATTAGAATGGAAGTGTCAAACTATAGACCTGTTTGTAATTCATCAGTAGTTGTTAAGATTTTGGAAAAATTAGTGAGGGTTCATTTACAGCATTGGATAGATGAGGGTAATGGTATCTGTAAGACTCAGCATACATTTCGTAAGTGGTGCTCTTGTTTTAGTAATATGATTGCTTTTTATAATAAAGGAACAAGAGCAGTTGATGAGGAAAGGCATATTCTGCTGTTGTTTTGGATTTTACAAAGGCATTTGACAGGATGCCACATGATAAGCTGATATTTAAGTTACAGCACATGGGTTCAGATGTCAGGTTACTAGATTGAATTGTGGATTAACCATCTGATAGATATCAGAGTTGTGTATGAGGTAGTGGTATCGAGAAGGCAGAAAATTATAAGTGGGTCCCACAGGGCTCAGTCTGGAACCTGTATTGTTTAATCTATATCAATGATATTGTCAATTGATTGCAGGGGGATATTCAGTTGTTTACAGATGATTTGAAGCTGGGAAGGATTACTAGTAATAGTGCAGATGTGATAGCCCTTCAAGTGGATTTGAAGAAACTGGACAGATGGGCAAATACATGGGGGGTTTCAGTTTAATTAAGCTAAATGTAAAGTCCTGAAGTTTGGGATACATTGATGGGAGGCTGCACTCTCTCTCTCTCTCTCTCTTGGTGGAACTGTATACTGGAGGAAGTATGGGAGGCAAGGGATCTTGGAGTAATGATTGATAGAAACCTGAAATTCCAGGAACATATTGCAAAGATGGTGAAGGTAACCCAGAGGGTTGCTACAATACTGAAAAAGATGCTGATTATTAGAGATAAAAGAGTTGGCATTGCATTGTATAAAGCACTGATCAGACCACACCTGGACTACTGTACTCAAATTTGGTCCCCAGGATTTGAAGGGGATAAAATAATCTTGGAAAGAGTGCAGAGGCATATATCAAAAATGTTATCTGGACTGTACAATGTTAGTTATGAGGAAAGACTAAGGGAATGTGGACTGCATAGTGTGGTAGATAGAAGGAGAGGTGATATAATCGAGACATTTAAACTGGTAACACTGAGGAGTTCTTTCTTTTGGTGGAACAGGGGGATGGAGCAAGGACAATGGCCATCCCTGGAAGCTGCAAAAGGAATTTATAAGCAAGAGGAAGAGGAGTGATTTCTTTCAATGGAGGGTTGCTGAACCATGGAATGCACTGCCTGATAAGGTGGTGAAGGAACAAATGGTGAATGAGTTCAAGGGGTGGTATGAAGCATTCCGCTAACCTCAACAAGTATGGCTGTATTAGTTTGCAAAGATCTGGGAGAGTCATTCTAAGACCACAGTAGGAAGAACTTCTCTGAACTGTATTCATTCTATTCCTTGTTAGAACATTAGTTTCTTTTGAGTTACAATTTGAATTGTTTCCATAAAATCAGTAATGAAAATTACTGATCTACCATTCATCATGCACACATAAAGAGTTGCAACTATACTACAGAGAGCTACAAACTAAAGATAACAAAAGAGTTCTCTTTATGCTGCAAATAAAAGAAAGAATATCTCTTAGTGCATTAACACTTTTTTCCCCATGATATTTTTCATGTCAGAATTTCACAATTAAATTCTGCTAGCTTAATACCATCTGTTTGTATAGCTTGCTTGAAAAGTAGGTGTGACACATTTGTGTACAGTAGTCCATACGTGGCTAACAAGACCTTATACAAACCATAATCTTCTTTTGTCTATAACTCAATTTCCTCCACATCATTGCCAGAATTCACTGTGCTGTCCTCACACTTTTAACAATGTGTCCTCTGAATTTTAGGTCCCTGTCCATCAATGCCCCAGATCTCTTATTTTCTATTTCTTCCACACCTGCAATATTTCTCCAATAACAGTATACTGTTATTGGAGAAATTTGGATGGATATTGTTTCCCCATACACAACTTGCTGATGCCTATCATCCAATCTCCATCCAGTGCACTAATACATTATTCAACCTCATCTGTTTCAATTTAATTATTAATTTATCATATAGTCTATAAATAGCCTTTGTAAACTCTAAGTATACTACTGTGTATGCATCTCCCATGTCCAATGCACCTGTCACTTTATTGTAATAAGTAAGTAGATTACTAAAACATGACCTCCCCTTAGCAAATCTGTGCTGTCCATCAAAGATAATATCATTTTCGTGATATGATATACCCAATTCTGGATTCTTATTTTCAATAGTCTCTTCAACACTTTCATGAAAAACCTCTTCAATGTTAATCCTATAACAACCCGTTAACAACTTGTATGTGTCTATCATATTATCACTCTTCCTCCTATCCACTAGACTTCAGATTGCATCATCTCAACCTTTCTTTCACTGTTGTCAACCAAATTCTGTATCTTGGTCCTCACTAACTTCCACAACACTTGACACACAGATTGGCCTATTATTTGAAGCTTGTCACATTCCTTATGTAATAGTACAATCTTGCTTTTCTTCCACTCCTTGGGAACTTAGCTCAGTGTAAAACTCATATTAAACGAGTATATTAAGGCAGATATCAACTCTGTAGTGCATTTCCTCAAAACATGTGGTGATGTATCATCAAGTCTGCAGTTAACATTAAGTTTATTCAATTCCTCATATACTTCTTGCTTACTCACAGGTAGTCTCTTCTCTTCCCTTCACTGCACTCAAACTCTTCAAAATGTCACATTCCCAAGGATGAAACACCTTTATGAACTGCTCATTGAATATCAAGATTCTATCCTTCATGGTGGCTATCTTTTTACGATTTTCGCCATCCAATATCATCCTTTCATAATCATCAATCATTCTTTCTTCTGCTGGCTATATGTTAAAAGAACTCCCTGGGTGGGTGGGGAGAGGTAGTTTCATTAGCTAACTGATGCCTGCACTTTTGCTGCCCTTATGAACCATCAACTTCCTTGCCTCAATAGCAGTTCACCTTACCTTTCAGCCTTTTCTAACTTCATAAATTGTTAGAAACAATTTTTGAGTTTCTAAGTTTCAGTGCAACAGTTTTGTTTTCCTCATTTCTTATACTACTTCTGACATTCATATACAAGCATAACAGTTCATTTCTGGGTCTATAACAAATTCCACTGATACACTTCTTAAATATAACTACTCCATGCCTTTCCCCCAACAGTCCTCTCTCTCTCATTACCTCTCCCAGAAATCTAAATCTCTACATACCAAAATGCCCCCCCCCCATCCCAAGCTGTATTATTCCTTTCTTGCATACATGTTCACTTTTTCTTCGAGCATTGACTTTTCTCACACCGTCCCTTTGTCCACCATATCCCTGTCTGTCTTGCACTCCTGTTCTCTCATTTTTCTCACTCATGCTGCTCCTCCATTCATAAGTACTCCTTCAATCCCTCCTTCCTTACTCTTTTGCTCTTTCATATTGCTTCTTACTTGCTCAGATCCATTCTTTACAGTTATTACTCTCCCAGCTTACAGATGACATGCCAGAACTATTAACTGTTATACAGTACCATTTATCCCTCAAACTCATTCATACCACACATTCACAAAAGGCATTCCTTTCTCTTCATATATTTCTGCTAACATAAATTCATGATCTTTGCTCTCTTTCTCAACATCATCACTGTCACTTGGACAACAACTGACAACCTTTCCTACCACACTATTTTATTTTATTCACCTTAAAAACACATATATACCACAGCCAATATACCACACTAGTGTATTTTATTCTCCTAATATCTATTCCTACACTCTCCTTGTTTACAACCAAGTCATTAGTTGCTACTACCACTGCCAACTCTTTTGCTCACTTATGCCTCATATCCAGTGACTCAGTCACTCTTCTCATTCTCCTTCAAGGAAAATATATAATTGAATCTCCATACAATGCCACATGCAAGTCATCTGTTACCTCTTCTATATAATTATCATTCATTCCATTCTTCTTCGCTTTTCCATACATCTCTATAAATCTCTTTATTTCACCACATATGCTTCATCTCTTGCTTTATCTTCACCAACTCTGCTTTCAAGTCTTTCAGTCACTGACTATTTTTACCATCAGCTGCACATTCTTTTTTTGACAGGCCTGGTTGGCCAAGTGGTTAATGTATCCACTCTCCAGCCAAGAGACTGATGAGTTCAAATCCCACCAAGGGCATGGATGTTTGGTTTGTTCATTCTAACCAACTACCATGCATACTACCATGACCTGTGTTCTGGACAGTATGACCTTTGATGTCTTTGTGTCATAAAAATCAAATATAAGCTTTGCATCCAACTGAATTCAATAGTATTCAATCACCATCATGTAATTATAAACATATAAACATGTCAAGGCTTTGCAGGTTAAAAATTGTGCCCAAATAACTGAAATGTTTTACTTGTTCTCAGGGGGCGAATGCTGGTCTTGAAATTCACACTTGCACTTATTATCAGGGAGTGAGAGGTGATTGAAGTCTGATTAGCGGAATAATCAATTACTGACCATTTAAAACTATATATTTAGAAATTTATGTACATACAATCATACAAATACAACATTTATTTTACAAATGATATTCTATCTTTTTCAATTTAGTTACTTGGATATAAATTCTTCCTCTACGGTTCTTCTTTATGAACTGGTCAATAACATCGTCATAAAAAGTTAGTTGTAACTTAATTTTCCCAAGCAACATGCACACTTGTAAAGGCTGGCCGAAGCTCACTGGCTAGAGCTACTTTGACTGCGTATGGTCTGTGTTTAAGCAACAGATTGAGACAACGTGAAATGGCTATGCACGTGCATGAAATGACAGTGCTTCTGTGAGGATCTGGAAGCTCCTACAACTGAGCAAGCCAAGGTAGCTTTGACTAGATTAGCAAGCATCGGCCTTTGATACGCCACGCAAGCTTAAGACGTCTTCTGTCTACAAAAATAAAAGCCTAAATGGAATGCTTATAAATGCATGCATTTATTAACAAATAAATATTACTTCTTTCTCAATTAATGAGTTTGCGCAGCAAGCATAGCAAGCATGGAGAATTCGCCCCTGCTTGTTCTATATGAGTGCCATTCTGGATGCAGTTGTTGTTTTCAATGTTCCTGCCAGTTTACATTCTTTGTCTTAAATATCTTCATATTATTGAAGACTCTTATTACAGGAGGTCCATCTTAGACAACACAGAGTCTATCATACTCTTGCTTAAACCCATTCACTGTCTGCACATTCATCTCCTTATCAGGCCATGAATTCCATAATCCAATTACCTCCATGCCAAAAATGCTGCTTCTCACCGTCCTACTCACCATCTTCTTTCCCAACTTTCACAGATGCCCTCTAATGTTTAAATAACTTATATTAAAAAAAAAAAAATGACTCAGTGAAATGTTTTCTTTTAAGGAATAATAGTATTATACATAGATTGCTGAGAGGATGCTTATATTAGTATGTGAGATTGATCAAAGATCCTTCCTTCATCTGCCTCACATATCAATGTTAAATTTTCACAACTAGGCTACTTGCTATGAGGCTGTTGATTTCATGTCAATTGCCTCAGTATCCCAAAAGGCATGGCACACTTCCTTTCAGGTGGGTATATTGCAAAACATTATGGGAAGGGTCACTATTATTATTTATTATTATTATTATTACCATCCCAAGACCTCATGGAGTCAAAGACTCATCTGGGAGGTCCTATAGTCAGAATGGTTTCAATCCTTTAGTCCACTAGTCAGAATGGTTTCAATCCTTATTTTGGCTTTCATTGGTTCAAGGTTAGCATATCGTATTCCTCCTTGGCCTCGGTATGTAATGTTAAATCATTCAATTTTCATTACAGGAAAACCTCGCTTAACATGATTAATCAGTTGATGCATGCTAAGAGAAATCACATTAAGCAAATATAATAAACAAAAGGAATAATTCATTCATCAGCATAAATTAGAAAAAAAAATTTATAAGCTATATTAGAGGATAAAATCATAAAAGTTAATAAAAATCAATTGCTTAAATTTTTATTTAATGTCTAAACATTTGATTGAGCTACTTTTTTTATGAAAAAATTAAGTAAACATGTTTGAATAGTGCTTGACTTTTTCATCTTGTCATGCAATTTGTGATAGCTGGCAATCCTTTATCAAGATTTTGGTGGACTTTGAAGCTTTGTTCCATATCAGGATCAACATCAAACAAAATTTACTTAGCATGCTCATTGTGATTGAAAACTAGCTCAAGTTCTTTTCAGTTAGCTTCTTATTTGTAACATTCTCTTCTTGTTTGAACTCCTTATCTCCTTCTTCATATGCATGCTGTTCTTCTAGTTGAAGGAGACCATTCTCTCTTAACTGTTCTGAATGGGAATCGAGCAAGTTTCTCACATCTTCATTGTCCAGTTCAGTAAATCCAAGTTCTTTTCTAATTGTGCTGATTTCTTTTCTGTTCTTTGTATTCTTTGTTCTTATTTAATACAGTCCGAACTGTAGACTCACTGTATCCCAGGTCTTGCACAATCACTGTATTACAAGCAACACTTTCATGTCTCCTAATGATTTCAAGCTTTTCCTCTAATGTAATTACTTTTCCTCTCTTTTTTATTGCCACTTTCTTTATCAGTCTTTCTCTTTTCCATATCAGGGTTTGAATATAATAAAAACTTATAAGTATCTAAATTAAACCAAAATGAAGGAAAAGTGATTGAGCAAGAGAAGAAAACAGAGTTTGCACGTGCACTTGTGATGATAGTTTTGAGTCAACGGGTGAGTGTTGTCAGCTACTGCCCACTGGCTGCTCCATTGACAAGTGCTGCCACTTGCTGCAGATTGATAATAAAAAATTTTGTGTAAAGTAAAAAAATCGCCTCAACTGATTAATCACTCACTTAAAGTGGGAAATAGTATCATTTCACTCAGTCATGCTAACTGATTATCATGCATATTGAATTCGTGTTAAACAAGGTTTTCTTATACCTCTTTTCCTTTTAACCTCAAGCCTCATTGCAGGAGTTTTTCCCATTTCCTTATAAATTAACTGAAAGTTATTAAGGTGTAGTGAGTGAAGAACCAGAGATTACATGCATGGAAAAGCACTAATGATAAAAAGATTAAAAAAAAAATCACAGTTTTCTTTGTGTTCCACTACCCCTTCCCCATAGCATAGAGAATAGGTAGCTCATCCTAGAATTGCTGAAATTTATTGTGTGATAGAAGCAAACATATGCCTTGCAACACTTCTGTAGGTGCTGTTAATGTTGATTAGTTGTGCTTTTGTTTTTTCTTTTTTCTCAACTTTTTATAGATGAAATCTGATTTTGTTAATTAGAATATGCAAACTCTGTTTTGCTCTAATTAGGTTAAACTGAAGATATAAAATTTTGTTCAATATGAAAACAGGAACTTGTACAGCATGGCTATTCATAGCCTGACATAATGAATTGACAGACATGCTTAGAAAAGGTGTTTGACCGTTTCAGAGCACAGGGAGGAAACCATATATATGTCTTCCATGCTAGGTATCCTTTACATTTATTAAGATTTGATTATGCTTCAAATTTTAGTTCTTATGTCTGAGGGTGTTTGATGAAATATGTTAAAGAAAATCCGATAAATCTTATATTATCAATATTCCTGTGCTGTCTAACTAATTGCTTGATGATATTATAAAATGATATTATTATGTATTGGTAAACTTCTGCAGTTAGGCTTCTGTGGCTGATAATTACAAACTGAAAGAAACTCAAGAAATACTTGATTTTTATCCTTGGTATATTAGTCAAGTTAAGAAATTCATTAATATACCAAGGATGTGGATGAATTCCAGTGCTTTCTGGATGACTTGAAATGTGTCAAGAAAGACTGACAAGGTGAAACCTCCTTGAGTTGCAGGTAGAAATAGATCTTTGTCGGTTTCTTCTGTGAAAGTTCTAAAAATAATTTAGAAGTATTCTGTATAGTAGCAGATATATCAGAGAGATATTCGAGAGTAGTTTATTCAGGAGTGGAGTCCAAAAGAAGGCCTGTTATTAGTGGTGTGCTGCAGGGTTCTGTTCTTGGACCACTGCTATTTAATTTGTTCATTAATGATATGGGAAAGGATCTGAGAGGAACTGTTCATTTATTTGCTGATGATGTTAGAGCAATAGTGAATGCACTTGATGTCAAAATTTTGCAGGATGATTTGGATAGATTGGCAGTCTGGGCTAATGAGAATGAATGTCAGTTTAATGTAGCAAAGTGTAAGGTTATGCATTTTGGGGTGAAAAAATTAGCAGCAGTATATCACATTGGTGGAACTGTACTCCAGGAGGTTGACGAAGCCAGAGATTTGGATGTGTTGGTGGATAGGGAGTTGAAGTTTAGGAGGCACGTAGCAAAAGTAGCTAAATCAGCTCATCAGATCTTCATTATGATGAGCTGATTTATATGAGATGATTTAGATTATGATGAGACATCACCAAAGTATTCTTCAGGTTACTGAAGAATACTTTGATGAGCAGACATAAGCAAGTTATTGTTCTTCTTTATCGAGCGTTGATAAGACCTCATCTTGACTACTGTGCCCAGATCTGGGCCCCTGGGTTTCTTCTTGATAGGAAGGAGGTAGAGAGGATCCAGAGGTGTGTGACCAAGATGATAGCTGGTCTATGGAATGAACCTTACGAGAACAGGTTGAAGATCTGTGGGTTACAGAAATTGGTTGATAGGCGGAAAAAGTGTGATATGATTGAGACATTCAAATTACTGAAGGATTTTTACAAGATTAATTCAGAGGAAATTTTTCAGAACAGGTCTGATGATGGGAGAACTAGGGGCCATCCATGGAAACTCAGCAAGAGTGTAGTTAGCAAGAACTAGGTATTAGAACTAGGTTTTTTACTTGGAGAGTGGTAAATGAGTGGAATAAGCTGCCAGAGTTTGTTGTGGGTGCCATGACTATGAGTTCAAAGCAAAGTATGATAGATAATGTGCGAATGTTGAATAGTTGTTCTTGATATGATGTTTTGGACCTCCCTATATGAATCTAAGGACTCCTTGGAGTTGCCTGTAATAATAATAGCACTGCTTCCTGTTCTTTAATATCAGTGATATTGACCGTATACAATATTGTACGAAGAATGTTAGTTTTTAAGACTGTGGCTCTACTTAAAAGGATAAAGGATGCAGGGCTTGCTCTCCTATGCCTAAAAGAGCCCCAACCTTCTCAAATGATGCAGTGTGTCTTCAACACAGTTTTTTCTCTAATGGGTATCCCTAGAATTGTTAGGAGCCCTTCTGGTGTCAGTCCAAAAGCCAGATACGCATGATCAAATATCCTAAACATCCTAAGTTTTAGTATATTATTTTTTTTTTTAGGGCTGACACACATCAAACCATTAATGCAGCTACTCTTTTCTGCCAGACTGAAAAAGCAGTAAAAAGAATCTGGATCCTTTTGGTTAAAATAATATCATCAGCATAAATGATAGTGTATATCTGTTGTGACACTAGAGGAACAATAATTACTATGATGCCCAAACTATGATGGATCTTTTGTATTACAAGTAAATGTTTTACTGCCAGTGTAAATAACAGGGGACTGAAAAGACATCCTTATTTGACTCCTCTGCACACTGCAATGGAATCAGACAATCCATTTAACTGATATTGTGGTAGTTGCTTTCCCATAGATTTTTAGTATGACCTTGGTGAGTTTGGTTCCTAATTTAACCAAATATTTGGGCCAAACCAACCCACCCACCCACACACACACAATCAAAGACTTTGTTTAGGTCAGTTGATGCCATAAGTTAATTGTTCTCCTTCAAATCCCATAAATTTGTTTGCTTTGGATAAAATCATTGGAAGATATTCTATTCTAGTGTTAATGATCTTCATGAAGATTTTATAATCTATATTAGTCAGGGGTTATGGATAGATTGTACTGTGGTACATTCTTTGAACTAGCTTACTAAAAAAAAAAAAAACGTTTTTTATTGTAATTTCCATATAGCCAACTGATTCTCACAAGATATTTTCATTGACTTTTGCAGAGCTCTTGTATTCACAGCTAATTTATGGTTGCAATTTAACCACAAATTGACAAATTCAGTTGCATCTCAATCTACTCTTGTCCCAATAAATTTATTATCATTATGTCCATACAAAGTAGAGATGCGAGAGGGAAATAGTGTCAGTGGTTTTGAGGCAGTATGGTGTGAGATAGAGGTAAAGGGAATCAAATACTTGGATGTTGTTATAGACCAGGTAATGTGATTGGTGGTGATAATGAAATGTATAATCAAATTGGTCATCTAATCAGAGGATGTAATTATAAATGAGGTGTCAAATCATCCACCAATTGGTGAGAGTGACCATGAGGTGATTACCTGGGTGGTTGCCAGCAGTGTGAAGACCTCTGTGAGAAAAGGATATATGTGGAACTACAAGGGGGGGATGATTATGATGAGCTCAGGAGACAGCTTGTGGGTGTAGCATAGAATAGAATGAGGAGTTAGCTGGAAAAGAGATCAATGTAGCTTGGGGGGGGGGTTCAAAAACTATCTAGTAGATGGAATGTGTAAATGTATTCCAAGGGTGAGAAGGTTAAATAAGGTAGGTGTGAGATGGATGAATAAAGAGATTAAGCATGCAATACAGAGAAAAAGGGCATTGTGGAGGCAGCATAAGAGAAGTGGAAGTAACCAATTTCATGAGATCTACAAAGACCAGGCAAGGAGGGTGACTTGGTTGGTGAGAGTAGCTAAAGAGAGGTATGAACAGCAGTTAGCTAATGATGCTAAAAAGAATCCTAGGGAGTTCTTTCGATATGTAGCCAGCAAAAGAAAGAATGATTATGGAAGGATGACATTGATTGGAGGAAATGGTATAAAGACAGCTGTTGCAGAATGTGTGGTGGAGATACTTAATGAGCAGTTCATAAAGATCTTTCAATCTTGTGAATGTGACTTCATGGAGAGATTAAGAGCAGTTGATGATGGGGAGGAGAGACTGACTGTAAGTGAGCAAGAGGTGTTTGGGGAGTTGAGTAAACTAGATGTAAATAAGGCTGTGGGACTTGATAATATATCACCGCGTATTCTGAAGGAATGTGCCAGAGAGTTGACACCTGCCTTGACATATTTTTTTAATACGAGTCTTGCACTTGGTCAAGTCCCTAAAGAGTGGAAGGAGGGCAAGATTGTGCCACTTCATAAAGGAGGTGATCGAACTCAAGCATCAAACTATAGGCCTATCTGTGTGTCAGGTGTTGTGGTTAAGTTGTTGGAGAAGCTTGTGAGAACTAGGATCCAGAGTTGGGTTGACAACAATGGTATAATTTTTGATGGACAGCATGGATTTGCTAAAGGGAGGTCGTGTTTTAGTAATCTACTTACTTATTACAATAAAGTGACTGCTTCCTTGGACAGAGGAGAAGGATACACAGTAATATACTTGGATTTCGCAAAAGCTTTTGATAGAGTGCCTCATGATAAGTTGACAGTCAAACTAGAGCAGATGGGGTTGGATATTAGATTAGTGCATTGGATTGGAGACTGGCTATCTGATAGGTATCAACAAGTTGTGTATGGGGGTGCAATATCCAGGAAAAGGAAAGTCACTAGTGGAGTGCCTCAGGGATCTGTTTTAGGGCCATTACTATTTAACTTGTATGTTAATGATATTGGCGAAGATTTGGATGGAGATATTCAGTTGTTTGCAGATGATGCAAAGTTGGGACGAACCATAAAGAGTATTGAAGATGTTGTGGCCTTGCAAGAAGACTTGAATAAATTGAGTGATTGGGCAAGCAAATGGGGATGTGAGTTCAATGTTGCAAAATGTAAGGTTTTAAAATTTGGAAAACAAAGATGGGATGCAGAATTTATGCTTGGTGAAAATATATTGTTGGAAGTAGAGGAAATAAGAGATCTGGGAGTGATAGTGGATAAGGATCTAAAATTTAGGGGTCACATCGCCAAAATTGTGAAGACAACACAAAGACTTCTGGGAATGATGAGGAGGACACTGACATGTAGAAGTAGGGAGATTCTTGTTCCATTGTATAAGGCTTTGATTAGGCCACACATGGACTATTATGCCCAGATTTGGTCACCTGGTTTTCAGAAGGATGAAGAGATGTTGGAAAGGGTCCAAAGGCGACTGACTAAGGTAGTTTCTGACCTCTGGAATGTCGAGTATGAGGAAAGATTGAAAAGATGTAATTTGCAGAGACTGGTGGAGAGAAGGAAGAGGGGAGATATGATAGAGACCTACAAGTTGGTAAGGGGTTGCTATAGGATCAATGGTGGAGAAGTTCTACAGCGAATAGTGGGAGATCAGGGGAGAACCAGAGGTCATCCCTGGAAACTGTATAAAGAGGGTGTGAGTAGGGGAGTGAGAGGCAGGTTTTTTTCGTGCAGAGTTGTGAATGATTGGAATGCCTTGCCTGAGAGTGTGGTGTCTGCAGGGAGTTTGAATGTGTTTAAGACCCGGTATGATGAGATGTGTGTGAGATAAAAGGACCTCCTAGATGAGTCTTTGACTCCATGAGGTCTTGTTTAATAATAATAATATTATGGAGACAGCATAAGAGAAGTGGAAATAACTAATTCCATGAGTCTACAAAGACCAGGCAAGGAGGGTGACTTGGTTGGTGAGGGTAGCTAAAGAGAGGTATGAACAGCAGTTAGCTAATGAAGCCAAAAAGAATCCTAAGGAGTTCTTTCGATATGTAGCCAGCAAAAAAAAAAGAATGATTGTGGAAGTATGACATTGATAGGAGAAAATGGTATAAATACAGATGTTGCAGAAGGTGTGGTGGAGATACTTAATGAGCAGTTCATAAAGATCTTTCAGTCTTGTAAATGTGACTTCATGGAGAGATTGAGAGCTGTCGATGATGGGGAGGAGAGACTGACTGTAAGTGAACAAGAGGTGTATGGGGAGTTGAGTAAACTAGATGTTAATAAGGCTGTGGGACTTGATAATATATCACCATGTATTCTGAAGGAATTCTTGACGTATTTTTTTTAAAACGAGTCTTGCACTTGGTCAAGTTCCTAAGGAGTGGAAGGGGGGGCAAGATTTTGCCACTTCAAAGGAGATGATCGAACTCAAGCATCAAACTATAGGCCTATCTGTGTGTCAGGTCTTATGGTTAAGTTGTTGGAGAAGCTTGCGAGAACTAGGATTCAGAGTTGGGTTGACAACAATGGTATTATCTTTGATGGACAGCATGGATTTGCTAAAGGGATGTCATGTTTTAGTAATCTACTTACTTATTACAATAAAGTGGCTGCTTCCTTGGACAGAGGAGAAGGATACACAGATTTTGCAAAGGCTTTTGATAGAGTACCTCATGATAAATTGATAGTCAAACTAGAGCAGATGGGGGTTGGATATTAGATTAGTGCATTGGATTGGAGACTGGTTATCTGATAGGTATCAACAAGTTGTGTATGGGGGAACGATATCCAGGAAAGGAAACATCATTAGTGGAATGCCTCAGGGGTCTGTTTTAGGGCCATTACTGTTTAACTTGTATATTATTGATATTGGTGAAGATTTGGATGGGGATATTCAGTTGTTTGCAGATGATGCAAAGTTGGGACGAACCATGAAGAGTAGAGAAGATGTTGTGGCCTTTAGAAGACTTGAATAAATTGAGTGATTGGGCACGGAAATGGGGATGTGAGTTCAATGTTGCAAAATGTAAGGTTTTTAAAATTTTGAAAACAAAAACGGGATGCAAAATTTATGCTTGGCAAGGATATATTGTTGGAGGTGGAAGAAATAAGAGATCTGGGGTGATAATGGATAAGGATCTGAAATTTATGGGACACATAGTGTCCCCTAAATTTCAGACACTGACGTGTGGAAGTAGGGAGATTCTTTTTCCATTGTATAAGGCTTTGATTAGGCCACACATGGACTATTGTGCCCAGATATGGTCACTTGGTTTTCAGAAGGATGAAGAGATGTTGGAAAGGATCCAAAGGCAACTGACTAAGGTAATTTCTGACCTTTGGAATGTTGAGTATGAGGAAAAATATTGAGAAGATGTAATTTGTAGAGTCTGGTGGACAGGAGGAAGAGGGGAGATATGATAGAGACCTACAAGTTGGTAAGGGGTTGTTATGGGATCAATGCTGGAGAAGTTCTACAGAAAATAGTGAGAGATTGGGAGAGAACCAGAGGTCATCACTGGAAACTGTATAAAGAGGGTGTGAGTAGGGGAGTGAGAGGCAGGTTTTTTTTCATGCTGAGTTGTGAATGATTGGAATGCCTTGCCTGAAAGTGTGGTGTCTGCAAGGAGTTAGAATGTGTTCAAGGCACGGTATGATGAGCTGTGTGTGTTTGATAAAAGGCCCTCCCAGATGAGTCGTTGACTCCATGAGGTCTTGGGGTAATAATAATAATAATTATAGGCATTACTTCTGGGAAAATTCCCATGTTACTCCTACAAGTAAATATTATTTTTATGGCTATTTAGCCTATTTTTGTTTAGAAGTGCCCCTTTTTATAATGTTTGGCTTTTTACTCAAAATTTTATGATGTTAATCAAAATCATACCTTTGTAGAATGTTGCTGGCTGTCTTCTATTCATCAGCATCCTGGCATGTAGCGATATACATTCATCTGCTGTTAAAGGAAGGAAGTATGATCGAAAGGAGGGGGCTTGGAAAATATGGGGGTAGAAGATGTGGAAGAATTATTGGTGAGGCAAGGGGTACATGAACCTTTTTTTTTTTATATACTATTAAAGGTGGGCAGAGAATATTTTGTAATGGGGATGAAAATATAAATTTTTTGGGAAGGAGAAGGATAAGATCTTTCTCCTGATCTTCTTAAGGCCAAGCAGATGGTTCTAATAAATCAAAATAATTTAAAATGTTTTCATCTGATAAAAGATATAAATTCTTGTGTTGGATTATACATTCTAATGTATTCCAAGGAAAAGCATTCATGTTATTGCTATTAAATGGAATTTCTTTAAACTTCATCACCATCAATTTCCTATTATGTACCCACAAGGGGGTGTAAAGGCTATATGACAGTACTACATTATTAAGTTTACATCATTGTTAATCTCCTCAACAGTTTTCCTCCAAATTAGTATATTATTTGTCACCACTCAAATGTTGTCATATGTAATATTTCATATGACAGTATGAAATATTACATATGACAATATTTGATGCACTTCTGGTTGGATCAGCTCACTAGATTTTGGTTTTCCTCTGGGTATTTTTCCTGCCATCTTAGTATTAAACATGAAAGGGTAGCAAAACAGATGTTTTGCTACCCTTTTTTTCTCCCATTTTGTTTAAGTGACCATACTTTAGATTAGCTCTGCTCACACATTCTTGAATGTTAAAAATGCCGGCCTGGTTGGCCAAGTGGTTAGCATATCCACTCTGTGTCATTGGCTTTTTACTCAAAATTTTAGGACATTACTGATGTTTATGTAGATAGATATATGAAGAATATGTAGGACGAATAATTTCAACATACCTTTGTAGGATGTTGCTGGCTGTCTTCTATTCAGCAGCATCCTGGCATGTGGCAATATACATTCATCTATGATGATATAATTCATCTCATAGAAAGTTCTCCTGAAGAGTTGACCAACAAAGAATTGGTTGAACTGGAGGAACAACTGTTGCAGAAGAGGAAAAACTAGAAAAGGAAGAGGGAAAAGAGAAACAAGGAGAGGTAGTTAAACATTTCACAGTAAAGGGTCTTGCAGATATGTTTTCTGCAGTTAGCAATGTTCTCAAAATGGTTGAAGACATGGACCCCAATGTTGAATGCTACTTATTAGTAGAAACGAAAGTACATGACACGTTTGCTTGCTATGAACAAATTTATGATGAAAAGAAGAAGAGGAATAAGCAAAGCACATTGGAATAGTGGCAGTAACAGAGAGTAGAGTTTTATAATCAGGTTTAAAAATAAAAATGACAGTATACTTATTACGGTTAAGTCCCTAACCCCCTATAACTCTGTTGATTTAATGATCGACTTACATCCAGTTTGACTTACGTCCTGCTGGATGGAATGGAACCCAGACGTAAGTCGAGGGATGACTGTATTGAAGGCTGTTGTGACTTACAGGTATTATAGACCTGTACTGAAACGCAGAATGGTGTTCTGAGAGAACCTGAGTAGGCCACCATTATGGTTATACTTTTGCGAAAGATTAGAGAAGCCATTTATGATCAGCATGGAAAGGAGAGTTAAGATATCCTTTATATTTGTGAGACCTTGATTATTTATGAAGATTTTTCTTATTACCCTGTCTTGTTTGAGAATTGGTCATCTGTTGTAGAAGGTAGCAGAAGGGTTGGCTGCAGATCTTAAGTAAGCTTGATTTTAAAGTCATATCCTTCAATTCTTCTTTTCGGTTTTATTTCAGCAGTGATCTCCTAATGATGACTCTGTGGTGCTTCCATTGCTTTTCACATTAATAAACTAGCATTTCTCCCTTTGGAGTTTTCACAGGTGTCGCCTTGTTGAGTTGATAGATCCTATTCATTCCCCCATTGAATAAGGCATTGCTTTACTGTTTTAAGAAGCTGGTTTTCCCACTTCCATTCAATGGAGTTCCATGTTGTTCATAAATGATCTAGTTTTCTAAAAAAAAAAGACTCAGGAAAGTTTCCTTGCATTCTTCAGCATCCTTAGCAGGTTGCAATCTCATTTATGTTCTGTGGTCTGCGATGTTAAGTTGCTTGGGTCGAGATGATGCAGCAAATGTAGTTAATGTCACATTGCAGACAAGTGGATGTATATAGAATCAATAAGTGCATTTGCCACTGGACCAAACCATGCAATTTCCATGTTGTTGTTGTTTTTTTCTTTCTCTATATATCTTAAACTCATATTCCTAGATCAAATTGCTCATTAATACCATTCTTCTTATTATTATTATTACTATTATTATGGGAGACCTCCAGGGACTCATCATGGGAAGACCATCTACTCCACTCTGCACATCTCAATCTCCTCTACTTAAATCCTCAGTCTACACACAACAACACTACATGATACAGAGCTTCTCACTATTTTGTTATACTGCATAATGCAAGGCTTCTATTTCTATTTTGTCACACTACATAATGCAAGGCTTTTCACTATTTTATCACAATGCAATTCTATGCAGCCTAATCCTCAGCAGTGCTGAAGGCACCATGTAAATAGTGCTATTGATGTTGCAAATGGATGAATGATGTTTTCAAACTGTGCCGAGAAGAGAAAAACAGTATTTACAACTGCTTAATGAAACTTTTTTCTTTTTTTTCTTAATTTTAATGCTTTTTTTTTTTTTAGGCTGTATACAGATGTTCTTCAGTTTGGTTTGTTTTCTTAATTTTGTGAGATATCTGAAAATTAAATCAGTACAGAAGCCTATACCAGTGCTGTGAAAAGCTTTGGGTTGAAGATTGAGTATTACTCTGAATTTGTTTCAGCAGATATGCTACAAAATTGCTGTATGTATGCACCAAGAGATATAAAAGGTTTGTGGCTTGTTATCTATATAGAAGAAGAAGAAAAGTATTAATGGGTGTGAAGTGTCATGACAGAAGAGGGTATTCCAAAAAAGAAGAACAATCTCTTCAGGAGCAGTCAAAAATAGATGAAGGTGATAGCAGTGGGAAAGTAATGCAAGTGATAATGATAACAATGGGAATGGTATGGAAGAGCTTAGGCAAGAGTTGATGAAATGAAGAGTGAAATGAAACATCTGAATGAAGAGATTGAACATCCAGAGAAGATTATTAATAATGAAGAGCCAAAGGCTTCAATTCGGCGACATGAACTTATTTAAGTTAAGGGATATTATATCCCATATTGTTTCTTAGCCGAATAATTAATTTATAATTATTATAAATTATAAATAATAAATAAATATAACTTAAAAAATTATAATTAATACCTTAAATCATCTGTAATCGTCTTCTATGTATGGCATTGAGCTGTTTTCTCAGTCTATTGCATTTTCAATACCATATATAGAAGACGATTACAAATGCTGAATTTTCAAAGAAGCAGCAGTGGTCCTATGAACAAGTAATAACCTGAACAGAAATCAAGGAGCAGTATTGAAAGATATATGGAAAAATCTGATTAATTCATTAAGTATAGCAGAACTACAGTACACCAAAAACTATGTAATGCATATTCACAATAATGACTGAAGCATCTCGCTTCATGCATACATTGTCACGCGAGTTGTCAAATTTGGTTGCCGAATTTTCGTTTTTTTTGCATTTATTATTTTCTTTCACCTTTTTAGTCTTGACAAAGCTAGAGAGTATGCTAGTGAAACTAGTCGACGTTCTTGTACATATGTGTATTAAACTGATGGTCTTACAATCAGAAAAAGTTTTTATGTTTATTTAAGTATATAAAGACCAAATATAAATAGTTTGAAGAAGTGATTATTGCAGGAGAGTGATGGAATGCATAAAATTGGGGTTGAGAGGGATATCAAATGAAATAGGAGTGGTCAGACCAAAGAGAGAAGTGTACTATAGAAACTAGAGTAGAGAGTAATAGTGTTGGTGGGATGGCCTCAAGGAAGGAGAGCAGGAAAGTGATGTTTGTATACTAGGGAACTGAGCATGTTGCATTAATCGATTAGTATGCTCAAAGATAATTGGTGTAAGCAAAACTTGGTTTTCTGAGCATGATAGTCAGGAATAGAAATGGAAGTGTATAGAATTTTCTGAAAGAATAGGAGAGTGAAACGAGGGAAAGTGCTGCTAACAATAACAAAGTAATTGTGTCTGCTAAGAGTGAAATTTGAAATGTTAGTATATGTGATGATTTTGAATCTGTTTGGTGTGAGGTTAAAATTAATAGAATGGTATATTTATAGGATGTTGTTATTAGCCAGGATGTGTATAGAAGCACTGATTTCGAACTGTTTAGACAATCTAGTTGAGCATATAAAAGGTGATCCTAATGGGAGATTCTAATTTAGGAATGTTAATTGGAAGGAGGAAATTGTTTATCAGTCTTCAGTAGCATGTAATGGAAGCAGTTAAAGGTTTTAAAGCAGAGGTGGGGAACCTTTTTAGTATCAAGGGTGAAAATTGCTAATTTAAAAACTTCCGCAGGCGACTGGAAAATTTTAACTCATATATATAGTATATGTAGTGTGCTGATATACATACGAGTACATCAGCAAAGGGGCAAATTGAAATAGACTCATGGGCAAAATTTCGCCTGCGGGCAAGGGGTTCCCCCATCCCTGTTTTAAAGTGTTGGATTTTGCAATATCCTCACAGGATGTGGTTGTGAGATATCAACACTATTACCAGTTGGTGAGAATGATCATGAGGTAGATACTGATTTGGGAGGTGGTCAGGCAGGAAAACATTACTGCCAAAAGGGATGAATTGCATTATGAGGTGGGTGATTATGAGAATCTCCATGGTAAACTAGCATTAATACCTAGGTTGATGAGCTGTGCAGAAAAAAAATTGGCAAAGTATGGGAATTGGTTAGAAAGCAACTGACATGCAATACACACTGTATATCAAAAGTAAAGCAAATAAATGGAGCAGGAGTGAAGTGAATGAACAGTGAAATCAGCCAAGTGGTGTAGAAAAGAATGTGTGTGTGGAGGGGGTGGATATAAGAAGTAGTGATCATATGCATGAGGAATATGAAGTGCAGGCTAGAAAGTTGATCCTATATAGTAAACAAAGAAAAAGTGCAGTATGAGAGGAGATTGGCCAGTGATGCTAGTGATAACTCAAGGGAATTCTTCCACTGTACAGTAAGCAAGAAAAAGAATAATTATGGAAGGGTGATACTGGTGAATAGTTATAATAGTGGAGTGACTATTGCATGGGATGTAGTGCAGTTATTTAATGAGCACTTTATCAATGTTATCATGCTGGTGTAAATTATGTTGTACAACATGTAGAAGACAGGAAAATCACTGGGAAATGAAAGGCATATCAGGTGTTAATTGGGCTCAATGTAGTAAGACAATCAGAATGAATGATATATCACCACATATTTTTTTTAATGAATGTGTAAAAGATTAGCCATGCTGTTGACTTTGTTATTTAATGGGAGTCTTCCAGTGGAAAAAATTCCTAAGGAATGAAAAGATGGCAAACTAGTACCACTGATCAAGCTTGATTCTAGGAAAGAAGTTTTCAATTTTAGTTTAGACCAGGTATATCTACAGCTGTAGTTAGGGTAAACTATCTTTCCTTGGAGTGGTTGGTCAGGAATAGAATATATGATTGGATTGATGGGCATAGGATTTTGATGATGATCAGCATGGTTTTTAAAGGGTAAGTCTTGTTTTAGTAATTTTCTTACATTTTATGATAAGGTGATGAATGTATTGGATAAAGAATATTCATATTATGTTGACATTCCCAGAATTTGCAAAGGAATTTGATAGCTTATCTCATGATATGTCAGTACATGAACTGCAGATGATGGGAATGGATAACAGATTAGTCGCCTCTCTGAATGATATCAACAGATTGTATATGATGGAGCAGTATCTCAAAAGAAGAAGAAAACTAGTGGTTTGTCCTAAGAATCTGTTCTTGGGCACTGCTGTTTAGCTGATGTTTTAATGATATTTCATGTGAATTAACTGGGAATCTTGTTGTTTGTTGACAATGCAAAGTTAGGAAGAATTATAAGGAGCATTGCTGATGTTAATTCCTCTCAGAAAAATGAGAATAAACTTTTAGCTCTGAAAATGAATGGGGTTGTAATTTTAATATTAATAAGTGCAAAATGTTGCACTTTGGAGTGCAGAGATATAAAACTGTGAGTGGTGATACTGAATTTGCGATTTGGGATCTGAGGGTGATCGTTAACAATGGAGTGAAGTTTAGAGGATACATTTGAAGTGTTAAATAGGCTGCACATTGCATTGTTCCTATCATAAGGGGTATGATGGAGTAAATACCTCCTTATTCCTACTAGTCAAGATACCCCTTATGTGAATAAATCTGAACACATGGCTATTGTGTTCAGATTTGGTGTCTAGTTTTCATTGTGACGTATGAAGTCATACAATTCCAGAACCCCCTTCCCCCCCCCCCACCACACACAACCCCAGATATGCAAACATTGGATGGCATTGATTCACACTTGTACAAATTAGTTGGAACGTTCTCTCAATATATTGACAACACCTCTTCACACACAAAAAAAATTCTGCCCACTTAAGTCCAACATAAAGAACCTCAATGACCATTCTGTCAGCTTGTTGGAAGATGAGGTTCCATTGTTCCACTCAAGAACACTCTGGATATTATGGAAACTGAATATCTGCCTGATATCTCAGCCTTGTTCCAGTTCACTATGATCATCCCAGGATACAATTCACTTTTAAAAAAAAGGGAAACAACAACAGTCTCATTAAATGATTTTTCACTTGGTCGTGCATGCCAAGAAATTATATTCTTGGTTTAATCCTTTATCCAGGTGTAAGCAATCAAAGTTTGCACATGAAGTATCCTCACAACTGGGCTACTTGTATATAGAGGCTAATGACTTCGCATCAATTGCTTTAGTATCTCATAATGCAAAGGCATACATCCTTTCAGGCACGTATGGTATGGCACAATAAAAAAAAAAAAGAAAACAGTACTGAACTTTGACGCTTTTCAGTACTTTTTTTTTTTGTACCATATTGTATAATACTATGCATTATGGGAAGGGCCACCACCCAGACCAAGTTCGACTTTTATTGAGTTCTCATCAGTGGGAGCCAGACCCAGTAAGGATACCACATACCAAGGTTAAAGTAATGCAAAAATCATATATTTCTCATATACAAGTAGTGAAAAGGTGTATCACCTTATTATTAAATTATTCTGGATTAGAGATAGATGATGAAAGTTTTTTTTGCTTGGCCTATGCTGTAAATCATAGGTGGCCAACAGCAGGCCGGCGGGCCATATGCAGCCCGTAATGTGATTTTGTGCAGCCTGTGGCAGGATAAAAACTATATTAAATTATATGTATTATCAATTTAGCTATTAGGTTCATCTGCAGATTTTCTGATTGATATACTAGTTATATTCATTATTTCTGATGATGGCAACAATTTATATTCTCAACACAGAATCAAAATTGCTTTAAAAAGATTACTCAATTTATAAAATCTACTGCTTCTCTGTGTGAGTTGTAGTAGTGGGAGTGGTAGATTTCTATGCACTCAGAGTAACACATCATTGAAAGTCACTTGCTCTGCTCTGGCTACAGTGATCAGTTTCATAGTTAACAGTGTTATTGTTGTAGTTTGTGTCCCCTGGTCAGTTACTTCAGCCTTTGTGTACTATTAGTAAGAAACGTAAGATCTGTGAAGAAAACAGGTAATTTCAGGAGAAATGGGAAAATGAATTTCTTTTTATAAACAATAATGACAACAAACCACAATGCCTTGTGTCTTTGCAAGTATTGTCTGTGCACAAGGAATATAACCTCAAAAGCCACTACATACAGCACCATGCTGTTAAATACCAAGAATACATTGGACAAGTACGTATTAAAATTGTACGTAATTTATTATTATGTAACACCTCCAGGGAGTCCAAAGATTCATCAAGGGAGAGTGTGCCAACAGCATCTAACAATTGAACCGCTTCCAACTACTAACCGTGCTCAAACTTGCTTAACTTTTTGCGTGAGCCATTAGTAGCAGAGGCTCTACCAATCGACCACCCTTTGCTAGCTTTGAAGAGAAAATTTAGTACTGAGAAATCTATTTTTACTAAACTAACATCAATATAAAAAAGCTCACTCTTGCCATCATTTGTTGCAAGTGCAGAGATAGCAAAAGCAAAAAAATCATTATCTGATGGTGAATTTGTAAAACACTGTTCTGTGAAAATGGCACGTGCATTTGGAGAAGATAAAATTGCCAGTGAGTTTGAAAGCATCCCACTATCAAAAGAAACTGTAACAAAAAGAGTCAAGGAAATAGATTCTCACATATTAAATAAATTAAAAAGTGTTATTACAGATTCAGATTACTTCTCATTGGCTCTGGATGAATCAATTGACATAACAAATACAGCTCAACTTCTAATTTTCATTTGAACTGTTCCAAAGACTTTGTTATTAATGAAGAGCTACTAGCATTAGAGTCATTGCATAACACAACCAAAGGTCAAGACATTTTATGATGCAGTTATGAATGTTGTAAATGGTACTGGGGACATCAACATCTCACAGCTATTGTGACAGATGGTGCCAAATCAATGCATGGTACTCAAACAGGCTTAGTTGGCTTACTAAGGAAGGCTGGAATCAATTGCCCTGTATTGCACTGCATTATACATCAGGAGGCTCTGTGGTAAAATTTTGGAGATATAGGATGTTATGAAAACTGTAATTAAGTGTGTGAATCTAATTAAGGGTGGAAATTGGGCCTTGACACACTGCACGTTTCTTTCTTTTCTAACAGAAATGGAGGCAGAATATGACAATTTAGTGTTGTACACAGAAGTACGTTAGCTAAGCAGAGGGAACTGTTTGAAATGGTTTTTGCTTTGAGAAAGGAAATAGTTTTTAGAGGAACACGAGAAGACAAACAAAGAACTAATCACAAAACTGTGATCCTCATTTTAACAGCTTACTCACCTTTCTAACAGACATCATACACCACATGAATGAACTCAATGTGAAGTTACAGGGATGTAACCAAACAATCTCAGATTTAGTTGGACACCTAGATGGGTTCATAAGTCGACTGAAGGTTTTTAAATTCAACCTTCAGTCAACTTATGAACCTTAATAAAGGTGATAATTTTTGGACAGGCATTAGCCTGTCCAAAAATTATTGGGATCTATGAGATGTGGTTGACAGAAGATGAGATACTGACAGGAATAGAGGTAGCAGGGTACAGCATTTTTTGACAGGATAGGAAGGAAAAATGTGGTAGTGGAGTACTGGTTATGATAAGTGATGACTAATGTCCTCTCAGAGGTGGAGGATTTGGAGGGCAATAGCACTAATGTTTTGAAAGCATATGATGTAAGGTAGAGGTGGGCAGGACAGGATATTTAGTGGGTTTTTGCTATAAGCCAGGGAGCATATACGGTGAGGAGCAGGAGATGTTTAGCCAGTTGAGCTTGGCAAGTGCAAGAAGAATGATTGTTATAGGTGATCTTAAATACAGCAGTATAAATGGGAAGAGGAAACTGCATGTAGTAATAAGGGAATGGAATTTCTAGAATTCTTGAGGGACAAATGCCTTAGGCAACATGTAATAGAGGGAACAAGAGGTTCAAGAGTCGTGGATTTGGTCATAGCATCAGAAGAGCTGATAATAACTGAGATGACATCTCTTCCTCCAGTTGGTGAGAGAGAGAGAATGAGCGATCATATGCATTTGACTCGGAAGATGAATAGACATGCAGGGGTATCAATGAGAAGGGAATGTATGTGGAATTATAAGGTAGGTGATTATAATAGTTTTAGATATCAAATTGGGGCAGTTCCATGGAGGGAGGAATTGGAAGGCGAGATATTAGTGCTTGGGAAGTTGTCAAGGAATATCTATTGGAGCAATGACAGGCTGTATATCATGAGTGAAAAATAGAACACAACTTGGTGTGAAGTGGTTTGGTGTAAACAATATCAAACAGGAACTGCTGGTGAAAAAAGAAGTTATGGGAGAGATATGAAGAGAGGTGTGGGAGAGCAGATGCATGAAGAATATAAGACTCAGGCACCAGGAGGGTGACTAGTATGGTAAGGAAGGCAAAACTGTAATATGAGAAGAGTTTGGCCCTAAGATCCAAAGAATGTCCTAAGGAATTTTTTAGCTATGTAGCCAGTAGGAGGAGTTGGATAAAAATGGGAATAGAGTGACTAATGCAAAGCACAAAGTTCAGTTGTTTGATGAACACTTCACTGGGGTATTTCATCCTGGAGAAGTAGATTTTTAGTACTAGAGGGATAGGGAAAGTTTGAAGTTTAGAAATGCAAGAGGAGAGGGTGTTTCAAATATTGAGTACTACCCGGATCAATTTCAGCTTTTATTGGGATCTCATCAGTGGTAGCTAGATCCAGTAAAATATTTAGGTTAAAAATCAATGTAGAAGTTATATATTTTCCTTATATACCAAGAAGAAAGATTTTCTACCACTATCTCTAATCCACAATGGACAAATATTTGAAAATACTGCATGGCAATCACTTTCACAACAAATTTATGTTGAATATGTATTTATTTTTATATTAAAAATCAAAACTATTCTACTTACTAATGGTGCTTTGTCACCATAAATAAAATGAGTTAATTTTTTTTTCAATTACTTAAATATTAAATTTCCTGCACTGTCTGCTTTCCATGCTTTTATTAAGGCAAAATCCCCTGTTATTGCTTCTTCCAGTATATAGTTATGACCATTGAAACTGCGATCCTAAAAAGTTATAAAAGTCAAATTATATTAAAATAATGTTTTTACTTAAGGCAAAAACTAAATGAAAACAAATCCTTTTATATACAGCTAGAGATGAAGACTCAACATACACTGCTTAAAAAGAAGTCAACGTACACCATAGTGTGAGAAAAAAATAGCCACGATCCCACCTTAATAAAATGTAGGACCTCCTTTTGCTGCAATAACTGCAGCAATCCTACGGGGCATACTTTCCACTAACATATGATAGTGATGGGAATTTTGGACCATTCTTCCTGTAGGCATGTAATGAGGGCTTCGACTGTTGTGGGGGGAGGGGATGTCCCTTGACCTTACCTGATGCTCCAGTTTATCCCACAGATGTTCAATAGGGTTGAGATCAGGGCTCTGTGGAGACTAGTCAAGTGTGGTGACATTCATGTCCACAAACCACACAGTTACAGCAGCAGCCTTATGACACAGTGCATTGTCTTGCTGAAAGAGATAATGATCAGTTCCTTAGAAACACCACAAAGTACGAAGCATTACATTGTCCAGAATTTTCAGATACTCTCTGAGCTCAATGTTCATGGCACCACAAACAGAGGTCACGGCCAAACCAGGAAAAACAGGACCATACCATCACATAGCTACTTCTGAATTTCATAGTTGGGGGGGGGGGGGGTACTCTCTGGTAAGAGACATTCACTGGGCATCCACCACACTCACATCCATCCATCTGCTAGGTAGAGGATGTATTGTGATTCATTGCTCCATAACACAGCTTTTCAAGCTTCCATGTCCCACTGTACATGCTCTCTGCTCCATTCTCTGAAGACAACACTGCATGTTGGTTTAGGTAATGTGGGGCTTGCATATTGTGGTCCTACCATGGAAACCCATGTTGTGAGCCTTGGTTCTGAATGTTTTTGTGCAGATTCATGTTCCAGTCAATGCCAGGTACTCTGCATTCAACATTTTGGTTGACAAATGGTAGTTTTTACATATTATCCTTTATCCCTATGGTCATATTTGGTGAGTGTGACAAGTCATCCAGTGTGGGTAGCACTTGCAGTTGACTTCCTGTGCTTCCATCACAATATGGTATCAATGATTGTTGACCTGGGATGGCACAATTTGCCAACAGTTCGCTGAACAGATAGGCCTGCAACATAGCATCCCATCACGATACCACTTTCAAACTCCGTCCGTTCTCTCCTTGCAGCCATTTCACCCAAACACAGTTGCACAGACTTGGGAGCATCAAAATCCTCTAATTTATACCAGCTACAAACACGACTCATTGCACGGCACAGTGCACCTTACCCATGGGAGTGTCCATTGACTTCTTTCCAAGTGGTGTATGTTGAGATCAGAAACTGTTCATTTTGTATGATGTGAAGATATAAATAGGTCCACACAGGCAATGATGTATATAGCTTTTCCAGCTTCTTACATGTAGGTTGAAAATGTGTGTGTGTGTGTGTGTTGAGTGCATGAATCTGTGGTATATAGATCTGAAGATCAACATTCGAATTCCTGTAATTCATATAATAATGATTTCTTATAGTTTTCTTCTACAAAAGCAAAGCATATACAGTAGTTCTTCAGATTTCAAGTAACAGATCACTTTATACAGGGCCTGCCAGCCTATTCATTACTTCCTGAAAGGCCTTGCTATCATGATAATAAATGAAAAGAGGGATGAATTGTGTGAGAGAAAGGATGTGCAATTTGTGAATTGTGTGGAGTAAATCTGAAAGGAAGTTGGAATAGCTTATAGCTGATGGATTGCAGTTGAGTGGGTTTGGTGTTGGCAATTTAGAACAACTGCTGTTTGCTAAGAGCACACAGAGTTAAGAGAAAATAAGTATGGCTAAGGATGCCAGCCTGGTTGGTTGAGTGGTTATCATATTCGCTCTCCAGCCAAAAGGCTGTGGGTTCAAATCCCACCATGGGCATGGATGTTTGTGATTGTCCGTGAAAATACTAGTGGTGGTGGTGGTCAGCAGTAGATGGTTTTGGTGTAGATGATGAAAGTAGTTGCAGTTGGTGGATTTGTGGAGATGGAGAGTCGTGGAGTAGGTGCCCTTCCTCGATGAGTCTTTGGACTCCCTGGAGGTTACGTAATAATAATAATAATCAAAAAGAGAGAGATTGGAAAGCAAGTTGTGAAAAGACAAGAAGAAAGATAAAGTGGGATTTGCATAGAAATCTGGGAAACAAGGAGTGGTCAAATCGAAGGTGTACCGTAGAGAGTAAAGTTATGATGTTGGTGGGATGGCCTCAAAGAGAGTAGAATTGTTATTTGTATATGTAAGAAGAATCAGAAATAAAGAGACTGAGTTTGTGGTACTGATTGAATATCACAGTGATAATTGGTTTAAGTGAAACTTCGTTGTATGAGGATGATATACTGTCAGGAATACAAATGGAGGAATATAGAATTTTCTGAAAGAATATGAGTGTGAAGGGAGGAGAGGAAGTGCTAATAATGATAGCAGAGGAATTGAGGCTTTTAAGGGTGAGAATGGCAAATAGTGCTTGTGAAGAATCTGAATGTGTTTATTCTAAATTTGAAAATAAGAGAATAGTATATCAATTATAGTATATCATTTCACATAGTATATCAATTATAGTATATCATTTCACATAGTATATCAATTATAGTATATCATTTCACATAGTATATCAATTATAGTATATCATTTCACATAGTATATCAATTATAGTATATCAATTATAGTATATCATTTCACATAGTATATCAAGTATAGTATATCATTTCATGGATTATGAAATGTTTAGACAGATTAGTTGGGCACATAAAAAGGAATAGAGATTTTAATTATAGGAATGTGGATTGGAAAAAAGAGACTCACAGAAAGTGGATTTGTTTCGTTTCTGAGGAATAATTATTTTAAACAGCACATGTTTCCTAGTGATGGAAGGAACACTAGGTTTTTGGGTGTTGCATTTGGTAATATCATCACAAGATGTGGTTATTGAAGAGGTATCAATAATGCCACTGGTTGGTGAGTGATCTTTAGGAAGTGTTTTGGAAGAAGGTGGTCAAACAGGAAAAGGTTGTCAAGTATATACAGGGTGTTCGGGATAAATTTGACATATTTATAATTAATTATATTTTTCCGTAAGTTACATGTATTAACACACACTTCTCTTCATTTAAAAGTTTGGACCCTTCTTCATTCATATACAAGATGTCAGAAAGGATGGATAGCTGGAACCCACCTGAATCATGGAAGAGAATAACTTGTATCATGATGATTCGTGCCCGCCATCAAAATAAGGATATTACGACTGCTGCCCAATGCTCCCTGAATACAGTAAAAACAATCAGGCATGAACTAGAGACTTGCAATGGTGACTACGAGGATGTAGCAAGAAGAAAGATCCCTAGCAGACGATCTGATTGCGTTCGTACAGCAGAATTCCTCGCAAATCTGCAGGAACAGGTGTTGAAGAACCCTGGCATTGGAATTCGGGCTTTGTTCGTGGAGTTGCTAACTGTAGTCAAGCCCTGGATAACAAGGGTAGCCAATGGTAGGCCGTATGTATGGCAGCAGGATTCGACCCCTTGCCACACCTCTGGGAAAAGTCAAAAATGGTTGTCTGAAAATTTCTACGACTTCACCAGTCCAAATGTTTGGCCTCCAAACTCCCCAGACCTTAACCCCATGGATTATTTTGTATGGGGCGCAGTTGAAAAAGACACCAATCGCACTTCCAGTAATACAAAAGCCCAGTTAATGGATAAAATTAAAACAGTTTTTGTGGCCCTTCCCAGGGAGACTGTAGCATCAGCTTGTTCGAGGTTCCAAAGCAGAATTGAAGCTGTGATCGATGCTAATGGTGGTTATTTTGAGTAAATCTTGTTGATAGTATTGTAATTAACTCTGCCTGTAATGTTTTTTTGTCAATTCATTAAATTTAATAGATACAAAGAAGATTTTCTTTTTCCTTACGAAACTGTCAAATTTATCCCGAACACCCTGTATATATGTATATATGAAGAAATATAATGCAAGTGGTTATGAGAAGCTCCATATGCCAACTAGCATCAATACTATGATTTGATGAGCTGTGGGTAAAAGATGCTGACAGACCATGAGAATTGGTTAGGAAGTGTCTGATCCATTTAATGCAAAGAGAGTAGAATTGTTATTTGTATATTAATGTAAGGAGAATCAGAAATAAAGAGACTGAGTTTGTGGTACCGATTGAATATCACAGTGATAATTGGTGTAAGTGAAACTTCATTGTATGAGGATGATATACTGTCAGGAATACAAATGGAGGAATATAGAATTTTCTGAAAGAATAGGAATGTGAAGGGAGGAGAGGAAGTGCTAATAATGATAGCAGAGGAATTGAGGCCTTTAAGGGTGAGAGTAGCAAATAGTGCTTGTGAAGAATCTGAATTTGAAAAAAGAGAATAGTATATCAATTATAGTATATCATTTCACATAGTATATCAAGTATATCATTTTTTCATATAAGTGGAAAAAGATATTATGGAAGAGGTACAAGGCAGTTTATAGTGATGCATAAGGAATATAAACTGCAGTACAGAACGATAAAAAGCATGGTTAAAAAAATAATAATAAAATTACAATATGGGAGGAGATTGGTCAGTCAGGTCAGAAATAATCCAAGATACCATATTTACTCGGATATAACTCGTACATTTTTCCTCAAAATTAAAGTTAAAAAATCATGGTGTGAGATATATGCAGGGATTTTCGGAAAATAAAGTTTTTCACGAAAAAAAGTTCATGTTTATAATTAAATTCTCAGTATTCATTATAATTTTAATTGCTCAGAACCTCTGCAGCTCAGTCAGTATAGATGAAGCTGTTTTGTCAGAAAGACCTGGATTCTATCCTGTCCAAGATGTAAGGAACCTTAATCTGGTCTCTTTCAACTAAAGGTGAGTTAGTTGATCTCTTATGGGGGTAGATGGTTTTTTTTTTTTTCAACCGGAAACTCGGGTGTTTCTTCCTTCAGAACAGGCAAGCCCTGTGAACACACACGAATTTACAGTCATAAAATACATATACTTAATCCCTTATTAAGTGGGCTCAATCCATCCTAACGGACGGAGGAGAAATGGAAAACCCCATATGAATGAATAAATAAATTGCTCACATTATTTATAAAATGAATGCATTTAAATTTTAATTATCAACGTTATTTATGCAATCTGCTGCTCACTTTCATCACATGATATATTTGACTCTTTAGCGACAATACTTCTGTAATTAAATGAAAACAAATAGTTTCATTATTACTTGTCCTTTATCATTTTGGAATCATAACATCACCATGATTTAAAAAAACCAAAAATGGGTATGACTTAACCAAGAATCTCCTATTTGCTATCACTACATCCAGTCTTGAGAGCAGTTTCCTCGTGTGCAATTTCAATCTACCCAAATAGCGTCATCTTCATTCCCATCCAGGGCATTAGAGATGTGGGTTTTTTTTTTAAATAAAAAAAAAACTCTTTGCAATTATTTCTTTGTGAATAAACTTTTAGCATGGGCAAAAGAATGGAGTTTTAGATTTAATATTAATAAATGGAAGCCACTACACTTTGGGGTGCAGAGATATAATGATGCATGTTGTACTGGTGCAGATGTGCTTCAGGAAGTGGATGAGATTCGTTATCTTGGGGTGATGATTGATAGTGGACTTTTTTTTTTTATGTGGTTACCACCCATGAAAGGTTATTACTAAAACCTATAGTACTTTGAACCATGGGTGGACTCTGGATTTCTTTTTCCATTTTTATCAATTTTATATATATTTTTTGCAATTTTTTTTAAAATTATTTTTACATAGTCTGGAAATCCTGCTTAGAGACCAAACATGTAACTTTTTCAGCCACTTCAAGCCTCCAATAAGTGGAGCAGTGGTCTCACACCCACCTGGCGATGAAATTCATCTTCCACCTAAAGACAATCACAAACATCCATGTCCACAGCAGGATTTGAACTCACGACCTGTTGGTTGGAGAGCTTGTAATGTGTCATTACAAGTGTTATAATAATTGACAGTGTTTCATAAATTTTAGGGTTTCATTATTTATTTTTGAGAACGAAGTGTGTCTGAGTGATTTTTGGTGTGAATTCTATCAGAATTATTAGTCTAAATTGTCGTTTTAAATATCACACAGCGCCGGTCAGGAGGTCGACCACATGGGCATTGACTAGTGCTATTAGGTGAATGCCGTGAAAGTCAAGTAGCACTGGTAACATAGACTTTTCAAAACTGATTCGATGCCCTGAATGCAATGTGTATGCATGGTGGAATGTAAGAGATGTCTTTGTGCAGAGGGAGAGAATGAGCGAAAGACGAGAGAAAGCATGGATTTGTTGTAAGTTGGGCCACGATACACAGAATGTGAAACTGACTGAAAAGACAGTGTACATGAAAGAAACGGAAAGGAAATGAAAGACAGAGAGACTAACGGAGTGAAAGAATTCAGGAATGTAGAAGTGAAAGTTACAAAAAACCGAAATGAAACAAAAACAGGAGAAACTGAAGGAGTGAAAAAATGCAAGGATGTAGAAGCAAAAGTTACGGAAAAAGTTGCAAAAAATGGAAATGAAACTTTTTCCGTAACTTTTGCTTCTACATCAAAGTTGCGAAGTTGCGAAAAAATTAAGTGATATGTAAGGGAGAAACTGAGGAGGTGAAAGAATGCAAAGATGTACAAGCAAAAGTTAGTGGTAAGGGGGTGAAAGAAAGTATGAATGGGGAAAAGGAAGTAAAGTGCAGCCAAACAAGAGGTAGCAAGATAGAGAGTGAAATTGTCGGAATGCAAGATTTAATGAAACAGATATTGGAAATGAAAAATGAAATAAAGAATATGCTGTGTGATGTTAGGCGTCTAGTGGAAATTATGAAAGCATGCAAGAAAACAGAATGAAAGAACAAAGAGTAAAAGAAGTGACGAGTGATTCCAGGATAGCAGTATATGGAGACTCCATAATTAGAGGGCTAGTTACTGACAGAGTCCATAAGGTCTGCTATTTGGGTGGGAGAAATTGAATATGAATGAATGAATGATAACAGTGTAGTAGGAAAGGTTGTCAGTGTGTTACCCAAGTATAATGATGGTGAGTTGCGATGGAGAGCCAAAATCATGAATGGTATGTTGGCAGAGCTGTGTGAGGAGAAGGGAGTGGAGTTTGTGGATGTATGGCATGTGTTTGAGGGAAGAATGAAATTATACAGGTGTGATGGGTTGCATTTAAATGGCTTTGGAATGAGTGTGCTGGAGAAAGTGTTGCTGGATGAAAATATAGTGTGTGGAAGTATAGTGTGTGATGCATGCCAGAGATCAGAAGGAAGAGAAAAATCAGGAGAGTGGTACTGAAGAGACAGCAGTGCTTGGCAGTGGAAACAGTAGTGTGAGAGAGGAAGAGAGAATGGGAAACAGAGGAGCTCAGGTGACAGGGAGATAGAGAGAATGAATGTTGAAAGTGGCAGCAAATGTGTCTATGAAGATGGAGAACTGGAGACTGAGCAGGTATATGTGATAAGCGATGATAAAAGTGATTTGGCAGGTGTAGTGGGGAAATCGCAACTAACATATAGCTTGGATAGGACCGGCTATAGACCTAAAACTGAACTGTTGTGTTTGTTTACAAATGCCAGAAGTATCAGAAATAAAGGGAATGAAATGGTTTCAGTGATTGAGTTTATTCACCCCCAAATAATTGGAATAAGTGAAACATGCTTGAATGAAGATGATATCGTAATGGGAATAGAATTGGATGGGTACAGTATTTTTCGTGAGGATAGAAAGGGCAGGAAGTGGGGAAAGTGCTGCTGATGGTAGCAGAGTAATTAAATCCACATAATGTAGACATGAAAGAGGGAATTAGTGGCAATGGTTATGAATCGGTGTGGTGTAATGTGGAGGTTGAGAGGAAGATATATTTAGTTGCTATAGGCCTGGGAATGTGGAAGGTGGGGACGAAGAAAAGAACAACTTGGATTAGTGAACAAAGGAAGGGTGATTATTATGGGTGATTTTAATTATGGTTTGGAATGAAGAGATAGCATTTGGGAATAAAGAAAGTGAATTTTTCGAGTTCTTGAGAGATAACTATTTCAGGCACACGTAAAGAAAGGCATGCGAGGATCAAGAGTTCTAGATCTCATCATTTCATCAGAGGATGTAATTGTTAGAGGGGTTTCACATTTTCCTCCATTTGGTGAAAATGATCATGAAATAATCACCTGTGGCTAGTCATACAGGCTTTTGCGAGGAAGGATATAAAAGGCTGGTGATTATGACAAGCTTAGGAGACAACTTTGAGCTATAACATGGAACGAGGAGTTGAGCGGTAAGGAAATAAATGCTGCATGGGAACTTACAAAGAAATATATAACAGCATCAATGTACGAATGTATCCCAAAGGCTGAATAAAATGAATGAATGTGGAGCTTAAGCATGAAATCTGAAAAAGAAAGTACTTTGGAGGAAGTACAAGATGAATAATCGTAATCAGTCACATGAAGAATATAAAGAACAAGCCAAGAGAGTGACTCAGTTAATAAGGAAAACAAAAGTAGAGTATGAGCAGAAATTGGCAATCAGGCTAAGAAAAACTCTAGAGAATTTTTTAGATATGTGGCAAGTAGAAGGAAGAATGATCATGGAAAGATGAAATTAAAGGATGAAAGTGGTAGAATGGTAACTGCTGCGGAATTGTTGAGGTATTCAGTGATCAATTTATAAGAGTCTTTCATCCTGATCAGGGTGGAATCACGAGGAACTTAAGTGTAGAGGACATAGGAGAGGATAGCTTAATTGTGAGCAGGATGTATTTGAGGAAATAAATAACCTTGATGTTAATAAGGCGATAGGATTTGATGACATATCACCATGCACCTTAAGGGAATGTTCCAGGGAACTGGCAGTAGCATTGGCATGCCTGTTTAATAAGAGTTTTGCAACAGCACAGGTTCCAAGGGAGTGGAAGGAGGGTAAAACTGTCCACTGCATAGATGCTGTAATAAGGCTGTACCATCAAATTATAGGCCGGTCTGTATATCTGGAGTTGTGGTGAAGGTCCTGGATAGATTGGTAAGAAGTAGGATACAGAAATGGGTTGATAATAGCAGTATTCTCAGTGGTTATCAGCAACTTGGATTTTGCAAAGGCTTTTGATAGACTGCCACATGACAAGCTCTTAAATAAATTGAAACAGATGGAATTGGATAACAGACTTCTGTGTTGGATCAATGACTGGCTGTCAGATAGGTATCAGAAAGTTGTATATGGGGTGCAGTATCTCGAAAGAGAAAGGTCGCCAGTGGTGTGCCGCAGGGGTCAGTTTTGGGGCCATTGTTGTTCAATTTGTATGTTAATGATATTGAGTTGGGTTTAACTAGTGATAGCCAGCTGTTTGCGGATGATGTAAAACTGGGGAGAGCAATGCACAGTCAGGCTGATGTTAATGCCTTATAAGTGGACTTGAATAGATTGCATGAATGGGCAGGTAAGTGGAACTGTCATTCAATGTTGCTAAGTGTAAGGTTTTGAGATTTGGTAAGCAACGATGGGATGCAAAGTATATGGTGGGGAATCTTTAACAGAAGTAGAGGAGATGAGAGATCTAGGAGTGATGGTGGACAAGGACCTGAAATTCGGGGACTACATTGCACAAGTTGTGAAGACATCACATTGAATAATGGCAATGATGCGGAGAACCCTGACATGCAGAAATAGAGAGGTTATGATTCCCTTATATAAGGCCTTGATCAGGCTTCATATGGATTATTGTGCACAGATTTAGTTGCCGGGTTTTCATGGTGACGAGGATATGCTGGAAAGGGTACAGAGAAGATTCACAAAGGTAGTCAGTGGTCTTTGGAATCTGGAGTACGAGGACAGATTGAGAGAATGTAAGTTGCAGAGCCTCGTGAATAGGAGGAAGGGGGGGGGGAATATGATTGAGACATATAAGCTAGTCAGGGGTTGTTATCAGGTAGACATGGAAGAGATTTTTCATAGAATGGGAGAGGGGAGCAGAACAAGGGGCCATTGCTGGAAACCGTATAAGGAGGGTGTGAGCAAAGGAGTGAGAAGTAGGTTCTTTGCATGGAGGGTGGTTGGTGAGTGGAATGCATTGCCTGAGTGTGTTGTGGATATGAAACATTGAATCAGTTTAAGATGCGGTTGGATGAGTATTGTATGCAATAGTGAGTACCTCCCAAGATGAGTCTCTGACTCCATGGAGGTCAAAGGTTGATAATAATAATAATAATAATTTGATCACCTAGTTTTCATTGTGATATGGAAACACATGTAAGTGTGTTGTGGATATGAACACATTGAATCAATTTAAGACACGGTTGGATGAGCATTGTATGCAATAGTGAGTACCTCCCAAGATGAGTCTCTGACTCCATGAAGGTCAAATGTTGATAATAATAATAATAATTTAATCACTTAGTTTTCATTGTGATGTGGAAACACTAGAGAGGATCAAGAGAAGAAGGACCAAAATAATATCAGAACTCTGGTTATGCAGAGTTCTGATATTATTTTGATCTTAATATTCCTCTTATCCAACAAACTGTAGATGCAGTTTGTTGGATAAGAGGAAAAGAGATGATACGATAGAGACCCTCAAGTTAGTGAAGGGATTTTACTAGATTAAATGTAGAAGGGATATGGAAAGAGTTGAATGTGAAACGGGAAGAATGAGAGACGATAGACAACTTGTATAAAGATGTGGTGTAGAAAAATGTGTGGAGTATCTTGTAATCCTTACCCATCCTCAGTCATAATATCATTTCAATGTGAAATTTCACATTTAAAAAAAAAATGACACTAATTATAAGTGTTAATACAAAATATATAAAACTTTAAAAAATTAAATATGTTAATATTTAATTTTTTTTCTAAATTAACTAAGATGAAAAAAAATTTATATATTTTTGATTAAAAAATATGTATATTTTTAAATGCTCTAGAAATAAATAAAAAAAAATCACACCTCCCTTGCTGTACTGGAAATAGCAACGGTTCCATCTGTGTTATATTTTATTGGAACACCTCCCTTATGTACTAAAGTTCCATGCCCAGCATTTGTGTAAAATGCAGGAATACCTGCACCACCAGCACGTATTCGTTCTGCTAATGTACCCTAAATAAAAACATTTAAAATCTAGAATCATTTCAAATCTTTTTCCAGAAATAATACCTATTTAAAATCTATATTTCAAAAATCATAAATAAAAATGAGCTAAATTAAGTTCAGTCTTCAAGTATTATTATCAAGTTATGACCTTGGATCTGCAAAACAAGCACTTATGATGAAGAAGATAACAAAATAATGCAGACCCTCAAATGGCGTTGTATGATGATTCAATTATTAAAGGTCTACAGGACGGGAGGATGCACAAAGTTTGTTTTACTGGAGGTAGAATGAGTAGAATGATTGAGACATTGGATATGAAAAGAAAAAGAGTTGGTAGTTGTAATAGGGACAAATGACTTGATTGTGAACAAAGAGCACATCAGATTGGATATCAGGAGGTTGTTAAGATGGATAAAAGATAATAGTGTGATAGGAAAGATAGCAAGTGTTTCGCCAAGTTATGACAGTGGTGATATGAGGCAGAGAGAAAGGATTGTGAATGATATGTTAGCAGAGATGTGTGAGGAGAAAGGAGTGCAGTTTGTTAGTGCGTGGAATGAGTTTGAAGAAAGAAATAAACTGTATAACAGTGATGGACTGCATTTGAATGGTTTTGGTTCAGTCACTTGGAGAGACTGCTCTGAAGGTAGAGAAGTGAGTGCAGAGAATGAATCTGATCAAGTAGGAAGTGATGTGGAAGAATGGTAAAGACAGGAGAGATTGAAGAGGTAGTTATGAATGAAGAAGTTAGTGCCATGAGTATAGAGAATGAGACAACAGATGTGCAAGATAGACAGAGAAACAGGGCACAGTGTGAGAAAGATTGATGCTCCAAGAGGATGAGAATGCATGTGTAGACAAAAGGGAAGGAGATGACCTGGGATCAAGGGAAAACAGTTAGATTTAAAAATGGTTTTAAGATGAATAAGAAATGTATTGAGTTAAACATGGAGAAGTCATATCAAATAAGTGGCATCAGTAGAACTACTACAGATTCAGGAATGAGCTGCTGTGTTTATATACAAATGCTAGAAGTGTAAGAAACAAGGCAAATGAAATGGTTGCATTAATTGAGTCTGTTCACCCAAGAATTGTTGGAATAAGTGAGACATGGTTGGATGAGAATGACATCCTGACATGAATAGAGATGGAAGAGTATGATGTGTTTCATGAAGACAGAAAGGATTAAAAGGGAGAGAGAGAGAGAGAGTGCTATTGATGATAGAGAAAGAGTTATGTCCGTACAAAGTAGAGACAGATGAAAGAGAGGAATAGTGCCAGTGGTTTTGAGGCAGTGTGGTGCGAGATATAGGTGAATAGAATGAAATATTTAGTCAGATGTTGTTATCATAAAGGGTGATCATTATGGATGATTTTAATTATGGCAATATAGATTGGGATGATGAGATAGCAACTGGAAGTAAAGAAAGTGAGTTTGGTTTCTTGAGTTTTTGAGGAACAACTACCTCAAACAGTATGTAACAGAAGGCACACAAGGATTGAGGATCTTGGATATGATCATCTCATCAGAGGATGTAATTATAAATGAGGTCTCAAATCACCCTCTAGTCGGTGAGAGTACCATGAAATGATTACCTGGGTGGTTTGCCAGCCATGTGAGGACCTCTGTGAGAAAAGGATATATGTGGAACTACAAGGCTGGTGATTATGAGGAGCTCAGGAGACAACTTGCAGGTGTGGCATGGAATGAGGAGTTAGATGGAAAAGAGATCAGTGCAGCTTGGGGAATATTCAAGAATTATCTAGTAGAAGCACTGTCCAAGTGTATTCCAAGCGTCAGAAGTTTAAATATGGTAGGTGTGAAATGGATGAATGAAGAGATTAAGCATACAATACAGAGAAAAAAGGCATTATGGAGGTGGCATAAGAGAAGTGGTAATAATCAATTCAATGAAGATTACAAAGAACAGCCAAGGAGGGTGACTTAGTTGGTAAGGGTAGCAAAAGTGAAGTATGAGCAGCAGTTAGCTAATGAAGTCAAAAAGAATCCTAGGGAGTTCTTTCGATATGTAGCCAGCAAAAAAAAAAAAAAGAATGATTATGGACAGATGACATTGATTGGAGAAAATAGTATAAGAACAACTGCTGTGGAAGATATAGTGCAGATATTTCATGAGCAGTTCATAAAGGTCTTTCATTCTTGTGAATGTGACATCATGGAGTGTTTGAGAGCAGACCGACTGTAAGTGAACGAAAGGTGTATGGGGAATTGTGCAAACTTCATGTTAATAAGGTTGTGGGATTTGATAATATATCACCATCTATTTTGAAGGAATGTGCCAGGAAGTTGGCATCTGCCTTGACATATTTTTTTAATATGAGTCTTGCACTGAGTTGAGTTCCAAAGGAGTGGAAGGAGGACAAGATTGTGCTGCTTCATAAGGGAGGTGATAGAACTCGGGCATCAAATTATAGGCCTATCTGTATGTCAGGTATTGTAGTTAAGTTGTTGGAGAAGCTGAAAACTGATGAAAACTAGGATCCAAAATTGGGTTGACAACAATGGTATTATCTTTGACGGACAGCATGGATTTGCTAAAGGGAGATCATGTTTTAGTAATCTACTTACTTATTACAATAAGTTGACAGCTTGGATAGAGGAATGGGATACATAGTAGTATACTTAGATTTTGCAAAAGCTTTTGATAGATTACCGCATGATAAGTTGATAGTTAAACTAGAGCGGATGGGGTTGGATATTAGATTAGTGCATTGGGTCGGAGACTGGCTATCTGATAGGTATCAGCAAGTTATGTATGGGGGAGCAATATGGAAAGTCACTAGTGGTGTACCTCAGGGGTCTGTTTTAAGGCCATTGCTGTTTAATCTGCTAATGCTATTGTTAAAATTTTTGAATGGGGATAATTCAGTTGTTTGCAGATGAAGCAAAGGTGAGACGAACTATGAGTTGTGCAGGTGTTGTCGCCTTAAAAGAAGACTTGAATAGACTGAGTGAATGGGCATGGGAGCGGGGGATACCAGTTCAGTGTTGCAAAATGTAAGGTTTTAAATTTTGGGAAACAAAGGGATGTAGAACTTATTCTTGGTGGGGATATACAGTATACTGTTGGAGTTGGAGGAATTAGATCTTTGGGGTGATGGTGGGTAAGGATCTAAACGTGATGAATTCTGGCAATGATGCTGATGACACTGACTTGTAGAAGTAAGGAGATTCCAATTCCATTGCACAAGGCTCTAATTAGGCCACATATGGACTATTGTGCACATATTTGGTCAACTGGTTTTCAAAAGGATTGACCAAAATAGTTTCTGATCTCTGGAATGTTGATTATGAAAAAAAAGGTTGAAATGATGCAATTTGCAGAGTCTAGTAAATAGCAGGAAGAGGGGTGATATGATAGAGATGCACAAGTTGGTAAGGAGTTGTTATAAGATTACCATTGAAGCAGTTTTTTGTAAATTGGTGGAAGATTGGGGGAGAACAAGAGGTCATCGCTAGAAGCTGTGTAAGGAGGGCACGAGTAAGGGAGGGGTGTTTTACATGGAGAGTTGTGAATGCCTTACCTGAGAGCATGGTGTCTGCAGAGAATTTGAATGTGTGTAAGACATGGTATGATGAGTTGTGTGTATGACAAAAGGGACCTCCTAGATGACAATGATTTCATGGGGTCTTAGAATAATAATAATAATTTATTATTCACTTTCTCTGTGTTTTGCTCATCGTAACTTTTAAGTTTTCTAAAGATTATATATTATAATCAAAGTGAACTAGTAGATATTCTACAGCTAAACAATTTAACACCTGCAATAACAAAAAAAAAAATCTATAAAATTCATAAATATTTTTCTTAGAATTAAAAACTATTTACTTTTCTGAATGAAATTCTATTTTTAGCTTCTACAACAACACCACTTTTTCCAGTTACTGATGAATGATTCTCTCAAACTTAAAGGAAGACAGACAAGGAAGCTGCACATACACTCTCTTTGTCACACGACAGAAATTGAACAATGCGAATTTCCACTTTCACCATTCTTCTGTGTCTTAAAATTTTTTATTTTAGTCTTTAAAGGTACCTGTGGCATAATTATAAAACAACAAAATTACATGATAACTATAATAATAAATATTGAGAGAGGACTTGAAAGAATTATTGGAAGTAGCAAAAGAAAAGAGTGGGAGGAGTTAAGATAGTGAGTCTTTGCCACGGTATGACACAGTAGAGCTGAGAAGGAGGGCCATAATAGTGAATAACTCGATGCATAGGTTATACAGGAGGAGTGGTGTGGAGTTTGTAGATATATGGAGTGAGTTTGATGGGCAAAAGGACTTTTACAAGAAGGATAGTTTGCATCTGAATGGATTTGGTGTTCAGAGATTGGAAAAACTGTTATTGAATGAAGTGAAAGTGGATGTGCACAATCAGTAAAACTAGAGCTTTTGGGGGAGGGGGGGGGAGCTGTTGAGTGGATATGCAGACATCAGTGAAGCAGTTGAGTCTAAGAATGTGTATCATATGCCTGAGTTAGCATCAATGGTAACAAACTAGAATGAGATAGTTAGTGTAAGGCACTTTGAACCTTTTTGAACTTTTGCAGTTAATTCTAAAATACAGTCTCGAGGATTCATTTCCAAATATTGTAATACTTGTGCGAACTTTTGCACTTTATGTACACTAATGCTAGAAGCATTAGGAACAAGCATGAGGAATTTTTGGCCTTAGTTGGCTCATCCTGGTCAAAAGTCATTGCCATTATCCCTTAGTAAATGAGCTAAGTAAGCTTAGTAAGCGAAACATGACTAACAGAAGATGATATAGTTAGTGGGATAGAATGTGAAGGGTATAGTATGTTCAGGAAGGATAGAGAGAGAGAGAAAAGAATCGGGGGGGGTGTTATTGATGATAGCCAGAGGCGTAGCTAAGGGGAGGGGCAGAGGGTGGTCCACCCCGGGTAGCACTTTGAACCTTTTTGAACTTTTGCAGTTAATTTTAAAATACACTCTCAAGGATTCATTTCCAAATATTGTAATACTTGTGTGAATTTTCCTCACAATTCCTGTAAACATTGCTAGTTGTGAGAGGAGTTTTTCTAAATAAAATTGATTAAGAATTACCTACATTACTATGAAATAGATTTCGTCAATGTCATCGACAATTTTGCTAACAGAAAAGCAAGAAAAATAACATTTTTGAATGTTGAAATTAAAGTTTTATTTCAAAAATAAACATTTGTTTCAATTTATTTCCCTATACGTCGTTTTGACTTTTTGGTTGTATTTTTGGTGTATATTGAGAGCGGTGGAAATCCCAGGGATCGCCCTGGGCAGCAAAAACTGTAGCTACACCACTGATGATAGCTGATGAACTGCAGCCAAAGAGAGCAAAAGTTCGACTGCAGGACAGTGAAAATAGCACATTTGAGGCTATCTGATGTGAGATTGAGGCCAGCAGAACAAAATATACAGTTGGGTGCTGCTATAGACCAGGGGATGGAAAAGATGATGGAGATATTATGCATCAGCAAATAGACTCAATGAGTGGAGGACAGGTAATTATTTTGGGAGTTCAACTAAGGTAACATTGATTGGAAGGAGGAGAGGACACATGGGAGGAAGGAAATGGATTTTATGCAGTTACTAAAGGATAATTACCTGAGACAGGATGTAATAGTAGAATTACTAAGTGAACACTTTGCAAGAGCATATCATCCAGGCAGTGATATTGCAGAAATGAGGGAACCGATGGCTTATATGGGAACTGAGGTGAGTGAAATGAAGGTGAATAGCATATTACAGAACCTTTATGTGAATACATCTGTGGGATTGGATGGTATAAGAGCTCAAGTCTTACGTGAAGCGGCAAAGGAATTGTCACTGCCCTTGACCATATTGTTTAATCTAAGTCTCAGCTCTGGGTTACTCCCAAGGGGGTGAAAAGAGGTGAAAATAGTTCCATTGCATAAAGGAGGCCCCAAGACTGCCATAGAAAATTACCAACTGATCAGCATATCAGGAGTCATTGTGAAAGTATTGGATAAGTTGGTCAAGAGCAAAATACTGGAATGGATAGATGGAAATGGGATACTGGACTTTGCAAAAGCCTTTGACAGGATACCACATGGAATAATCCTAATCAGTAAACTACAGCACATGGGGATGGATATAGGGTGGAGGACATAATGGAGAGATATCAGAGAGAAGTTTATTCAGGAGTAGAGTCCAAAAGAAGGCTTGTGACTAGTGGTGTGCCACAGGGTTCTGTTCTTGGACCACTGCTATTTAATTTATTAATTAATGATATAGAAAAGGATCTGAGAGGAACTATTCAGTTATTTGCCAATGATGCAAAGTTGGTTAGAGCAATAGTTAATACACACAAAAATTCAAAATTTTGCAGGCTGATTTGGATAGATTGGCAGACTAGGTTAAGGAGAATGGATGTCAGTTTAATGTGGCAAATTGTAAGGTTATGCATTTTGGGGTGAAAAGATTACCAGCAGTGTACCACATTGGTGCACATAGCAAAAGTGGCTAAAGCAGTTCATCAGATCACTTGGTTACTGAAGAATACTTTGACAAGCAGAGACAAACAGGTTATTGTTCCTCTTTATCGAGCCTTGATAAGACCCCATCTTGATTACTGTGCACAGATCTGGGTGCCAGGGTTTCTTGGTGGTGATGATGAGGAGAAGGTGGAGAGGATCCAGAGCAAGTGACCAAGATGGTAGCAAGTCTGTGGAATGAACCTTATGAGAACAGGTTGAAGATTTGTGGACTACAGAAACTGGTCGATAGGCGGAAAAGGGGTGATATCATTGAGACATTGAAATTATTGATGGGTTTTTACAAGGTTAATTCAGAGGAAATTTTTCAGAACAAGTGTAGTGGTGGGAGAACTAGGGGCCATCCATGGAAACTGAGCAAGAATGTAGTTAGCAGGGGTTTTAGAACTAGGTTTTTTACTTGGAGAGTGGTGAATGAATGGAATAAGCTGCCAGAGTCTGTTGTGGGTGCCATGACTGTGAATGAGTTTAAAGCAAAGTATGATAAATATTGTGCAAATGCTGAATAGTTCTTGGCATGATATTTATGGCCTCCTTTGATGAGAATAAGGACTCCTTAGAGTTGCCCGTAATAATTATAATTGTTGCCCTCTCCCAAAAGTTCAGGAGATTCTCATTTTATGTAAACATCAAAAATAGTTTTAATAAACTTTAATAATAATATAGATATTTTGTACTGAAAATAACAGTACATCATCAGTGTGTAGAAACAACAAGCAAATTAAAGAACAGGAATACAAATACACCCAACAATTGGTTTACCAATTAAAAACAGCTGCCACTTGTTGATAGAAATTAATATTAATATTAATAAATAATATTAAAACTATTTTTGATGTTTTCATAAAATGAGAATCTCCTGAACTTTTGGGAGACGGTGACAATTGTTCCAGTTTAAGTTAGGCTAATGTAAAAGGGCTTCACAACTTTCTTTGAAAAGGCATTCATATTTAAAATTGCTATGGAGAAGATGAGCTTCATCTCACAGGATACTGTGTTTAGTGTCAGTACTATTCTGGACCAGACCAGACTTTTAAAGTTTCATGTATTTGATGTAGTACTTCTTCTTTCTCAGCCATTTTCGATCCACTGCTGAATGAAGTCATCCCTGTGATCTTCCAATTTTCTCGGTCTTCTGCCATTATCTCTTCCCACTCAGTTTTTCTATTTCATCTGCTCATCTTGTTTTTGAGTGTCCTTGTCTTCTCTTTCTATTTGGTATCCATTCTGTTACTTTTCTAGTCCATCTATTGTCCATTCCTCAAGCCAGGTGTCCTGCCCATCTCCATTTGGACTTTTTACAGTTATTAAAACTGTAATTCCTAGGATGATTCTCTCCATTCTTCTTTCTGCCACCAGTATTTGTTTTTCCATTTGTTTAGTTAGTGCCCAGGTTTCTGAGCCATAGGTGAGTACTAGTAGTATGCATTGATTGAATACTTTACTTTTCAGGCAGATGGATAAGTTATTTTTGAAGATATAGTTCAGTTTTTCCTGGGGCAGAGTTGACTACTACCGTGTGCGTCCCCAGGTGGTGGATCAGGGAACAGCCTTCAGATATGGAGGCTAGCTGCAATATAAGCAAAGCAATCTGGCGAATAAGCAGCCGTGGACCAACAGTGACTGAGCTATCAGGGCATGGGGGAGCAGAAGTGGCAACTCTGTTTCACTTAAAACCTCACAAAGCCCAATGACAACTCGGTGACATGGCGAGTAGTGCCGCCATTAAATAAGCACCTGCTGGGGTAACTGGCCCTGATATTGGGAAGCAGCATTGTCAGTACTGACACAAGGTTGAAGCTAAATGATGACGGAAAAGCTTGTGATCAGAGATTTGCAGATGGCAATATGATTATATTGTGCACGTCTGTAATACTGCGGAGCAGAAAGTAAACGGAGAAACTACTGCTCTATCTTATCTCCAGAACAACCATTATGGCGAGCAAACCCTTACAATTTGCCCCAAGTTCCCGGCGTCCCTTAAATGGGACAGGGGTGCGAAGAATCTCTGGGCCCAAAATGGTGTCCACTTTTAAAATTGCAACTTGGAATGTCAGAACTCTGTATGAAGCTGGCAAATTAAGAAATGCCACAAGAGAAATGAAGAGGTTGGGCATCCGGATTTTGGGAATTTGCGAGACTAGATGGCCAGGATCTGGAAAGTGTCAACAAGATAATATGACAATATATTACTCTGGGAATGATGAGAACAAACATCAACATGGTGTAGCTGTAATAGTAGATGAAGAAATCAATAAATCAGTAATAAATTGGATTCCATTTTCTGAAAGGATAATGCTGTTACAACTTAAGAGAAACCCTGTTAACATAAATATCATCCAAGCTTATGCACCCAGCTGACAAAAGTGAAGAAGATGTTGACGATTTTTATGAACACCTAAAAGAGATTAAAAAACTAACAAAGAAACATGATATAAACATAGTGATGGGTGACTTCAATGCAAAAGTGGGAAGAGGGGGTGATGGAGAAATTGTTGGCAAACATGGCTTAGGCACCATAAATGACAGAGGAGATTGCCTAGTCCAGTTCTGTCAGGAAGAAGATCTAACAATAGCAAATACCTGGTTTAAACTTCCACCCATTTCCAAGTGTACAGAAGACTGTACACTTGGAAATTGCCTCAAGATAACCAACATAACATTGTCAGAAATCAAATTGATTATATACTGATAAATAAAAGATTCCACAGTAGTATAAAGAGTGCAAAGACTTATCCTGGAGCAGATATCTCATCAGACCACAATCCCATAGTTGCAGAAGTACGTCTTAGATTAAAATCAGCTAAAAAATCACAAAAGAAGAAAAAGAAAATGTAGAAAAACTGAAAGACCCGAACATAAATAAAAGTGCCAAGATACAGCTTAACCTGCGATTACAACAGATTAACATAGAAGAAAATAAAAGTGTGGAATCTCTTTGGAATAGCTTAAAGAATGCCATCGTAACAACAAGTATTGAAGAAGTAGGTTATGTGAATAATATAAAACAACAGGAATGGATGACAGATGAGATTCTTTCTCTTATTGATACAAGAAGAATGTACAAAAACAAAGACCTAGCCAGGTATACAGAAACACATAACATCATCAAGAAAAAAATAAAAGAAGGCAAGGAAAATTGGATGAAAAATTTATGTACTGAAATTGAACTGCTTCAGAAGAAACATAATAATTTCAATCTGTATAAGAAAATCAACGAAATTTCCGGAAAACTGAGGAAAAAGCAAATAGTGTCCCTAAGAGACGAAAATGGAAATATAGTTCTAGAAGAAGAGAATAAAGCACAGATTTGGATAAAATATGTAACAGAACTTTTCAATGATACTAGACAGAAGCCTATAAATATAAAAGATAACATTCAAGGACCAGCAATCATGAAATGCGAAATTGAGAATGCTATACGAACAAGTAAAACAGGAAAAGCCAGTGGACCAGATGGTGTGTAAACAGAATTTTTAAAATTAATAGAACCAGATAACATCAAACTTCTTGAAAAACTATTTAATAAAATATATGAAAGTGATGAATTTCCATCAGATTGGCTCAAATCTACATTAATCACTGTCCCAAAGAAACCCAAAGCAAATTCCTGTGGTGACTTCCGACTTATTAGTCCAATGGTCCAAACATTAAAAATATTTTTGAAAGTAATTCAGAATTGCATTTATAGAAAAAGTGAAGAAACTCTAAGTGAAACACAATTTGGCTTTCGAAATGGTTTTGGTACTAGAGAGGCCCTTTTCTGTACCCAAATATTGATACAAAAATGCATAGAAAAACAGAAATCTGTCTTTATGTGTTTCATAGATTTTGAAAAAGCATTCGACAAAGTCAGACATACTAACTTAATAGAAGTCCTTCAACAAGTAAGGCTAGACGAACAAGACATAAGACTAATAACAAATCTGTATTGGAATCAGTCAGCTACCGTTCAATTAGACAACATTACCACCAGTGATATTAACATCAAAAGAGGAGTGAGACAAGGATGTGTGCTCTCACCACTCCTGTTCAACATATATGCAGAGGTAATCTTTAAAAAAGTATTGGAAGAATGTCCAGAGGGAATCTCAATAAATGGAAAGATTGTTAACAACCTACGATATGCAGATGACACCGTGCTAATTGCAGATAATATTATGGATCTCCAAAAACTCATTGACAGAGTATACGTAGAAAGCCAAAGAATGGGAATAAATATAAACATCAACAAGACAAAATACATGATCATCAGCAAACATCCAGCCTCATCAATGAAACTGACACTCAATGGGAAAAATATTGATCAAGTGTCAAGACATAAATATCTTGATTGCTGGCTTAATGAATGGTGGGATCCAGAAATAGATATAAAGACAAAGATTGAAGTTGCACGGCAGTCCTTCATGAAAATGAGAACACTATTCTGCAATAAAGACCTAAACATGGAAGTCAGATGCCAAATGCTGAAATGCTACTTGTCTATTCTGCTCTATGGAGTTGAAACATGGACATTGAAGGCGACAACCATCAAGAAAATCGAAGCCTTTGAGATGTGGCTATACAGAAGAATGCTAAAGATATCATGGACAGAAAAAATTGCCAATGAAGATAATTTAAAATCCATTGGCAAAGCTAAACATCTTGTACAAATAATCAAGAAACAAAAAACATCATATCTTGGCCACATCATGAGAAACAGCAAATACCAACTTCTACAAACTATTTTGGTAGGAAGAATTGATGGCAAAGGAACTAGAGGAAGAAAAAGAATATCATGGTTTGACAACATCAAGATGTGGACAGGAAAGAGCAGTGCACAACTGCTCAGGTTAGCACAAGAGCGCAGTTTGTTCGCCAAGATGGTCGCTGACCTTCGATAGAAGATAGCACAATAAGAAGAAGAAGAAGTTCAGTTTTTCAAATGGAGAAACTGAACTACAGTTTCTCCATTTGTAACTGTATTCTTCTTTCTTTCTCTCTTCTTTTAATTTTGCTCTGTAATCCATTTTCAATGTTAAAAAATTGCCCCAAGTACACATAAGCTTAAGTACCTATTGAACATAACTTTTGTTTTTCCTCTATTTATTTTAAGACCTATCTTCTTGCTTTCTATGTTCAGTATATTTATCATTTCCTGTAGGTTTTGTGCTGATTCTGAAATTAATACAGTATCATCTGCATATCTTAAATTGGATTTGATGAGGGTTGTAGCCATTTAATTCTATTGAAGTTTTGATAGAAGTTTTTGTTGTGTGCTCTATTAATTAATGACCCAATAATACCAATATTTTTTTGAGAGGTGTGATGGACAGAGTTGTAATGAATATATCTGCCAGCAAAGGTAGTTTTCCAATAATCACTGGTTGATGAAGTATTGGAGGCTGTGCCAGTAGAAGCATGTCCAAGAATGATAAACATGTCCAAACATCATTTAATATACTGTGGCATACATGTGATTCTACAGTTACAGATACTCAACAGGTTTCACTATATAAGAAAAACCAGAATTTTCTTTTTCTATGGCGAATTTAATGCATGGGTGAAGGCTATTGATCTGAAGTAGGAAAGAGATAAGTTCTTTTTCAGAATGAGGCCAAATAGTATAAAGTCATCAGTGTAATGAGACCAAAGAGAAGGTTGGCAATGAATGGATGAGAACAAGGTATTTTCTGGATGGTTCAAAAATAGTTTTCCAAAATGTGGGGACTATACTAGTGTCATCAGTCTGTTAATAGATCTTGTTTTTCTAGCAGAAATATGATTATATAACAAATTCAAAAATCTTCACAAAATCAGGAGCAAAATCATCATATAGTAAACTGACTGTTGGGAAAAACTATGAGAAGTGGAGCAGATTTTGTGACCTTACAAGACGACTTGAATAGATTGAGTGAATGGCCATGCCCATGCCCGTTGAGTGAATGGGCATGGGAGTGAGTATACCAATTCAGTGTTGCAAAATGAAAAGTTTTAAAATTTGAAGAACAAAGATGTGATTCAGAATTTACTTTTGGGGTGGGGTATATTGTTGGAGATGGAAGAAATAAGAGATCTTAGGGTGATGGTGGATAAGGATCTAAAATTTAGAGGACACATTGCCATAATTGTAAGGACAACACAACAAATTCTGGCAATAATGCAGAGGACACTGACTTGTAGAAGTAAGGAGATTCTGGTTCTATTGTATAATGCCTTCATTAGGTCACATGTGGACTACTGTGCACAGATTTGGTCACATGGTTTTCAAAAAAGATGAGATACTGGGATAGATCTAGCTACAATTGATTAAGACAGTTTCTGGTCACTGGAATGGTGAGTATATATATGAATTAAGGTTGAAAAGATGCAGTTTGCAAAGTCTAGTGGATAGGAGGAAGAGGGATGATAGGGATGTAGAGGTTGGTTAGGGATTGTTATAGGATTCATGTTGAACAGGTTTTTCATAAAATGGGGAGAGAACAAGAGGTTATACCCAGAAGCTGTGTAAGGAAGGTGAGCAAGGAAGTAAGAAGGGTTATTTGCATGGAAAGTTGTAAATGATTGGAAGTGTGGTAACTGCATAGAATCTGAATATATTTAAGGCACAGTATGATGATGATAAAGAAACCTCCTGTGATGACTCTTTGACTCCATGGGGATCTGGAGATTATAATAATAACTAATAGTGTCAGATAACTGAATGTTGGTAAATAGAGAAACAAAATCAAAGTGGGCTAACATATCTGATTCCTGTATTTGAATATCCTTGATTTCTTCAAGAAAATGTGTGAAATTCTTAATAAATCTGGATTGTCCAGTATTGGCAGTTAATAAAGAAGAAAGAAATTTAGCAATTCTGTATGTGGTCAAGTATACAGTTGACAGTGGGTCTTACTAAACAACCTTCTTTATGAATTTTTGGTAGACCATATAAACAAGAACTTCCAAAATAGGTACGTAATTTATAACTTATTTTATGTTAAGAAATTTTTTTAAAAACTTTAATCTAACCAAGTTTTCTCAACTAAACTTGTCACCTATCTATCTGCCCTATCATCTAGTTCCTAGATGGCAAACCTATGGCATGTCTGAGAATTTTGCTGGCACGTCAACAATTTACAGGTGATATCCTTTTATATGCTTATAAATTATTCAACCTTTTTTTTTTAATTGTTACAATACATACAAATTAAATTTTGTTTTACACGAGAGAGCGGCTATGAAGATGTGCATATGATTGGTGTGGTATTAACAAAAGATCATGCGACCCAAAGACAACCAACAATTGTTGAGTTGAAATGCTAATTCTCTTCAACTGAATTCCATAACACCTGAAACTGTCAGCGCTGTTACCAACATTTGTTAACAACATTCACTATATGTTTCTTGGTTTTAACGCATTCATGAGAGGGTGCGTTTATCGTTCTGACGGAACTTCTCATTATCAGCGGGCTCAACTCACACAAAGTTTCAACCCCTGGTTGAATTTTATTGCTGCTTGTTTGCTTTTGAGCTGGCAGGGGATCTCATACATGTATTATATAGCATATTTCAATTAATGGTAGAATTTTATTCAAAGTTAGCCTTTGTGATCTCTCATAATGATATCGAGAATTTCAAATGCAATAAAACAAATACTTATTTCATGTAATTGAAAAATTGGACAATAGTTTTTAGTTAGATACTGTGTTTCCGATGAAACATATGGTTTTGCTTGAATCTATACAGCATAGTTTCTGTGAGAGGGGACATGTGATTCATTAGTTAGTGCTATTTTTATTCCAGCTGTCTGTAATTGCACTATTTGTTGAGAAATATATTACACAGATTGCAAAGGGCTCTGTACTTTATTGAGGGATACAATAAAACTACTTGTTTTTCATGCATGTGCAGTATAATGGCTGTTGGGAAGACCTTTGTTAACCGCAGGGAGCGAGTTACTATTGCCTCGACTTAAACATGTTTAAATATTTTTCATGTGCGAGGTATATGCAAAACTTTTTAATCTCTTTTTTTGTAAAGTAAAATCAGAGGTGCGAGTTATTTTCGAGTAAATATGGTAAGCGTATCGCTGACAAGTTGATATCCTTCTGCTGCTTCCCCTGACTTCTTATGGCGAGTTACAATTCATAAATATTTTTCTCACTACTGGTTTTTTTTTTTTAAAACCAACATCATTAAAATCAATTTAATAATACAATAATCAATTTTACACTGGATAATATTATAAATTTATATATAAGTAAATATTATAAATAAAATAAAATATTATTTATAAAATTATAAATAATTATTTATAAAATGTTATAAATAAAAATTGTCCATAATGAATACCTTCTTCCAGCACCGAGAAGTCCATAAGTATACCTGGTACAGGGATACACTAGAACAAAGGTCTCTGATTGACTTCTTTATAGTCTCAGCAGACCTATTTTCCTCAGTGTTGGATGTTCGTGTGAGAAGAGGGGCAGAACTGTCAACTGACCACCACCTTGTTGTGTGCACTCTACAGCTTCAGAAACCAGATGCTACCATCAACGCTAGTAGGCCTCAGCAGCTATACTGCGTGAAATGGGAGGCATTGGAAAATGAGGCTGTGAGGAAGAATTTTGCAGATGACATTTCCTCCAGGTTCAAAGAGATTCCCAAGCATACTGCAGATGTTGAGGAGGAATGGAAGCTGTTCAGAACAGCTGTCACTGCCTCTGCACTCTCATGCTGTGGCAGAAAGCAGCTCAGCATGGCAACAGGCAGTGAGAAAAGGACACATTGGCGGAACCAAGAAGTCCAAAAGCTGTCTGGGAAAAAAAGGGGTTTTACCTAACATGATTTAGGATCAGGTCACCTGAGATGCATTTGTGGTATGCTGAGGCAGTAAAGACAGCAAAGCAGAAGGCTTGGGAATCTTTGGAGAAAGATTAGACTCATCCTATGCAAATGCAAACAAAGTATTCTGGCAAACCATCCACCGCCTTCGAGGGAGGAAATCGTGCACAGCAAGGGCAATTAAGGCCTCTGATGATGCACTTTTAACAACCGAGAAGGATATCCTCCACAGATGGAGGGAATACTTTGAGAGCCTTCTTAACTTGGGTGGCCCAGCAGTTGTGGACATCCAAGAGGTGCAGATCGGGGAAATGACTAGTCTCACAGCAGAAGAGGTCCATTTAGCAATAAAATCGCTAAAATCGGGCAAGGCTGCTGGCGATGATGAAATTCGGCCCGAAAAGCCTTAAATCGAGACGGTGTTCTCTGTCTGACTCGAGTGTGTCAGGCTGCTTGGTTATCTGGGTGAGCACCAAAGCAATGGCAGACAGGCATAATAATACCAGTCTTCAAGAAGGGAGACCAGAAAGATTGCAGTAACTATCGTGGCATCTCTCTGCTCAGCCTGCCTGGGAAAGTGTATGCTAGGTGTTTGGAAAGACAGTGCAGGAGCATAGTTGAGTCAAAGTTCCAGGAAGAACAATGTGGCTTTCATCCTGGTAGAAGCACAACTGACCAGATCTTCACTTGAAGGCAAGTCTTTGAGAAATCTTAGGAATATGCCAAGAATGTCTACACATGTTTTGTGGACTTGGAGAAGTCATATGACCGGGTTCCTCGGGATAAGCTTTGGCAAGTAGTACAGGATTATGGAGTGGATGGCCAACTATTAGCTGCCATCAAGTCCCTGTATGAGTGCCCAGAGTTTTGTGTCAAGGTAAACACCACAAAGTCTGAACCTTTCACAGTCTCCGTTGGCCACTGCCAAGGGTGTGTTCTGTCACCTTTCATAATATTTATGGACTGGATTGATAGGCACAGCTGAGGCAGTGAGTATGTCAGAATTGGAAGATGTAGCATTGGACATCTGCTTTTTGGAGATGACCAAGTTCTGCTTAGCTCTTCCACAGATGACCTCCAGCGAACCCTGAAGGTCATCCTGGACCAAAACTGAAACATTTGTGGTCTCAAGACAACCATCCCAGTGCATTCTACATATAAGTGGAGTTCAATATAGGCAGGTGGTGAAGTTTAAATACCTTGGGTCCATATTCACGAATGATGGAAAATGGGACATAGAGCTGGATACTTGAATTGGCTTAGTAAGCTCAATATTGCGGGAGCTTGGCTGTTCGGTAGTATTAAAGTGGGAGTTAAGCCAGAAGGCAAAGCTGGCTGTCTTCAATACAGTCTATGTCCTCATCCTCACCTATGGTCACAAGAGTTGGGTAATGACTGAAAGAATGCGGACATGAATCCAAGCGGCTGAAATGAGGTTCCTTTGAGGGGTTGCGGGGTTGACAAGACTCGACAGAGTCAGAAGCTCTGCAATTCGGGAAACCCTCAATACTCAACCGCTGCTTCTCAGAACAAGAGAGGCTCCCTCAGCAGCCCTCTTTGCCAAGCCAGAGTGTGGGAGGCCAAGGACTCGCTGGATAGATTATATCCAAAACCTTGGGTGGACATGTTTGGGAATCCCACCAGAACACCTGAGCTTGGTGGCAGAGGATCATGACCATTGGAAGTTCCTCTTGCAGCTGTTGCCTCCACAACCCAATTAAGGTGAGCCTTGAAGATGTATGTATGTATGTATAAATATATATATTATAAATTTATGAACAAATAAATAAATTAAGTTAAATTAATTTTCTATTAATTTTTTCCCTATTAAAAACTGCTCGGCACGTCAGCAACTCGATTGGTAAATTTTTGGCATGCGCACATAAAAAGGTTCACCACCACTGATCTAGTTGGCTATTACCCATTTACCACTGAATCAAGAAGAATATAAGAATTCTGTAATTTTTTTTTACTCGTTTTATTTTTTTATTCATATAACCACTAAATTTTCACTCAGCTGAAATAAACTAATATTTGGAATAAGATGTGTAATATGCTGGTAAAAAATGATTAAATAAATAATAATAATAATAAAGAAAGAAAGAAAATTAAAAAAAAAAAGCCTATCTGAACAGTGTTTCTGTGGTGCAGTCAATGTTTGGCTGGAAAGATTTAGATTCGGTCCCTGTTGTTACATCAGAGAAATCATTATAATGCTTTTCAGCTACAGATGAACCGGATAGTTTCACATATAGAAGGAAGTGCATTCATTCCAAAGTAAAGAACACACTTGTCTCATAGCCTAAGTATAATCTAGATAATCAACATTATCTAGATGCTAGTATTATTAGTATTATTATTCAGACATTTCTGTGGAGTCTGAAGACTCATCATGAGTGGCTTACACTAACCATTATTCATACAGTACTCATCATACTTCTGCATGAACTCATTTGCTGACAAAACAAAGCTCTCATGACTGATTCTGGCAGTTCATCTCCAATTTAAAAAATCGAGTACTCATGCCCTGGCTGACCGCACTCTTACACAATATCTAGAATAATCCTTGTTCTCTACCTTGTTGCTTATAATGAAAAATTTCTTCTGCATATCCTACAAAACTCTTTTATCCCATATGTTTTCACCATCAGTTAAACATTAAAACCCAGAAAATTCAATCTGTTCTCAGAGAGAGAGAGCACATTCCATAGATCTGTTGCTATCTTGTTCACTTACCTCGTGATCCTCTCAAGAAGTAAGTGAACAAGATACCATCCCCCTCCGAAGGAGGAGCATACTATTTGGATTTAGCAATTATTGCTATCAACTACTTAGTGTTTGTCATTTTATATAGAGCCCAAGCACCAACATTATATAAAATTTTTTAAAATCTACTTTTTAATATATATTATTATTATTAAGTGAGACCTCCAGGCAGCCAAGGACTCATAGAGGGAGGCTATGAATCACCCAAACCAGCTATCATACCTTCCCTTAAATTCATTCACACTAGATGCATTCACTACCCCCAAAGGCGAACTATTCCACTCACTCACTATTCTGTGAGAGAAGTGAGTACCCCTTTCTTGACTGTTAACAAACAGATATCATCCACGGATATAGCACCCATTCAAAAGTTTATAGACCTCTATCATATCGCTCCTCTTCAGGGGTGTAGTCGGGCCAGGGCAATGCCCTGGTACTTTTTTAAAACTATCAAAATTTTTAAATTCATTATAATAAATTATAAAAGTTATAATAGTGAGACTTATAATGCATTTCCAGCTTTCAGTCAAAAAATAGCAGCTTGCCACTCTTGTCATTTTCGTTTCAGAAAACAAGGCAATCTCTGCCATATGGGCATCGTAATAATAATAATGCTGCACTTCATGCTCTGGATTTTTTTTTCCAAGATAGAACCCTGGTACTATTTCTTTTAAGACTACTCACAACAATTTGTCCTCATAATTTAAATCCCATAATCCAGATATAATCTTTGTAACTCTTCTTTGCACCTTTTCCACAGCTTCTTTATCTCCTTAGAATCCAGGAGACCAAATCAATGCACAGTAATCCAGGTGAGGTCTTATCAAAACCTTATAAAGAGGCAAAATGACTTCCTCATCCTTACATGTAAAGGTTCACTTTAACATAACAATTATCCTCTGAGTTGTATTTGCAACTTTTGCTGTGTGACCTTTGAACTTCAAATTCCTATCCACTAATATGCCAAGATCCCTTGCGTCCTCAGTTTCTTGGAGCATAACCCTGCTAATATAATATGCTGCTGGAAATTTCATCATGCCAAAGTGCATAACTTTACACTTACTAACATTATATTGACACATACTTTACACATACTAACATTATATTGGGGTGCTTAAGGGTCAAAGCTGTATAACTGAGAGGAGACCTCCACATAGCCTTTAAAGGAATGTGGAGAACTGACCAAGGCTTCTGACCTAATGTCCAATCCTCACCTTCTCGTGGTGCACACTGTTGGGTATCTACTTGGATACTGAACGAATGAGGATGGGCTGGCAATTTGGGATTTAGCTGACCAAATTGTATTCTTATTGGTTAAACCAAAATTAAAAATGATGGTACAACATGACAAAATTTCATGCCAGCTGGGACATTGCCCGGTTAAACAAGGCCCCCCGTTGTTTTTGCCAGGGAACCAGGGCGAACAGTGAAAAGTCAGCTACTGGAACAAATCTGAAAGCATATCCCAACTCAACATCACCAGAGTTCAAGATCGGTACTATCAACGTAAGAAGCCTGAATGGCAAAGAATTGGAGCTAGCTGAGGAATTAGATAAGTACCAGATCGACATAATCGGGGTGACTGAAACAAAAAAGACCAAAACTGGTGAGATCTTTCTGAGCAATAAATACAAAATATTATATTCAGGCAATGACAATCAAGGAAAAGAAGGAGTAGCCATAGTATTCAACACAAAATACGAGGCTAATCTTCTTCAATGGCAGTCAGTCTCGAGTAGAGTAATGTGGGCAAATATGACAATGGGGAACTGGACAATGAGACTTATTTGTGCCTATGGTCCCACATAAGGTTCTACTAAGGTAGAAGTGGAGGAATTTTTTGATGCTTTAGAAAAAGCAACTGACACAGTGAAAAAGGAAAAGTTGGTCCTTGTTGGTTATCTAAATAGCAGAGTAGGAAATGATTGTGAGACATACAAAAATATTTTGGGAAAATTTGGAGAAAAGAGTAAAGCTAATAATAATGGCAAATATCTGTTGGATTTCTGCTCAGGACATGGATTGGTTATTACTAACACCATATTCGAACATAAAAATGTGCACAAATTCACATGGAGAGAAGAGGCTAGGAATAAGAAAAGTCTCATTGACTATGTTATTGTTGATGGTGATGTTTTCTCCCTGGTGCAGGACACCAGAGTGTACAGAGGATTTGAAATTGGAAGCGATCACTATCTAGTCTTGAGCAAAATAAAATTGAATTTCATATTGAAAAGAATAACATGTAAGAAAGTTTTAAAGCGAATAAAAGTTGAGCAGCTCTCAGATGTGAACTGTAGACTAAAATACACAAAGATTATTGAAGAAAAAATGAAAGAGTTTGATAACAGGGGAATCAAACCTTGGAGATTCAGTGGCAAACTCTGAAGAAAACATTGATTGAACTCCCTGGTGGACACAGGAAGTTAAAGAGACAGTGAAGGAAAAGAAGAAAGCATATCAAAAGTTCCTGTCAAATAAGTCAGCTTGTGCTCTTAGAGAATATATAGACAAATGCAAGAATGCTAAACACTGTGTAGCTAGCTGAACAAAAGTCATGGGAGGACTTTGGCAAGAATATAGAAAATAAATATCAAGAAGGTGGCAAAATATTCTGGAGGTTGTTGAAGAAGCTTAGGAATGGAGGAAAGTGTGCTATAAAAGGAATTAGAGATGATAGAGGTGACATGAAAACGGGAGAAAAAGATATCCTTGAAGTATGGAGTAAATACTTTGAAAAAGTGCTATTTGAAACAAGCAGTGATGACAGCACAGTGGTAAAAAACACTGACCAGGCATGCAGTCAGGAATACATATCCATACTTGAAGTAGAAAAAGCCATCAAAGGCTGCTGGAGTAGATGATATTCGACCAGAAATGCTGAAGTATGGTGGTGTGAGAGTCTTACAGTGGCTGCACTGCATAGTTCAGAAGGCCTGGACAGAGGGACGAATTCCCGAAGATTGGAGTAGAGCTCTCATAGTACCCATATATAAAAAGGGAAATAAAACTGCATGTGAGAATTACAGAGGTATTTCCCTACTGAGTGTTCCTGGCAAGATCTATGCAAGTATACTTGAGAAACGGTTGAGAAGAATTGTGGAAGAAAAGCTTGGTGAAGAACAAGCTGGATTCAGGCCAAATAGAGGCTGTCAGGATCAGATCTTCACTTTACGACAAATAGTCGAGAAAGCATGGGAATATAACAAAGATCTGTATTTAAGTTTTGTCGATTTGGAAAAGGCATATGACAAGTTGCCAAGAGAGAAGCTATTCAGTACGCTGCAGTTATATGGTGTCAATGGGGCATTATATCAAGCAATACTTAGTCTTTATTTGAGTTGTAAGTCAGCAGTTAGAATTGAAGGAAGTACAGGAAGATGGTTTAATGCTAAATCTGGCATGAGACAAGGATGTACATTATCCCCTCTGTTATTCATTATCTATATGGATCACATTATAAAGGAAAGTGGTATTAAACATGATATCAAAATTGGAGATGTTAATGTCAGCTCTTTGCTTTATGCGGATGATGTTATACTTCTAAATAAATCTGCTACAAGTCTGCAAGATTCTCTGACTAAATTAAATAGCTGTTGTAATAGATATGGTATGAAGGTCAGCAATAAAAAGACAAAGACAATGAAAATAGGCAGAATCATTGAAAATGTCAACTGTGTTGTGAATGGAGAACCTCTGGAACAAGTAAAACATTTCAGCTATTTAGGCACGATTTTTACTGAAGATGGTAAATTGAATATAGAAATAGACAACAGAATCAGCAAAGCTGGTATGGTGGGAAGTCAATTGAATAAATTCATATGGAATAAGAGAGAAATTAGTCGGAACACTAAATTAGCTGTATACAAGACAGTGTTCAAACCAGTTTTAACTTATGGACCTGAGAGCTGGGTCAGAAGTAAAACACTTGACCAAAGACTAGAGACCACAGATATGAGAGTCCTGAGAAAGATTATAGGCGTGAACAGATGGCATCAGTGCCAATATCATATTAAAAATGAGGATATTAGGAAAGAATTTGACATTGTCAGCATCCAGGAATGTGTTAGCAGAGCTAATCTCAGGTGGTATGGTCACTTAAACAGAATGGGCGAGGAAAGATTAGCAAAACGAGTGTTCTCTGCCAGGTTGGCAGGAAAACGACCCAGAGGAAGACCAAGATATAGGTGGATTGATACGGACCAAAGTGCCTTAGACAATAGAAATATAAGATCTGATAATGTTGGAGTCTTGACAAGTGACAGACTGATTTGGAAGAAAATTGTAGATAGGAAATTAATAATGATGTTAATTTTTCATGTAGTACTATCATATCCTGTACACCCCTTGAGGGTACATAGGAGGAATTTGATGATGATGATGACATTATATTGACAGCCATTTTCGTTTGCCCCAATTTCCAGCCTATTCAAATCATTTTGTAAGTGCTCAATATTAATAGCATCCCTGAGTGCCCTGACTATCTTTGAATCATTGGCAATCAGTTGCATATCTCCTGTTAAACCTTTCCTAATGTCATTATTGTACAGATTGAACAACAATGTCCCAAGCACTGAAAACTGAGGTACACCACTGGTCACCTTAAATCTGGCAGATTCACACTCACTGTATACCACTTTTTGATATCTATTTGTCAACCATCCCCTGATCCTGATCCAAGTCAAGAGTTTATATTCCAATCCCATATTCTACACATTATGCAGCAGCCTTTCGTGTGGTTTCCTATCAACTGCCTTCTAAAAAGTCCAGCATTACTATAGTGTATCCATTCCCATAATCCAACGTTGCCATAACATTCTTATAAAATATGAACAAATTGCTAAAACATAACTTTCCTTTAGTAAACCCATGCTGCTCCTTGCAGCAGAGTATAGCATGTTTGTTTAACCATATCTGTATATGAGTTCTTACCAACTTCTCTAAAATTTTCACTACCACACCAGAGATACTGATGAGTCGGTAGTTAGACACATCAGTTTTTGCACCACCCATGTCCAATGGAACTATCTTACATTCCTTCCATTCCTGTGGTATCATTCCTGAGCTGAGACTCAGGTTATACAAATATGTGAAAGGCCTAGCAAATTCAGCTGAACATTCTTTTAGCAAATAGGCTGATATTCCATTTGTCCTATTGATAAATTCATAGCCAAGTTTTGCAACAGCTCTTTAACTTCATTTTCATGAACCTCTAACTCTTCATCCAATGTGGCATGTTATACAACTGATTGATATATCTTAGCAAAGTGAGAACTCATTAGTTGAACAATCTCATTAATTTCCAACACTGGAATGCCATCTGCATTCAATAAAGTTATTCTTTCACATTCATTCTTTCTTTTGCTTGCGCATAACGATAAATTTTTTTGGATTGCCTTTAGCATGTCCGATTTAGCTTTCCACACAATACTCATTACTTTTCTGGCATGAGCTTTATATATTTCATAATTCTTGCTTAATACATTTGCACATCCATTTTACTCCCAACTTATTTATTCTTCGAAGACTAGTTATACATTCAGATGCCGCCTCATTTAAGCACTTTTTCAAAGATTCCCATGTATTTCTGACATTTTTCACATTCAGTAACTGATACCATGGGATCAGAAATGGCATTCTCCAAAGTTGATCATAATTTCGTTCAACATGTAAATTGTTGTGATCAGAGCATCAATACAATTAGATACTTCCCAAAAAAGCACAGCACTGTTATGAAGTGGTGGTAAATAACCATATTCTTAACAGAGACCCCTCCTTCTATAAAGAAGGAATTATATATAGTATATCTTAAATCTGTTTAAAACAGTTAACTCATTTTTTGTTTAGCGTTAATTGCATGAATCACATTTGTTAAATTAAATTATGTCATTATCATGCTTAAATGTAAATATACATATACATATATATATCAGTGGCATACATGCCCATTTCGGTTGGGTGTACTGTTGTGGCTTATACACCCCATGCTAAAAATTCACGTCAGTTCGAATTTATGTATAATTGCATTTTTATCAATGTATGAAAGTTTTAAGATTGTATAGTATGTCAGTGCTCATCTTAATTGGTCTAATACAATTAATTGTAGGATAACTTTGAATACTTAAATTTATCAATTAACTGTAACCAAATCTGCACAGAGTGGGGGGCAATGTATCTGTTTTAAGATACTGTATATTAGAAAACAGTAATGAAGGTGAATGCTATTGGTTGATATATTTGAATTACTCAAAGGTGCAAAATTTGGAAGAGGAGGACAAGGCTTGCCTCATTCAACTACAATACTGTTTATTATGATAGTTATTATTTGGTCCTTTTCATTAAAATTGATACACATTATTGGATTTATTGGACCATGGTTTTGATAAACATTTATACATAATCGTCGACTAGTTTCGCCAGCTGTGTCTGTCTGGCTTTGTCAAGACGAGAAAGGTTATAGTAATATTAAATGCAAAAACAAAAGAATGTAGTAACGACTTAAAAAACAGTTAAACAAATTGGAGAGCTTGTGTGACATCAAACACATGAAGCGTGAAGACTTGGTCATTGTTATTAAGTCGCGTTTTATAATTTTTTGCATAATTTAGTTCTGCTAAACTTAATGAAGTTAATAGATTTTTCTAAATGTCTTTTAATATTATTCACTGGTTTGTATTGAGGTTATTTCCTGTCCGTAGGACTACTACAGCTTCTTTAAAGGTTCTACATCTGTAATCCTCTTCGATATATGGCATGGAGCTGTTGTCCCAATCTATTTGAATGGTTTGAAGTTGAGAAATGATGTGCTAACCCTGAGGTGTCTGTTCTATTATTATTGACATCTCTGACATGTTCCTTCTTTCGGATTTCTAGGCTTCGTGAAGTTTGGCATAAGTCAGTCCACATGTACATGGTATGCTGTAAGCACCTGCGTATTTATAGAAAGTGATGCTATCCTTAGGGGAGCTTAAGATGTACCTAAAGTACATAAAGATGAGGTTCTGCTCCGCCCAATCGTAGATAGCAGATACTCTTCTACATACCTACTAGCCAAACACCTCACTAGCCTATTAAAAGAGAAGATAAGAAAATCAGCTTCATACATAAAGAATTCTCAACACTTCATTGAAAAACTTAAAAACATTAATATATCCAACACAGACGTATTGACAAGTTTGGATGTGGTCTCTTTGTTTACAAACGTACCAATTGAAGAAGTCATTGAGATTATAAAAGATCTCTTTCCAAATGATATTATGCAGCTCTTCTGCTACTGCCTCAAGTCCAACTACTTTAAAGTAAACAACATAATATATCAACAACTAAAAGGCTCAACCATGGGCAGTCCCCTGTCACCACCGTGTGCAGATCTGTTCATGGAAAAATTAGAAAATGACATCCTAGCAAAAATAAATCCAAAACCATCAGTCTGGTGGAGATATGTTGACGATGTGTTCATTATCTAGAAAGACAAGAAAGATACCTTACATGAGTTCCTCCAAAAAATAAACTCTTTCCATCATAAAATTAAATTCACATTAGAATTGGAAAACAATCATCAATTACCCTTTTTGGATGTACTAGTTAAAAAACAAGATAATGGACAAATCAAACTTACAATCTATCATTAACCAACAGATAATGGACGTTATCTCCATTTTACATCTAATCATCACTATGCACAGAAACTTAGCATTATACATATGCTAAAAAACAGAGTTAAAAATATCATCACAGAAGAAAAAGATGTATTTGCTGAGCTTTCTCTTATATCAAAAACTCTGTCACAAAATGGTTATCCTCAAAATATAATCCGTCATCATACAATATGCTGGCTCAGTCTTCATCAAAATATCAAGAATCAGGAAGCCTTTTAACATCAGAGTTCTACACGACAGTATTTAAGATCCCCTAAGAATAGTGTCGCTGTCTACAAATATGCAGGTGTTTATACCATACCATGTACATGTGGACTGACTTAGGCCAAACTTCATGAAGCCTAGAAATCCGAAAGAAGGAACATGTCGGAGATGTCAATAATAATAAAACAGACACCTCAGGGTTAGCACATCATTTCTCAACTTCAAACATTCAAATAGATTGCGACAACAGCTCCATGCCATATATCGAAGAGGATTACAGATGTAGAACCTTTAAAGAAGCTGCAGTAATCCTACAGACAGGAAATAACCTCTTAAATAAATCTAATAAATCTAAATAAATCTATTAAATTCATTAAATTTAGCAGAACTAAATTACGCAAAAAATTATAAAATGCGACTTAATAACAATGACTAAGTCTTTATGCTTCATGCGTTTGATGTCACATGTGCTCTCCAATTTGTTTAACTGTTTTTTAAGTCGTTACTACATTCTTTTGTTTTTGCATTTAATATTAGTATAACCTTTCTCATCTTGACAAAGCCAGACAGACACAACTAGCGAAACTAGTCGACGATTGTGTATAAATGTTTATCAAAACCATGGTCCAATAAATCCAATATTATGTATCAATTACAATACTGTTTCCCCATTGTAAACATGGGCAAAAACGTTATAAATTTATTGAAAATTATATATTAAAAACTTGTCGATGTTATATACAAAAACTTGCCTATCACGTCAGTTCACACTTCATGCATGCAAACAGATGAAACTCGGAAAAAAAAACAGCAACTCATGACAAATGACAATGTTCAATTGCACTGGTTGATACAAAACCAATCACAGCCTCTAGGTGCTATTGTCTCAGAGCTCACCCTGCCTTTCCTTGTGAGCAGTTTAAAACTACTAGAACACTAAATATTTGATCCACTGCACCATCTGTACTTCTTTTCAAAGAGGTTAAAGGTGTATATATTTTGAATGCACACTGGGGCTATTAACGCGAATATGATGCAATGTTTACACGTTGAAAGGTATCCTCTTCATGAAGCATTAGTATATTGTGTTTAATTTTAACAATCACATGAAGTCTGGAAATAATTAGGGAAGTCTTTAATGGGAATAAATGCAAATATATAATATCGGTGACATTGCTATTCGGTGGATGAGCACTGCACACCTAGCACCTGGAATATTTGCCTCGATATATATATGCTGGCCTGGTTGGCCAAATGGTTAGCATATCCACTCTCCAGCCAAAAGCCTGCGGGTTCGAATCCCATGTAGGCATGGACGTTTATGATTGTCCTCCCCCAGTATGGTCTGGGTCACCATGGGAGTAGAAGAACAAAAACCTTCCACAATGGGAGAGGCCTTCACCCTGCAGTGGTTAGAAAAATAGTCTGTTATTTTTTTTTTTAATATATATGTATATACTGTATATATAAAATAGTGTGCACATGCACATAAATCTACAGTGTTTTGAACTTTTAATATGAATACCTTACCTGTGGAATCAGCTCTACTTCAAGTTCTCCTGTAAAATAAAGTTTCTCAAAGTGGGAATTTTCTCCAACATAGGATGCTACTAGACGCTTAATCTGAAACATGAAAACTTTTTTTATCATAGTAAAATAAACTTAGTCTTTAGTTAATGCGAAATTTTTTGAAGTAAAATAACAACTCTAAATATAATTTATCATTGTGATTAGTATTACTACTGTACCATATGGAGATCCACTCTTCTCACTCCCTTTCCCTTTTTCTCACTAAATCTTGATTTCATTCATTATCAGTGCACTCAAAATGGCAAAAACGTTTCACTTATTCACTGCTCTCAATGAAATGTTCTACCCCTCACTATCTTGCATATCACTCTTATGCTCCATTCCCCCACCCACTTTTCTTCTGACCAATAAAAAACCCTTTCCAAAGTCACTCTGTAAAATTCCCTCACCAAGTACAGCAATCCCTCGATTAATGTTCCTAATGCATTCTTTAAAACAGGCACATTAATCGAAATCGCACTAATCGAATATAATAACCTATGGGAAAAAGTATAATTCGTTCCTCGAGTTTCTTTTTTGATCCTTGATTTTTTTTTATAAAAGAATTAGGGTATGTCTCAGGGCCTAGTTAAAGGAAAACCATGAAGCTGAAAGACAATAAAACATATTCAGAATATAAATTTATTATTCTACTTCTTGAAAAAGAATTGAGCTAATGTAGTTTGCGGGCATTCTGTTTCTTTTTTTTCATATAACTGATAGTATGGCCCTATGACCGTTTCTACTCTTCTGAAAATTTTACTGCTTCTCTCTTCATCAGGGTCAGCCTCTAAGCATTGCTGCTTAAAAACTTTGGTTGCACGAAAAATATTTTCGCTTTGTTTCTGTCAAATGTCTTTGGGCTTGTCAGTTATTAAATTTTGTTCATATGCTTCAGGATCTTCCTGCTGTGCATCTAAATTTAGCAAGTCAGGATCACACAATTTCTCAGAATGAGATTTAATTAACTTAGATTCATTTGAAAAGCCTCTAAATCATTTGCACAATGTAGAAGAATGTGCTTCCAAATGGCTTGTATATTGCTAGTAATTTGCAATTATTTGAAACAATTGTCAGTAATTTCATTCGACTTTGCGACTTCGGGGGTGCATTAATCGAGGGATTGCTTTATCTATATCATGGGCTCTCTATCCTCTTACTTCCTATTTGTCAGATTGTGTAACCTGAAATTTTTCCCACCCAGTGCAAGGTTGTAAATTTATAGTACATTAGTACTATAAATCTGGGCTAAGAATTTTTTAATTTAATTTTTTTTTTATTTTATACATTTTATATTTTATTATTATTATTGACATAAGACCTCCAAGGAGTCAAAAGACACTCACGGGAGGGCCACACTTTCACTCAAAAAGATCATCAAACTGTGCTTGAAACTCCCTTGCAGTTTCTGCATTCACCACACTCTCGGGTAATGTATTCCACTTGCCAACCACTTTCCATGCAAAGAACCTGCTCTTCACACCCTCCTTATGGCCTCTTGTTTTACTCTTTACAAAAGTCTCCTCCACATAAACTGGTAACAGCCCCTTACCAACTTGTACATCTCAATTATATCCCCTTTCCTTCTTCTATTCACAAGGCTCTTGCAAATTGCATTCCCTCAATCTATCTTCATATCTTCCATTCCATAGATCTGACATGAACTTAGTGGATCTGCTCTGGACCATTTAGATATATTACTCATCGCTTTCAAAGCCAGTAGACCAGCTCTGTGCATAGTAATCTGTAATCCATTTGTAGTCTTATCAAGGCATTATACAAGGGAACCATAACTTCTTTGCTTCTGCATGTCAAAATCCTCCTCATCATCATCATTGCTATAATCCATTGTGATACTTTTACAGTATTAACAATATGATCCCTAAACTTCATGTCTTTGTCTCTCTCATCTCTGCCATCTTCTTCAAATTGTTCCATTAATCATATACTTTGCAGAAAACTTTACCTACCAAATTTCTACTCTCTGCACCAATAAACTTCTGCTCACTTACCCATTCACATAATTTATTTGAGATCCTCATGTAAGATTACAACATCTGTTCTGCTCCTCACTTCTATATTTTACATTATCTGCATATAGGTGCATATCTCCAGTCAAGTCTGTTCCACTATCATTAATATACAAGTTAAGCAATAATAACCCCAAACAGACCCCTGCAGCACTCCTCTGGTGACCTTCCTCTTTTGGGATACAACCGCCTTCCTCCCCCCCTTCCCATATACCAGCCATCCAGTCCCATCAGTTTACCAGATTTTCATGTGGCCATCTATCAAAGGCATTTGAAAAATCCAAGTATACCTAATGAGGCCAAACGAAATCCTAAAGAGCTCTTTTACTATGTGGAAAGTAAAAGGAGGAATGACTATGAAAGGATGACTTTAAAAAGTGCTGATGGTGGAGGTAACAGAAGCAAACCAAATAGTTAAAATATACTGAGTGATCATTTTGCAAGGATGTACCATGCAAGTGGAGATATTGTAATGCTGGATGCAACATTGACTAATGGGAGAATAGAGGCTGAAGAATTGGAGATGCTTAAAGTATTGCAGAACCTCCTTGCAAACATAGCCATAGGATTAGATGGCATATTGACCTGTTGAATTATGAGAATGTGCAAGGGAATTTTCATCTTCTCTGACTAAGCTGTTTAATTTAAGCCTCAGTATCGGGAAGGTGCCCATGGAGTGGAAAGAGGGTAAAATATTCCCACTGCATAAAGGAGGCTCCAAGAAAGAAGTAGCAAATTATAGGCCAATCATTTTCTTAGGAGTGGTGATAAGGATATTGGAGAAATTAAAAGACAGAATTCAGGACTGAGCAGATAGGAATATGATTCTTTATAAGGGAAAACATGGTTCTGTGAAAGGTAGATCTTGCCTTAGTAATTTTCTTACTTTTTATAATAAAGCGACAATGAGGTTGGATAAGGGAAGGCTGCTCAGTGATGTTGCTGAACATTGCAAAAGCATTTGACAGGAAACCACATAGAACATTGCATAAATTGGAACAAATGGCAGATGGATATGAATCTTGATTAAGATTCAAGGATGGCTGATGGACAGATATCAAAAATTGGTTCAATGGAAATGAAAAATGATTTAATGGAAAATATTCAGTAATTTGCTTATGATTAAAAATTGAGAAGATTATAGTAGGTCTATGGAATGCCCCTATGAGAATACATCAAGGTCTGTGGGCTTTAAAAACTAGCTGATAGGTAAAATGGGGAGTCATGATATCATGATAGAAACATATAACTTATTAAAGGGATTTTATGGGACTGATGCCTACGTAGTTCAGTTGGTATAGATGAAACCCTTTGGTCGGAAAGACCTGAGTTTGATTCCCTTCCATGATGTGAGGAACTTTTATCTCTTTCGACTAAAGGTGAGATAGCTGGTCTCATGTGGAGGTAGAGGGTTTTTTCATCCAGAAACGTGGGTTTTTCATCCCTCATAAGAGGCAAACTGGCCCCATGAACACACACACTGATTTACAGCCATGAACACTTATGACAATATGTGGAAAAGATAGGGTCCTCACCACATGTCATTATGCAGTAGTAGTTAACTGTGAGTCACATCATGGTAGTCAACCTCCTGGATAGGAGATGGGACATGAATGGGAATAGGACTGACACTGAAGACTTTTTTTTCAGTACATGGCAGGAAGGGAGAGAATGAGGATGTCACCTGTGAAAACTGTGTAAGAGTATAGTTAGCAAGGGTGTTAGGACTAGATTTTTTGCTTGCAGTGGAATGGATTGGAGATACCTTAATAATAATACCACTGTTTATACATCTTCCTTACCCTGTGAATTCATCATCTTGTGGTATGTAAGCAGTTTGCTAAAACATGATGCTCCCTTAACAAACCGATGCTGACCATCATAGAGAACTTTATGGTGGCCAGCATCAATACAACCTCCTTCACACAGATCAGCCTATAATTTGTAGCCTCAGTCATATCTCTACCCCTTTGTGAAGTGGAATAATTTTAGCTGTTTTCCACTATTTTCGTACTTACTCTGTTGCAAGACTCATGTTCAGCAAGTGTGCCAAAAATTCTGTTGATTCCCTTGAGCATTCCTTCAAGACACATTGTCATATACTTCCTAGTTCTGCTGCCTTATTATCTTCAAGTTTACTCAATTCCTCATATGCTTCCTGTTCCCTCATTATCATGAGGTTGCATTCCTGAGGATGAAATACCCTCATAAACTGTTCACTGAATTCTCAATTATATCCTCTGCAGCAGTTACCAGTCTGTTGCGTTCATCCACTGATGTCATATTCCTATAACCATTATTTCTTCTATTTGCTACAGGTGTCAAAAGAATTCACTGGGATATTTTTAGGCTTGACTGGTAATTTCCACTTATTTGCTGCACTTTTGCTGTCTTTACTAACAATTGCCTTCCTGGCCTGCAGTTCACACAGTATTCATCTTTGTTGCCTCCACAGTGCCTTCTTCAATATTGCATTATTAATTTCTTCATTCATTCCTTTACTCTTACCTTACTTAGCTTTTTCACCTTTGGAATACACTCGGACATTGCTGCTGTTAAATATTTCTTGATTGGTGCTCAAACAGAATCTGTCTTCCTTCCATCCAGCTCCTCTTTCCATGCTATAGCTCCTTTGTTTCCTATGTTTTTCATAATCACTGTGCCTTGATGGAACAGGAAGTATATGAGGTTCCACATATATCCTTTCTTCACAAAATTTCTCGTATGATTGGCTGTAACCCAGGTGATAACTTCATGGTCACTTTTGCCAAATAGAGGAAGATTAGACAGCCTATTCACAATCACATCCTCTGATGATATGATTAGGTCTAAGGCTTTCATCTCTTGCATGTCCACCATTACATACTGCTTAAGGTAGTTGTCCTTCAAGAAATCAAGAAATTCATTTGCTTTATTCTCTTCATATCTCTTCATGCCAATCTGTATTACCATAATTAAAATCACTCATAATGATCTCTCTTCTTTTACTGACTTAACTAATTTGCTTATACATTTCTTTGTCTCCACATTCTCTAGCCTGTAGCAACATCCAATTAAATATCTCATCCTATCAACCTAAATGCCATAGTGCTTCAAAACGGCTGCCACTATTTTCCCCTTCATCTGCCCACCTTGTGTCACACAATTCTCTACCTATCATCAGCATCATCCCCCCCCCGCCTTCCCTTTTTTGTTCTTTCTATCTTCATATAAAACACCATACTTTTCCATTTCTGTTCCAGTCAGGATATCATTTTCTTCTATCAGGAGCCTGTGTAGCTCAGTGGATATGGCGTTTGCACACCACGAGGCTTGGCCGCACGAAGGAAGATTTGGTTTCAAGTCTAGTCGGTGACTAGAGGAAATTTTTCTAAGCCTTTTTTCAACCGGTTCCCGAGTTAGTCGATCTCTGGCACGGGCAAGCGGGTTTTTTCTCCCAGAAACTCGGGTTTTTCGTCCCATAAACTCAAGAAAATCAACCATAGAACCCACATTATTTCAGACATTAAATACGAGTGTTAGGGACCACGAGATGGCAGTGCTTGTAGAGCCGTTTCTCTCTAAACTGCATCCCATGAGATGGCATGAGAGTAAATGAGTTTGCACATGGCAAGGTTGTAACGAGCTTGTAAGAAATGCTTTGACTAATTACACACCTAAGTTTAAGGAACTTACTAAAAAAATGGATACAAGGAAGGCCTCTACTAGTAAATAAGTAACTAAAATTATTGTGTTTCGACTACTTTAAAATTATTCTAACTGTTCAAAGTAAACTTCATTTAATGTGTTTTGAATTAAACTTTTTTATTGCAGTAATTTTTATTGTTTTCTCTCTCTTTTTTTTTTTATTTTGTTCCTCTTTTTTGTTGTCTCCTCTTCTCTTTTTGTTTATTTTTTTCCTGGTAGATCATGAAGAGCAGTGTGAGGGGTGGATGCAAGCTGCATGCAGCTGGCCACCCATGAAATACACTGATAACAGGAACCAAGGATAATGGTTACAAGTTTAACATTGAAAAGTGTCAAGTTATACACTTTAGGATGAAAAGATTGCAAACAGTATATCACACTAATGAATCTAACATCAAAGAAAGTTATAAAGCTGGGATTTGAGGTTGTTGGTGGATAGGAAGTTAACATTCACAGGGCATATTGCAGAAGTGGGCAGAGTAGCTCATAGAACTGCATCGTTATTGAACAACACACATTGACAAATAAACAGAGATATGGAATTATCATCCCTCTTTTTAAAGCTATAATAAGGTCACACTGGATTAGTATACACAGATCTGGTCACCCAAATTTCCTGGAGATAAGGAAGCAGTAGAGAGGATTCAAGGAGCAAGAGATAGTGAGAGAATGTTCCTTATTAGGACAGATTGAGTGCTTGTATGGGTTGCAAAAGTTAGTTAATAGTTAGAATAGATATATGGGATATGATAGAAATATATGGCTACTAAAAGAGTTTTGCAAGTTTGATGAAATTTTTCATTACATGACTAGAGATACAAAACAAGGGATTACCCCTGGAAATTGAGTAAAAATGTAGTTAACAAGGGCATTAGAACCAGATTTTTCATTTGGAGGGTGATGAATGCGTGGAATGAGCTGACAGAGGAGATCTCTTAAGAGTGCTTTGTAGATTAATGTCTTCAAGGATATGGACTCCATGGAATTGCCTGTTTCAATAATAATAATAATAATAATAATACTGCTTTCACATTTCAGGAAGTGTCTTAAGAATATCTTAAAATATTTAGGCTGACAGTCTTACAGAGACAATCTCTTTTATGCTTATGCATTTTGTATAGATATTTTGTTGGAGCTGCTGTACCGACATCCAACATTGCTCTGTTTCTATTTTGGCAAAAAACCTAATAGTAATGGTCATTGTTATATCAAGTAGAATACGTTAATCCTATCCATCCCCCCCCCCCAAAAAAAAAGCATGAATAATTGGTCAACCGCTCTTACATGGCAAATTTGCAAACTCCCTTATTTCAATCGATTTTCCTTTGTTCTCTATTCATTCTCAAGTGTTCTCCAGGAACTAAAATCTCCATCCGTTCCATATATCTTCTACTTCTTCTTCCCTCTTTTACCTTGCAGTGTCGAGGGTTTTCAATTCATTTAACTGCAACCGTACACAAGGATAAGGCATTAGCCCTATGCCTCCCAGTGTATCCTATGTCTGTAGAAGCATCGAGTTCCCAAGGCTGATTTGCCTGCTTGCGGGATGAAAATTCCCAGATAAACTGGGGAGAAAAACCTTGCAGTCTATACCCATGACTGACTAACTTGGCCATGTCTGAGAAAGATCCTAAGCTTCTCATGTCAGCAATGGGAATTGAACCCAGGACACTCCTTTCCCAAGCATGTGGTTGTGAAGCATTTAGTCACTCGGCTAACTGCATGGACATCTATTCCCACTCTCTCTCTCTCTCTCTCTCTCTCTATATATATATATATATATATATAATGAGAGATACGAGGCCTCAGCTGTGTCCAGTCATGTACTAAATTCTGGCGATCCTAACAGTAACCACTGTACACATCAGAGGAGATCTTATACTGACGTTATGACATGATTGATATCTGTGGGGATGAAAAAGTTGTGGAGAGGATTCAGAGGCAAGTGACTAAGATTGTAGCAGGTCTGTGGAATGCTGCTCCCTATGAGAATGGATTGACAGTCTGTGGGCTTCAAAAATTAACAAAAATTAAATTCCTTTATAGTCAATCCTATAAAGGAATTTTATAGGATTGACACAGAAGACTTTCTCAGATTGGATAAGAAGTTAACATAAGAAGTTGCTTGGAGGGTAGTGAATGGGTTTCCATAGGTGGTTGTGTGTGCTTCATCAGTGAATGAGTTTAAGGAGATGTATGATAGGTATTGTGTGAATGATGGCTAGCAGTCAATAATGGATTTTCCATGATGAGTCTTCTGACTCCATGGAGATACCTGTATAATAATAATATGGCCATATATACAGTGTGTCCATTAAGACACGATGTTAATTGGACAACAATTATATCAAAACAAAAACTATATTTGGGATTACCAATTACACAGATTCAAAATAATTTCCCTCTAACTCCACACAACATTTACATCTGTTGTACAGGTGTTTGAAGGCACAGTGGAAGTCCTGAATGGGAATCTCCTTCAGTCTCTGGGTAATGCCATGCTGGATGTCATCAGTATTGCTTTGTGCACACTTCAAGGCCCCTTTCAAGGCACACTTCATCTTTTTAAAGAGGAAAAAGCCTGTGGGGAGCCAAATCTAGCAATTATGGGAAATATTCAATCACACAAGGCACACTTCATCATCAAAAAAGATGAAGTGTGCCTTGAAAGGGGAGCACTAAAGCAACATTAATGACATCCAATGTGGTGTGGTGTGATCCAGAGACTGAAGGAGATTCCCATTCAGGACTTCCACTGTGCCTTCAAACACCTGTACAACAAATGTAAATGTTTGTAAAGTTAGAGGGAAATTATTTTGAATCTCTGTAATTGATAATTCCAAATATAGTTCTTTGTTTTGATATAATAATTGTTGTCTAATTACTTAATGGACACACTGTATATATGGCCATATTATTATTATACAGGAATCTTCATGGATAGAAGGCTCAATGTAACAGAAACTATTTGTTGTTGTAGAACAGTTTTTTCCTGACATGTTGCATTGGGGGGGGGGGGTTACAGACATTGCATCACTCCTAAATAATACTGACCATCTACTGTGGTGTCCTCAGGAACAAATTTAGTGTCCAAAAAACAATGACCAATGACCAAACAGGAAGAGGAACTTACCCTCCCCATCCTTTAAACATTGAAAAACCCACAGAACACCTGTGCACAGCTCAGTCATTGCTGTAAACTTGTTTTTTTAGGTCTTGGTACACTTCTGTAGCAGTTTTTCCTATTTCACAGTAAAATTTCATAACAGGTCTTTGCTCCATGATTCAACTTCTGACATGCTCCACTCTCTCTCTCTCTCTCACACACACACACACACACACACACACACACACACACACACACACACACACACACACACATCCACTTCAATGGTTGCCGCACAAAATCTGCTGTGTCATCTAGTCCTGAAAATCAATCATACAGCAGAAATTTTTTTTAATCTGTACAATGCTTATTATGTCAGTTGTTAAATCATTCACTGATAAGCACTTAACAAGCTCCCTCTTGCATTTTCAAATTTCCATACTTCCTTGATCTCATGTACCTTGATCTCATCTGTGTAAACATAAATTCATTTTCCAGTGTTATGGTTAATGGTTAACAAAGCAGTTATACTATAGCTTATTTATATGTATTGTGATATAGCTTGTGTCTTAGTTCATATGTATTCCTGGCGATGACCTCGATATAGAGGTTGAAACATAAAGTGTTATTTTTCTTAGTATAAGTAAAGTAGAATAATTGCTCTAACACTTGTGTGTATGTCTCCATAAATTATAAACAATGAAGGCTGACCAGCATGTAATTGTGACAGAAATAAACTCATTTTCACAATATTTAGACTGTACCTAAGAGAGAAATAATACATGAACATAAAATTTATAGCTTTGATGTTTCAAAACTATAAAATCTGCATTACTGAAGATTAAAATATCTCAAATAATCTTTGCAACCTGCCAAAAAATAATATCGCCCACAAAATCAAGATCAACGAAAATTTCTACGAACTTACTTGCTTGTTTTGGAAGAGCAAACCAAGACCAAAATCCTCCACACCAGCATTGTTGCTAACTACAGTGATGTCTTTCACTTGCTTTTTTGCCACTGCACCAATTAAGTTTTCAGGTATACCACATAAACCAAAACCTAGAAATAAACATTTTTTTTTTGTTGTTATAAATTATATATCAAGTATTCATATTGTCATATTGTCTGATACCTTATTCAAGTTGTGTATAATAAATTTCTATTCACACACAAATGTCGTGTTTATTCATATTATTAATATTCTCCTGTCCTCTTGTTAGTTGACAGAGAGTCTGACCACTTAGAACTAACGTGTTTTTTTAATTTATAACTGCAAATACTTTATGCATGCAGATTGTAGTAGAATGCTGTTTTGTGTAAAATAGCATCTCAATGTTTTGTGAGCATCTCACTACAAAACTAATTTAAAAGAAGGAAGTATAAATGGCAGAAAGATCAATGCAGATGTGACATCACAGGTTGTAATACAGTCCTATTACACCTAAAGACCTAGCAAGGATTAAACTTAAAAAACAAAACAAAAAACTATGAATTAATGTTTGATAAAGACGATAAAGACAATTGAGTAACACTACTTTCCATGATAGGATAGTATAGTCCATCAAATCTATTCCATCAACTTCTGGATGATGCAATAATTGTGAGTGAGAGTAAGTTGCTTGGGGAGAAAGAGATAGCAGTACTGGAAGAAATGGAATACATGAAGAATGAATTGAAAAATATGGGAAATTAAAAGACTGGGAAGTTTAGCTGATGTGAAGCGAACAAGAATAGAAGTAAGAGAGATAGTGAGTTGGAATGTAGGAGAGAATAGAAGAACCAGGGGAAGAGAGAGAGTGCAAGTGCAGGAGCTAGGGATGGAGAAATAACATTAAGACAGGTAAGTGGGAGTGCAAAGTGAGAGTATCAGAGGGGAGAGAGGGATGCAAGTGAGCAAGAAAGGAATAAAGCAGTTAGAGACGTGATATATGGAGATTCCATGTTTTGTGGAGTGCAAAATATAATACCAGAGGAGTACTTGCCTGGAGGAATGACAGACAATGTGACCATGGCAGTTAAGCAAGGTGAAAGGGTGGATGAGTTGATTTGATGGTGGATGCAAATGACCTGGGAGGTAGTGTGAATTGGGTGGTGAGAGATCTGAGATTAATTCTTGAGATTATACAGCACAAGAATGTGAGAGGGAGGATAGTAAGCATGTTACCCAGATATTAATGCAGAGTTGAGCAGAACATCAATAACTAATGAAATAATATTGAGAATGGACTGAAACAGAGGCATGTATTATGTGTGTGTGTGCCTGTAGTGCATATGAGAACAGAAAAGAACTATATGCAAGAGATGGACTGCATTTGAATGAGCAAGGAAATGGGCTTCTGGAGAGAATGTTGTTCTCTGGGCAAGTGCAAGTGTTAGTGCAAGGAAGCTAGTGTTGTCAGGATGGATGGTAGTGGCATCTTGTGAGTGTAGTCACTTAGAAGAAGAATGTATGGTGTAATGTAGAGTCCAATGGCATCTTGAGGGAATAATAATAGGAATAGAAATGCTGACAATGCATTGATGTTTCTTTTTACAAAAGCTATTAGTGTCAGAACAAAGGAAACGAATTGGTGGCAATTCATCTCCTTTGTTCCTGATAACCTCAACCTGTCCAAAGATTATTGGGATCAGTGAAACATAGTCAACAGAAGATGATATATTGACAGTTGTAGAAGTAGCAGGGTATAGCATATTTCAGCAGGATAAGAAGGGCAGATGTAGTGAGGGAGAATTACTTATGATAAGTGATGGGTTGTGTCCTCTCAGAGTGGAGGATATGCAGGGAAATGACACTATTGAGAGCATATAGTGTGAGATGAAGGTAGGCAGGATAGGATATTTAGTGAGATGTTGCTATACGCTAGGAAACACAGATGTTGCAGTAGTAAGGGAATGGAATTTCTGGAATTCCTGACTAGTGTCTTAGGCAACATATAGTAGAAGGAAAATGAGGTTCAAGTCATAGCATCAGATTCTGATTCTAACTGAGGTGACATCCATATCTCCAGTTGTAGAGAGCAGCATATAATCTCGACTTGGTGATGAATAGACATGCAGAAGTATACAGGAGAAAGAAAATTATGTGGAATTATAAGTCAGGTGATTATAATAATCTCAGAAATCAGCTTGGGTCAGTTCTGTGAATGGAAGAATTGGAAGGGTGATATTTCACCCTTCCAATTCTTCCATTCACATGAGCATGGGAACTAGTGAAGAAATATTTATTAGCAGCAATGGCAAGTTGGATATCTCATGTGAAAAATGAACACAATTTGGTGGAATGTAAATGACAAACAATATCAAATGGGAACTGCAGATGAAAAAGAGGTTATGGAAGTATAAGGAGCAGGATGGAGATAAAGAATATAAGACACAGGCCAGGGCAGTGACTAGAATGGTAAGGAAGGCAAAACTTGAATATGAGAAGAGATTAACCCTAAGATCCAAAGGAATTCTTTCATAACGTGGCTAGTAGTAGGAGAAATGATTGTGGAAGAATGATGTTGTTAGATGAATATGGGAATAGAGCAACCGAAGCAGAAGACATGGTGGAGTTGTTTAATGATCACTTTATTTGGGTATTTCATCCTGGACATGTATGTTTTGTTACTAGGAGGATGGGGAGAGTTCAAGATTTAAAGGTGCATGATGAGAGTGTGTTTCAAATACTAAGTACTTTAAATGTAAATAAAGCAATGGAACTGGATGGGATTTTTGCCACATGTTCTGAGAAAATGTGGTAAGGAACTAACAATTCCATTGAATTGGCTTTCCATTGAGAGTCTAGCCATGGGAATTGTGCCCAAGGATTGCAAGAGGATGAGATAGTGCCATTGCATATAGGTGGTGATATCATATAATGGAAGTATCAAACCATACACCAGTTTGTATCTCATTGGTAGTTGTTAGGAGTTTGGAGAAATTAGTGAGAGATCATATATAGCATTAGGTTAATGAGGGTAATGCTATCTGTGAGGGTCAGCATGGATTTATTAATGGGCACTCTTGTTTTAGTAATATGACTGCTATTTATAATAAAGTAACAAGAGTGGTGGATGAGGGAAACTGGAAAGGCATATACTACTTTTTTTTTTTTTTTGGATTTTACAACATTTGGTTGTGTGCCACATGATAGGTAATATTGAAGTTAGAGTACATTGGTTTAGATGTCAGGTTAGTGAATTGGATTAGGAATGAAAAAGAACTTCATGACATGTCTGATAGATGTCAGGGAGCTGTGTGTAAGGGAGCAGTATCAAGGAAGCAGAAGGTTATAAGTTAGGTTTCACGAGGTTCAGTACTGGGGCCTGCATTGTTTAACCTGTATAACAATGACATTTTCAATGGTTTACAGATGATGTGAAGTTGGGAAAAGACAGATAAGCTGGACATATGGGCATATGAATGGGGATTTCAGCTTAATTCAATTAAACATAAGGTCTTGAAGTCTGGGATCCATCAATGGGAAGCTGCATACTTTGTTGGAGAAACTGTACTAGAAGAAGTGGAAGAGGTAAAGAAACTTGGGGTGATGATTTGATAGAAACTTGTGAAGGTAACCCAGAGGATTGCTTCAATACTGAGAAGGACATTGACCAGTAGAGATAAAAGAGTGGTGATTCCATTGTATAAAGCTCTGATCAGACCATATCTGGAGTACTGTGCTCAGATTTGGTCACTGGGATCTGATGAGGATAAATTAATCTTGGAGAGGGTGCAAAGGTAAATAACAAAAATGATATCAGGACTGTATAATGTTAACTATGAGAATAGAATAAGAGCATTCAGACTACACAGTTTGGTAGACAGAATGGTCAGGTAATGTGATTGAGACATTTAAACTGTTGAGAGGTATAAATTAAATATTTATACTACATGCAAAGTCTTTCTTCTTTGCAAGTGCTATTACTAGCATATTATTCAAAGACTTTTGTGTCAGTACCGAGAACATTTAATCCTCCCTGCAGACTTCTTATTTGACAAACTAATCTTTTCTTTCTTTTTTTCTTTTCAGCGCAAAGCAAAATTAACATGATTTCCTTTCCCATCTGGAGTTAAAACCAACTGGTTTGATATAAGTAGATAACATGAGATTATAGATATTATTTAAACTTTAAAAGAAATAGCTGGGATGAAAATATATGTGCCTTTATAACTTTTGGTGGATGTTGTTACCAGGTCAATATAAGAGACATTGTCACAAGAAATAAACCACTGTCTGGCTTCCATTCACAATCAGTTAGTTACATCCATAATAATTGAGAGTCAGGTATATACAGTGAGAATAGAGTGATTCCCAATAAAATATAGAGAACTCTGATTAGATTATTTACAAAGTTTTCTCCAAATGGGATACAGTTAAAGACATAAAGAGAAGAATGTTTGGAAGAAAAAGAGTGGAAATCAAGTAGCATTTCCTTTTCTATGGACATGAAACAGCAGGTCCCTAATTTGGAGTATATACAATCAGCCCAAGTTGTAGCCAGTTACCTGGGGTTTCATCTGGAATGTCTGTATTGGAGAAAGTTGAGGAGATAAGAGATGTTGGAGTGGTGGCGGACAAGGGTCTGAAGTTCGGCGGTCACGCACAAGTTGTAAAGACATCACATCAGATTATGGCAATGATGTGGAAGACCTTAAGTTGTAGAAATAGGGTTCTACTGCATAGCTTCCATAGCTCAGTCTATAGATAAAGCCCTTTGGTCGGAAAGACCTGGGTTCAATTCCCATCCATGACGCGAGGAACTTTTATCTAGTCTCTTTCGACTAAAGGTGAGTTAGTCGGTCTCACATGGAGGTAGAGGGGTTTTTTTCTCCTGGAAACTCGGGTTTTTCATCCCTCAAAACAGACAAACTGGCCAGTAGAACACATGCAATTTACAAACAAGAATACTTTGAAGAATAGGGATAACCACCTTATCCACATATTACAGTTAGGAAATCCAAGGATACTTGGAAGGCCATGGGCACTTAAGGCCTGTTAAAAGCTAATGGATGGATGGTTCCACTATATAAGGCCTTGATCAGGCTTTGTATGGATTATTTTGCACAGATTTGGTTCCCTGGTGATGCAGATGTGTTGGAAAAGATCCAAAGAAGACAGATTAAGGTCATAACTTGTCTTTGGGATGTGGGATATGAGGACTTCTTCTTAAGCTTCACGAACCCTTAAGGTTCTTAGCTGCAAGCACTACAGTTCTCCATTTTTTCCTGTCCTTAGCCAACTTCTTCCAGTTTCACAGCTTCAACTCTTTCATGTCCATTTCAATGTTATCCATCCATCTTCTGTAAGGTCTTCCTCTAGGATGTCTAGAGGAATTTGGGTGATGTAAAAAGGTTCTCCTCACTAGTCTGTTATCCTCCATTCTTTCCAGGTGACCTAAACATCTCATGCTACTAGCTCTGATTTCATTTACTATTAGTGGCTTCTTATTAAGTTCATAGAGTTCTTTATTATCTGCCACAGGATCTTTAACTGGACCAAATATTTTTCTTAAGATTTTGTTTTCGAAGCATTGTATCGATCTTCATCAGCTTTTGTTATATTCAATGTCTCTGCACCATATAATACGACTGGTCTAATTAGCATTCTGTAGGTATTTATTTTAGATTCATATGACAGATTTTTAGATGAAAGGAGGTACTGAAGTGAGAAATACGATTTATTACCTGCTTGGATTCTCATCTTTATTTCTGTTTGGATCTTATTATCTTTAGTTATTATAGAGCCTAGATATTTAAATTATTATTATTATTATTATTATTATTCAGGCCTCGATGGAGTCAAAAGACTCATCGTGGGAGGTCCTTCCTAAGAACATAAAGTCTGTCAAGACTCATCGAGGGGAGGTCCCCCCCCCCTAAGAAACACAAAGTCTATCATACCACTCCTTAAACTCATTGACCGTTCTCGCTCTCACCACTCCATCAGGCAATGCATTCCACGGTTCATGTCAGCAAATTGAATAGTTGATGGCTTATTGAGATCATTATGTCTAGATACTTTTAAATATTAAAGATGCTTTTAAATATTAACCAAAATAAAATTTTGGTTAACTGGACCAAATATTTTTCTTAAGACCTATTTTTTCGGAAGAGGCTTTAAGGTCTATAAAAGTTTCAGTTATATCATCTGCATTTTCTCCTATAATATCAATACCCCAGGATTGATGCAGAGCATGATACAGTACTTTTTGTTGTCTCGAATTACTTTTTCTAAAGCTATGTTGAATAGTATAGGTGATTTCGCATCTCCTTGTTTAAGACCTGTGGAGATATTGAATGGCTCTGACAATATGTTGTTAGTGAGGCCTCTATATTGATTTTCCTGTACACACATTTTGACCAATCTGATTTATTTTTCTGGTATTCCAAATTCCTTTAAGATATTCCATAGAACTTTCTCGATGTATGCTATCATATGCTTTCGGAAGTCAATGAAGATATTATGACTTTCTTTATTGTATTCCCAATTTTTCTCTAGAATTTGTCTCACGGTAAAAAGGTAATCAATGGTTGATCAGTTTCTTCTGAATCCTACTGATATTCTCTGAGAATCTCCTCTGCATGTGGGATAATTCTTTTTAGGATAATATCAAACAGGATTTTGTAACTAGTATTTAAAAGTGAGATGCCTTTATAGTTTTCACATGTCCTTTTACCACCTTTTTTTGTGGATTTGGATTATTATTGATTTTTTCCAGTCTTCTAGCAGTTTTTCATTTTTCCTTATGAGTTTAATTAGTGTGAACAGTTTGTTAGTTAATTCTTTTCCTCCATATTTAATTTGTTCAGATGTAATTTTATCAAATCCTGCAACTTTATCATTTTTAAGTTTTAATGATTGTTTCTATTTCACTAAATGATGGCTCTTTGACTTCTTTCTGGTTCACAAGTAAAGTAAATTCTGGCTAGGAATGTTGCTTTGGGATTTTGGCAGTTTAGCAGCTTTGAAATATTTCCTCCACCTTTCAGCCATCTGTTTGTCATTTGCAATAATCTGTCCTTTATTAACATTAATTATTGCAGTTCTTGATTGATTGATTTATTTGTGTGGGGTTCTCCCCATTCCTCAACTACCCCATAGCACTGGCTGAGCCCTCCTAATGAGACATTAAGTACTATATCCTATGACTGTAGCCTGTGTGTTCACGGGGCTGGTTTACCTGCTTGTGGGATGAAAAACCCCAGATAAACTGGTGGGAAAAAACCTGTTGTCCACGTCCAAGACCAGCTAACTTGGCTATGGCTGAGGAAGATCCTTAAGCTCCTCACGTCATCGACGGGAATCGAACCTAGGACACTCCTTCCCCAGGCATATGGTTGCAAAGCAAATAGCCACTAGGTTAATCGCGAAGACAGTTCTGGATTGATAGCTTGTCTTTAGTTTATTTATACCTTGAAAAAAGTTCCTTGCATTTTTATATTTATTCTCTTTATCAGTTTTTATCAATTAATTCTTTTAGATATTGTCGATTTTCTTGCCTAATAATTTCTTTTGTTACTCTGCTAGCAGAACTATAGTTTTGATAGTTATTGTTGTCCTGTTGGTTCTGAAGCCATTTAAGCTTAACTTCTTTTTATATTTCTATTGCTTCTTTGCATCTGTTATTAAACCATTTATTTTGGCATGAAATATTTTGGAATCCTAAAACTTTTTCAGATGCTCTGTTTATACAGCACTTAATTTCATTCCATAGAGTATCAATATTTTCATTTTCTTCTACATTATTAAGCTCTGCTTTTATTTCACGAGAGTAGTTTGATCTTATGTTATTGTTTTTCAGATTATCAATATTGAGTTTAGGATGTTTTTTTATTTTTATTGAAATAGTTTTTGCTAAGTTTTATTTTCATTACTGATCCTACCAAATAATGATCTGAATCGCAATCATCATCTCTATAGCTTCTAACAGTTTGAATACTGCTTCTAAATCTTTTTTCTATTAAAATATGATGAATTTGGTTGTGAGTTAATCCATCAGGTAATGTCCATGTTTGCTTATGGATGTCTTTCCTAATAAATGTTGAGCTACTAATTATCAGATTCTTACGTATTGCTAAATTTATTAACCTTATCCCATTATCTTTTGATATTTCATGTAAGCTGTTATTTCCGATTGTTTGTCTGTAGATTTCTTCTCTTCCTATTTTTGCATTAAGGTCTCCTGAAAGTATAATTATGTCATTATTTGGTATTTCATCAATTATTCCTTCCAGAGTATCATAGAATTTATCCTTGGTATCCTGATCAGTTTCCTCTGTGGGTGCATGTGCATTAATTAAGGTTATTTTGAACTTTTTTGTTAACAGTCTTATTTTACTGAGTCTTTTGTTGATGGCCTCAAAACTTATGAGTGAATCCCATAGCCTTCTTTGTATATCATAAATCTTGTTCCTTGTTCATGTCTTGCTGTGATATTTCCACCATATAATAACAAATAATCTCCTAATTTATGTTCATCACTATCAATCTATCTAGTTTCCTGAATTGCCACTATATCCATTTTATATTTTTTTAAGTTCATCACTTAAAGTTTGCAGTGTACCTGCTCTATATAAGCTGACATTCCACATTCCAAATCATAATCCTTTATTCCAGCAACAGGTCGAGTTCCATCTCCTACAGTCTGATATTGAGGCTTATTTAGTGCTTGATTCCTAACAAGTAAGATTTTTACAAGATGAGGTTGTCGGTCTTATGCTTAATCTCCAACCTGGAGGACCAGGGTTTCTCTCTTAGTCTGGACCCTCATCTTTGACCAGGAGGCCCTACTGGTGGCATTGCTCTCAGGATCATTGGGACACGCAAGCCCCATCACCACGACAAGGTGAAGACACTGTCGGGGGGTGGGAAGGATATGAGGACAGGCTGAGGGAATACAGTTTGTGAACAGGAGGGAGAAAGTGGATATGATGGAGACATTTAAGTTGATAAAGGGTTCTTATTAGGTTAATGTGGAAGAAAATTTTTGTAGAATGGTGGGGAAGGGGTAGAACAAGGGGACATGCCTGGAAGTTTTATAAGGAGGATGTGAGCAGAGGCATAAGGAGTAGGTTCTTTGCATAGATTGTGGTTGGTCAGTGGAATGCTTTGCCTCTTATTGTGGTGAATGGCAGATACATCGAATCAGTTTAACCACAGTTTAATCACTCCTCATGCACTTTGTATTCATCATATATTTCAATGTAATTTCAATGATATTACAATGACATGTATACACAAAGTGTCACCCTCCCATAATGAGTCTGTAGACTCCATGGAGGTCTGGTGTTAATAATAATAATATATTCATTTCTAGTTCTATCACAAAAGTGATTCATCTCTCTCTCTCTCTCTCTCTAAGATCCCCCCCCCTTTACTTCTTGTTTTACAGTTTTACTGTTTAGTTGGTATTCTATTTCTGCTTCCATTATCTTGAAATTTAACTAATCCTGATTGCTGTCTTTTTGTTGCTTTTGTTTTTATTATATTTTTTTGTTTGTTACAGTTATATAGGCCTCTTTTTCTATCCCATTTACTCTTTCTTCCTAAGCTCTCTGTTGCTGCTTTTGTCTGTAATTGTTTCAGATTTTCCCATTCCTCTTCTATGTCATTTGATTCTTGTGTGGTTTCTGTGTTTTTATCAGTATATATTTGATATTGTTGTCTACTATGAATCTTGTAATGAAGAAATTTTATAACTTGGTTGATAGGCATCTTCCATTTTATTTATTTTTTACTATTTTGGTTTAAATTGAATTTTGTCCCATACTCCATATAAGAATCATGGTTTAATTGAAAATCCTGATATGCTCTCACATGTAGGATTAACTCAACTAGCTTAAAATTTGCAACAATGTAACATCTTATGGCTATGTTTTTTTTTTCTTTATGTTCAAATACAATATTATAAATTACAGACTCTCATAGTTTGATTCCATTTGATTACAGATATCATCAAATATCTGTATATTTCATATTTTCTTTTTCCTATTCTGGAATTTAAATCTCCTGTTATTAGTAAACTGTTGTATTTGTTTTAAAATGTATTACTGTCATCTACTTCTTTCTAAAGAAAGCTATAAGATGGTTTCAGGACTGTACAATTTTGGTTATGAGGATCGGCTGAGGGAATGTGGACTGCAGAGTTTAGTGGATAGAAGAAGGAGAGGTAATATGATTGAGATTTTTAAACTGTTGAGAGATGGTTACAGGGTTGACACTGGAGAGTTCTTTCGCTTGGTTGAACAGCAGGAAGGAGTGATGACAAGAGGCCATCCCTGGAAGTTGATCGAAAGGAAACTGTGAGCAAGAGGGTGAGGAGTGGTTTCTTTGCATGGAGTGTGGTTGAACCGTGGAATGCATTGCCTGATGGAGTGGTGAGAGCGAGAATGGTCAATGAGTTTAAGGAGTATGATAGACTGTGTTTCTTAGGAGGGGACCTCCCCTCGATGAGTCTTGACAGACTTTATGTTCTTAGGAAGGACCTCCCACGATGAGTCTTTTGACTCCATGGAGGCCTGAATAATAATAATAATAATAATAATAAATAAATAAAAATAAAGAAAGAAAGCTTTTTCTTTATTTATTATTTTCTATTGCTGCACATTAAGTAAGTTCAGGGAACACAACCAAGTAATCCTATGTGCAATCTTGGACACATTTGTGTCCAAGATTGCACATAGGATTACTTGGTTATTGAGGAAAACACTAACATCCAGAGATAAAGAGGTTATTATTCCCCTTTATAAAGCGTTGATACTTCCACATTTGGATTACTGTGCTCAAGTCTGGTCACCTGGATTCCTTGGAGATGAGGAAGTTGTGGAGAGGGTTCAGAGGAGAGTGACTAAGTTGGTGAGTAATGTAAAAAATTCTCCCTACATTGATAGATTGAGAGTTTGTGGATTGCAGAGGTTGGTTGATAGGCGAAGAAGAGAGGATATGATAGAAACATTTAAATTACTAAAAGGTTTTTATAAGATTGATGCAGGGGAAATGTTTCAGCTGTGTGATAGATGAAAGAACAAGAGGTCATCCCTGGAAATTAAGGAAAAGTGTGATTAACAAGGGTGTGAGAACAAGGGTTTTTCACCTGGAGGGTGGTGAATGAGTTGAATGCATTGCCTGTCTCAGTTGTGAGTTCTTCATCTGTAAATGAATTCAAGAAGAGGTATGATAGATATTGTTTCGATGGTTTGGGTCTCCCGCGATGACTGTTACTGACTCCATGAAGATGCCCGTAATAATAATAATAATAATAATAATAATAATAATAATATCTTTATATTAGTTTGGTTTAATTGTTCATTAAGTAAATCTGCTTTGTGCATGATTTGTCTTACTTTCCATGTTTCAATATGTTGCTTCTTCCAATTTTGTTTTCTATGTAATGCCATCAAACAGATACACAGCAGAGGAGTACTGATAATACAAATTCACAATCTGCATATGATTTAGTGGATTTTCTTTTTATTTCATCAAACTCTCCTGGACATAAGAACTGATATTAAAATCACTTTCAAAAATCTTAATAATAGCAAAGGATACTCATTGCATCATAACCTGGCATGGAGGTCCACACTAGGATTCAAACCCATAGCCTGATATGAGTGGAGAGCTGATACACTAACCACTCAGCCAAACCCATTGATCGATGTACAAAGTCTACTGATCTTCGTACAAAGGCTAATGATCTTCCTATAAAATGTGCTTTGATCACCTACTTTTCATTGTAATGTGGCAAGCTGCAGAGGATTCAGAGACAAGTAAAGGTGACATCAGAACTATGAAGGTTAGTTATGGATAGATGTTTAGAAAACATAAATTAAATTGTAGAGTTTATTGGATAAGCAGAAGAGAGCTGATATGCTGTGATAGACTTTTAAGTTAATGAGGGGATTTTTCTGGCCTAACAGATGAGATGATATGAGTGGAAGTGAGCAGGAGAGAAAATCACAAGCCTATCCTCTTTATGTTGTGAATATGAGGAGTGTGAATGAGTTTAAGGACTTTCTAGGAGTCTGACTCCATGAAGATCTGCTATAATAAATGTGAACAAAAAAAGTGCCACCATAGTGCAATTGGAAGAACGATGATACGTTGTACCCTTCAATTGAAAAAGCCCTGAGTTCGATTCATAGTGATGAGAGGAATCTTTATATGTACTTTTCAACTGAACGTGAGTTAGCTGGTCTCATATGAAGGTAGCAGGGTTTTTTCTCCTAGAAACTTGGGTTTTTCATTCCGCATACAGACAAATTAGCCTTGAAAATGCATGCAATTTACAGACAAAAAATACCAGTGGTGGTGGTGGGCAGTAGATGATGTTGGTGTACATGATGATGGTATTGGCAATTCAGTATGGTTGGTGGATTAAGTGATGGAGATGAAGAGTTGTAGAAGTAGATGCCCTCTCCTGATGAGTCTTTGGACTCCTTGGAGGTGTCAGATAATAATAATAATAATAATAATAATAATAATAATAATAATTCAAAACATCAGATTTACCTTAATCACCTTATACATTAATTTGAATTTTAACTGACCTCCAATCAAAAGCTTAGCTCCATCAGTTATATCACTAATAGCTTCTGCTGCAGTTCTGCAAAAGCTCACATTTCTTCTATTACTGACAGAAAAATATACAAGCTGAAAAACAAAAATATTACAGAATATAATTTTTAAATTATTATTATTGAAAAGCATAAAAAAATACATGAGTTATATCTTTCTAATTCTAAATATAATTTCTTAATGAAATTTTTGTGTCATCCTTTTTTCTATCTTTGATTAATTTTCATAAAAATATAACGTTTTTTTGTGTGTGGGTGGGTGGATATGGGTATGTGGTAATAGATTCATCATTCTGTATACAGTGAACTACTACGCTTTACACCATACACTCAAATTCACTCTAGAACTTGAAAAAGATAACCAATTACCATTTCTGGAAACTTTAATTAAGAAGCTAACAAATGGTGATATCAACCTCTCAAGACCTAGTAACAAATTTACTTAAGTTTAGCTGCAGTGTACTAGTCTAAGATTTAAAGTCCGAAGTGATCTGGCCCTTGGTCAGGTGATCCAAGTTGGGTTTGGCCCTCAAAAACAATCAAGTTGTGCAGGCCTGCCTGCACAACAATCACCTTCCTTACTTCAGAATCGCCTTACTTCTACAAGTCATGAATTTTGGCAATGAGTCATCTAAATTTTAAATCCTGATCCACCATCACTCCAAGATCTATTTCCTTCACTTACAAAAATATATACCCAACAAAAGTAAATTCTACATCCTATCTTTTTTTCCAAATTTTAAGACCTTACATTTTGCAACATTGAACTGGTATTCCCACTCCTGTGCCCATTCACTCAGTCTATTTAAGTCTTCTTGTAGGGCCACAACATCTGCTCTACTCCTCATAGTTCATTCCAACTTTGCAATGATCTGCAAACAACTGAATATTATTATTATTAATATTATTATTATCACCCAAGACCTCATGGAGTCAAAGACTCATCTGAGAGAATATGCCAATTCAAATTTTCCCCAATATCTTTAACATACTGGTTAAACAGCAATAGTCCAAAAATAGATCCCTGAGGCACACCACTAGTGACTTTCTTCTTCTGGGATATTGTTCTCCCCATACACAATTTGTTGATAGCTAACAGACAGCCAATCTCCAATTCACTGCACTAGTTTTATCATGCAGTAATCTATCAAAAGCATTTGCAAAGTCTAGGTATACTACTCTGAATCCATCCCCCATGTCCAATGCTACTGTCATCTTATTATGATAAGTAAGTAGATTACTAAAACATAATATCCCTATAGTAAATCCGTGCATTCCATTAAAGATAATACCATTGTTGTCTACTCAATTCTGACTCCTGATTCTCACCAGCCTCTCAACACGTTAACCACCACACCTGACACACAGATAGGCCTATAATTTTATGATTACCATTAACATTAACGTTACTGACAGGATGGATGAAGCACTAGTGCTTTTCATATTCTCCTTTATCTGTAACGAGAGTTGTTTGGGAATGGGAGATTTGTGAGCAATTAAGCTTACCCTCTGATGGCAGTTGTGTTAGCTATGATCAGTTGAGAGAAGAATCGGCTTTGGTCTTTTGTGTTTGTAGTAATCAGTCTGATTGTAATCGACAGCTTGTACGATTAGTGGAATTGAATGTGAACTTAACTTCACAAAGAATTTTTCTGCAAGATCACAAAGAAAGGAGGAGATATATGGAATGCCGGTTTCTCGGTGAATCTGTGAATTTCTGATGAACCACGGTGCATCCAGGATCATCCTAAGGCATTTGTTTTGGATTCTCTGCAATTTCGAAATGTTTGATCTTGAAGTGTGACTCCATGCTGGTGAAGCATAGGTAATGACTGGATGTATTGCCATCCAGTAAAGAAGCAATTTGTTATGTAGATTCAATTTGCTCTTGCAGTTGATCAATGGGTAGAGCTGTGCTATTACTTTGGAAGATTTGGAGAAAATGAGATTGGTGTGTTGTTAAAAAGGAGTTTCTTATCCATTAATACCCCAAGATATTTAGTCTCTGATTGCCATGGGATCTTATGACCAGAGAGCAGGATTTCTTCTTTATTGCTGACCTTTCTTCTTGAAAACAGCATGGCTGAGCTTTTGAGGGAGTTCACTTGAATCCTCCAGTTGGTGAACCAGTTTGCTAGCTCATTGATACTTCATTGGTGATTGCTAGGGCTGAGTGATCTTGCTAGAATAGCAGTGTCGTTGGCATAAAGGGCCTAGAAGTTGTTCTTGAATTGAGAGGAATATCTGCTATGTAAGTTATTATCATTATTCAGGCCTCCATGGAGTCAAAAGACTCATCGTGGGAGGTCCTTCCTAAGAACATAAAGTCTGTCAAGACTCATCGTGGGGAGATCCCCCCCCTAAGAAACACAAAGTCTATCATACCACTCCTTAAACTCATTGACCGTTCTCACTCTCACCACTCCATCAGGCAATGCATTCCACAGTTCAACCACCATCCATGCAAAGAAACCATGCCTCACCCTCTTGCTCACAGTTTCCTCTTGTCATCACTCCTTCCCGCTGTTCAACCGAGCAAAAGAACTCCCTAGTGTCAACCCTGTAACCACCTTTTAACAGTTTAAAAGTCTCAATCATATTACCTCTCCTTCTTCTATCGACTAAACTCTGCAGTCCACATTCCCTCAGCCGATCCTCATAACCAAAATTGTACAGTCCTAAAACCATCTTTGTCATCTGTCTTTGTACCCTTTCCACAGTTAATTTATCCCTTCAAATCATGGGGACGAAATCTGAGAACAGTAGTCTAAGTATGGTCTGATCAGAGACTTATAACAACGGAATGATTAGCCTTTTATCTCTGCAGGTCAGTGTCCTTCTCATAATTGCAGCAATCCTCTGTGTTACATTCACTACTTTTGCAATATGTTCCCTAAATTTCAGGTTTCTATCAATCATCAAGCCCAGATCTCTTGTCTCTCCTACTTCCTCCAGTTTAACTCCTCCCATAGAGTATGCAGCATCCCATCGATGTTTCCCAAACCTGAAGACCTTACATTTTGCTGCATTAAACTGACATCCCCCATTCATTTGCCCATCTATCCAGCTTATTCAAATCCTCTTGCAGGGCTACTACATCTGCACTATTACTAATAATCCTTCCCAGCTTTGCATCATCTGCAAACAACTGAATATCCCCTTGCAATCCACTGGCAATGTCATTGATATAATTAAACAATATAGGTCCTAGTACTGAGCCCTGTGGGACCCTACTTGTAACCTTCTGTCTCCTTGAAACTGCTCCACCATACACAACTCTCTGATACCTATCAGACAGCCAATCCTGAATCCAGTTGACCAATCTAACATCCAGACCCATGTGCTGCAACTTAAATATCAGCTTATCATGTGGCACCATGTCAAATGCCTTCGCTAAGTCTAAGAAAATTGCAGTATATGCCTTTCCCTCATCTAATGTTCTTGTAACTTTATTATAAAAGGCTAGCATATTGCTAAAACAAGAGTGCCCTTTCACAAATCCTTGTTGACTCTCACAGATAACATTATCCTCATCTGCCCAATGCTGTATACGATCCCTCACAACTTTCTCCAAGATCTTAACAACTACTGATGACACACAAACTGGCCTATAATTAGACACTTCCAGTCTGTTACCACCCTTATGCAATGGCACTATCTTACCTTCCTTCCATTCTATGCCACCTTTCCCACAGCCAGACTTTCATTGAAAAGCCAGGTTAAAGGCACTGTCAGTTCTCTAGCACATTCTCTCAAAACTCATGGTGAAATACTATCCAGTCCCAAAGCTTTACTGACATTCTGAGTACGCAGTATCTGAAACACGCTCTCCTCCTGTACCTCTAAACCTCGAACCAGCCCAATCCCTCTGGCATTAAAACTGACTCCTCTAGGATGAAATACTCCAATAAAGTTTTCATTGAACAATTCCACTATGTCCTCTGCATCAGTCACTCTATTCCCATTTTTATCCCACAATATCATTCTTCCACAGTCATTTCTCCTCCTCCTACTGGCCACGTAGCTAAAAAATCCCCTAGGATTTTCTTTGGATTTTAGGGCCAATCTACTCTCATATTCCAGTTTCGCTTTCCTTACCACACTAGTCACTCTTCTGGCCTGTGTCTTATGTTCTTCATGCATCTTCTCTTCACCTGTCTCCTTATATCTCTTCCATAGCCTCTTTTTCGCATGCAATTCCTGTTTAATATTGTTTGTCATCCACTTACTCCAAATTGTGCCCTCTTCTTCGCTCGTGGTATACAACTTACCATTGCTGCTAACAAATATTCTTTCACAATTTCCCATGCACTAATGATATCCCGGCCTTCCAATTCCTCCCTCCATGAAACTTCCCAAAGTTGACGTCTAAGACTATTATAATCACCTGCTTTATAATTCCACATAAGTTCCCGTCTCTTTGGTACTCCTGCATGTCTATTCATTTTTCAAGTCAAAACTATATGGTCACTCTCTCCAACTGGTCGGAGAGATGTCATTTCAGTTATTATCAACTCTTCAAAGTATTGGAGTCAGAAGAGATCCCTGAGGTACTCCCGCCAGAATTTTGCACCTAGATGACACAATTCCGGTTGAGTTTTACTTCATTTATCTTTCACTAATATATGAGTATATGAGTTTCACTAGTTTAATTGTGATATTGTTTTCAATAAGTTTGAAGAGAAGGCCTTGATACCAAACCTTATCAAAGGTCTTGACAACATCTAAAAATACAGCAGCAGTGTGAAGATGCCAGTTAAAACAATGGGTGATATGTTCTGTTAATCAGTGCATTTGTTGTACTCTGTTGTGAGCTTTGCGAAACCGAAACTGCTCTTTTGGGATTATTTTCTGTTTGTCCACTGCTAATTGTAGTCTTGATAGGATGACCTTTTTTGTTACTTTGCCAAGACAGCAAAGAAGACTGATGGGCCTGTAGCTTTGGGGAAGTTGTGGATTATTACAAGCTTTTTCAGAGGTATAATGTCTGTGACTTTCCATTCTGTGGGAAAGTACTGGAATCTTAAAACGGAATTGGCAATATTAACTAGATGAATTATGGCTTTCTGTGGGAGTAGCTTTATTATTCTATTGGTAATGCCGTTAGGGCCGGGAGCCTTTTTATTCTTCAGATGGGAAATAATATTTATTATTTCTGTTGGAGATGTGGGGGTGATGGTCTCTGAATCATCCTTATGCTGTCTTAATGCATTTCTAACTTTACGATGAACTTTGTAAATAAGATAGATGTTTAAATTTACGTAAGATGGGCTGCATTGATTTCCCCGATTTTCAATTAGAGCTACTTTTTCTTCATCTGAGTGTGCAATTCCAAGATTGGCCTTCAAAGGGGAAGTTGTCTTTTGGTACAAAGAGATTTTAGAAATTTCCACATGGAGTTATCTTCTGGATTGATTTCCCTGAGTTTGGATTCCCACTTGGAATTCCTGTGCATCTGGAGGGCTTCTCGAACCTGTCTGTTCAGGTTGTATAAGGTTGTTTTGTCCTGTGGTACTCTAGTGTTGTGATATGGCTTTCTGGCTTTATTTTTGGCCCTAATGAGGTCCATTATTTCTTCTTGGATCCAGTTGGGAGCATGGAAGACTGGTTTGTCTAGTTAAATTGCTTACAGCTTGGTCTATTTCTTCTTTTATATGAATGACAGAGGTGAACTGATGCGGACTGGGAGAACCTTAGAGAGTGTCCCATGGTAAGAAAAAATGATGGGGAGAGAGCTGATCTTGAAGTCCTAGCCTGAGCAGGATGGAATTATGATCAGTTAAGCTCTTCTAATGTCTCCAGCTGGTATTGATATTTGATGTTTCTGAGGATAACTAATACATCAGAATACTTCTAATACATCAGAACTTCCTGATGGGCTGTAGTGGGTGGGCTCAGTGGGTCCAGCTACTATTGATGAGTTGAGTGACGTGTACTTGAATAAGGTATGGCCTCTGGAGCTGATTGATGAACTGAACCAGGCCGTATATTTGGAGTTTAGGTCTTCTGCTATAATTATGGAATCCGTGGAGCCGAGGATGGAATCTCAGTCTGAGGTCAATAGTGGAATGCTAGGAGGATTGTATGCTGCATAGATTTTGAGTTTGCCTGCATTATTAGTGTGCACCTCCACACCTGTCACCTCAAGGTTTAGAGTTTGGGGCTGGTCAACGAGTTGTGGCTCAAATAATTTTTAATAAAAATAGCTGTGCTGCCTCCACTAGAGTTAAGTCTGTCTGTCCTATATAAAATATAACCACTTAGTTTTGGGTTGTTTGATGGTCTGAGGTAGGATTCACTGATCAAGATTATGTCTGGATTGTATCTTTTTTGCGAATTCTTGCAGCTCGAGAATTTTATTTGTTAAGCCATTGGCATTCCATGCTGTTTTCATGAGGGAATAATTTGATGATTGAGTTCTGTCACATCTTTTATGAAGAGGTAAACTGTTGCTTTCCACTCCTTTGGAACTTGACCCAATGTAAGACTAATATTAAACAAGTACGCTAATGTCAACTTCCTGGCACTTTCCTTCAAAATAGGTGGTGATAGATCATAGCATTCCACAGCCTTATTAACATTAAGTTTGCTCAATTCCACATATACCTCTTGCTCACTCACAGTCAGTCTCTCTCTTTCTCCTCATCCACCAAGGATGAAAGACCTTTATGAACTGCTCATTAAATATCTTTGCAGCAGTTGTCCTTGTATATTTTCCAGTCAGTATCATCCTACTGTAATCACTCTTTTTTTGTTGTTGTTGTCATAGGCTACATATCGAAAGAACTATAGGTTTTTTATTTGTTATTTTTTTTGCTTTGTAAACGAGAAGTTTACAAAACAAAAGGAGAAGACTCAATAAATCTTCTCGTTTACGACACCTCTAATAATCGAATCATCATACAACGCCACTTATGGATCTTTCGTTACTTTTATCATACCCACATAATTTGTTTTCATCTAATTCACTCTTCCATACATATGTACAGTTCTCTTCATTTCACTCCGCATTCATCTCATCTTTACCAACTGAGCTTTCAAAACTTGCGTCCTTTTTTCGCTATCATTCACTCTTGCTATTTTATTGCCAGTCACGCACACAGTTGTTCGCCGTCAACCGGGGTTGCCGCCTTTCCGTTAATTGTACTCTGTTTTTCAACGTTTTATTTATTACTCACTTTATCGTTAATTCCACTTTATTTTTCAACGTCACTTCATCCGTTTTATTTAATTGAATTCTTTTCCTCGCTATCACTTCCACATACACTGTGTGAACATTCACACAATTTTCAACTGCCTTTGTGAGTTATGACGCCATGCTCCCTACTCATATTTATTTAAACTCATTTAAGCAAGTTTCGTGGTTCATCTGAATATCGCATTAACTACATACCCACGCGCTTTCTTTTCTCTTATTCAGCCTCTCTGCATAAACATCCCACGCATATATACTACATTCAAGGCACCGTACCATTTTTGAAAAATCCAGAGGATCACGAGGCAGTCATTTCGATTTAGATTCTGATAGCGTAATTGGCCACTTTTAATAAGCATATACACAGTCTTGAGCAAAAAATATTATTCATATATCGAATAATTTGAATATTTTCGCAACAAGTGTATAGTTAATATCTCTGAACATCCGATAACTGATGCAGAGACTCAAGTGCTCACTAAAGGACACAATTTTGTTGTTTCCCCAAAACCATTATATGTCTAGATTTTATGAATGAGCATAAACTTTCTGGTCTTTTTAGGAATGATGCTTTTAAAAAGTATATTGAAAACTATCGGTGTGAATACAGCAGTGAGACTGGATGGTGTGTTTGCCCAGGGGACCAATTGTTCGATGCTGTTGACGCACTCTCCCTCGATGAGTCTTTGGACTCCCTGGAGGTGTATAATAATAATAATAATAATAATAATAATATCGCCGTATCCTTTATAATAATATGCTACGAGAATGTAAAAGAGAACTTACAGTGCTTCTAATCAAGTTGTTTATTCTGTTTCGCTCTGGCAAGGTTCTAAGGAAATGGAAAGAGGATACGAAAATTCCATTACAAAAAAAAAAAAGTGTTGCAAATTACAGATCAATTAATATATCTGAAGTGGTGGTTTAAGTATTGTAAAAATTGGTTAAAGGTAAAATTAAGGAATGGATGGATAAGAATGCGATACACCATTGAGTTTTTTTTTTCTTTTTAATGGTTTTAATTCAGATACAAGACCCTAATAAGAAAATAATGTATTTATTTACTTATTTGCTGCTATTTCACCGGGTTTTCTTCTCATAATCTTCGGAGCGCAAACAGTTTGTTGCACTATGCAACAGTCGGTGACATCTGTTGTTGGAGTGATAGAGGGACTGACAAGTAAATCATATTACTAATCAGATTCTTCAAATTCTACAGCTCAGTACGCGCCTTCTTATTGCTAGAGAAAGACTATGAGTGAACCAGAATGCAAGAATGAACTGGTGCATGCACTCCTCCAGCCCTGTGTGCTATAAAAAGCAGAGCCATTCAGTTCTGATTATTACTATTATAACAACTTAAACAGTAACCTGGCAAGTAACAGGAACAATTGTCATTCAATATAGTTCATGGTCCTCCTGGATAACTCGGAGTTGTAATTGCATGATATTAAAGGTAGTCGGCCCAAGTAGTCAACTGGGCCGACCACCTTTTAAAAATGATAAAAAATTAAAAAAAAAATTAAACATGAAAAAATATTGTTTATTATCGAAAAAAGTATACAGTTTAGTATAATTCAGTGGCGGCTGGTGAAATTTTAAGTGGGGGTGCTGCCTATACCAAATAATAATTTTAAAAAATTATTTTTTTCCCAATTAGTAACCAATTTATTAATAAATAAATCTACAGAGCTGCTAGCGTCCTGCGCCCTCCTAATTGCTACAAGATGGATTTTTATTATTTTGTATACAAAATAAGAGAATTGTATATGATTGTTGATGATAAAATTAAATATTACAAGCAAATATAAATAAATTCATAAATATATTTATGTATCGAGAAAAATTCCGCAGTGCCTGTGCACGAGCCGCCCCTGCTCTTTTGCTTCAATTGGCCGATGATATAACCCCTTTACTCTTTTACCACTCAACCTTTACGGAGGAGCTGAGTCCAGGAAAAGGCAAGTGACTAGTGGTGTACATCAGGGCTCAGTTCTTGGTCCTCTATTGTTTAATTTGTACATCAGTGATATTGGAAATACCTTGAATGGAAATATCCACTTGTTTGCTGATGATGCAAAATTGGGAAGGGCGATAATCAATTCAAATGATGTGGATATACAGGATGACTTAAATAGGCTGACGGTATGGACTGAGGTAAATGGCTGTCAGTTCAACGTGGCTAAGTGTAAGGTGATGCACTTCGGGAGGATGACATCGCATGCTGTTTACTATATTAACGGAAATGAACTGCAGGAAGTTGATGAGACAAGAGACTTGGGAGTTATTGTGGACAGAGAACTTAAGTTTAAAGGGCATATTGCAAAGATTGCCAAAACATGACATCAAATTACATGGTTGTTGAGGAACACTAACAAGCAGGGATAGGGAAGTTATTGTTCCACTCTATAAGGCATTAATAAGGCCGCATTTGGACTATTGTGCACAGATCTGGTCTCCAGGATTTCTTGGTGATGCCGAAGTGGTGGAGAGGATTCAGAGGCGGGTTACAAAGATTGTTGCAGGTCTGTGGGATGTTCCCTATAAGGATAGATTGATGATCTGTGGGCTCCAAAAACTAGCTGATAGACGTAGAAGAGGAGATATGATAGAGGTATTTAAATTGTTAAAGGGATTTTACAGGATTGATACTGATGATATTCTTAAGACCAGTGCAGGATGTGAGAGAACGAGGGATCATCCCTGGAGATTGTGTAAGAGTGTGGTTAACAAGGGTGTTAGGACTAGATTTTTTACTTGGTGGGTTGTGAATGGGTGGAATGCTTTGCCAGAGGTGGTTGTGAATGAATTTAAGGAGAGGTATGACAGGTATTGTGTAAATAATGGTTAGTGTGTCAATATCGGGTCTCCCGCGATGAGTCTTTTGACTCCATGGAGACACCGTTAAAATAATAATAACCTATCGTCATCGTAGCCTCAGCTGAGGCTAGACGAAACTCTGATCTCTTGGTTCGTAAAAAATAAGGGAAAAATCTAGCATTGTACAAGGTGGCGCATAAGTCACGAAAGGGTTTAAACATTTAATAACTTTTTATTTATTATTTTTATTATTTTATTTGTTACAATGAAATACAGAACTGAAAATTTTGTTATTAGTTAAGAAAAACCCCACACATAAATGGCTTCCATTTTCGTCTTTACAAAGACGTGCTCCATCTATGGCATGTTGCATGACAGCTTATGTTATTGTTCCTGGTTACAGTCCCTAATTTTTGCACAAATCTTCTCCAACAACTGTTGGATTGTTCGGAGCTTTCACATAGAGGGCCGTCACCAGATTAGATTGCGCCCTGAGGCAAACAATTAAATATCGCCCCTGATGAATTATAAGACAAAAATATAAGAAAATCTCCACCTGCTATTTTGTTTTTATTACAAGAGAAACATTAATGCAAAACGATTACATAATAATATTAATCAAATGTTTGCTCTACGGAGATATCGCAAAACAAAACTGTTTAGAAGCTCTTCTTAATTTAAATTATAAGCTATGTCTGCCTTTATCGATATAGTTGCTAGACCAACCGATCTTTCTTGGATCGTTGCTATTCGCAAATAACATTTAATCAGTTTAAGCGTGGAAAAACTTCTTTCCGCACTGGCTACGTAGCCATGGCGCCTACCGCAATATGGCTGAACGAGCGCCCTTATTAAGCTGCACCGTGAGCAGGCTGTCTCTATGCTACACCCTGTCGACGGTACTGCTCACATATACTTTTTCCTTCAGGCGACACCTATAACTGTCGCCTTGCCAAAAACTCCAAAAAATTGGAACAATTCACTTCTAATATTAATTTTTAAAAAGGGCAATAAGGAAGAAATTAAAAACTACAGACATATAAGACTACTCCCTACAATATATAAAGTATTCACAAAAATTATAAATAATAGAATAAAATCTAAACTAGACTGAATACAATCCTGTGAACAAGCTGGATTTAGGAAGAATTACAATACTTTGGACCATATTCACACATTAAGATAGCTCATTGAAAAATCAATTGAATACAACAAACTCTTATGACTGGCCTATATAGACTACGAAAAAACATTTGATTCAGTTAAAACATCTGCAACAGCAACACTAAAAGCACTTGACACCCAGGGAACTGAGAAACCATATATTGAAACACTAAAACATATTTACAATAATGCAACTACTGTAATGACATTATATAAAAACAGTGAAAAGTTTCCAATACAAAAAGGCATCCAGCACGGTGACACCATATCTCCCAAATTATTTACAGCTGCACTAGAAAAAGTCTTTAGAAGTCTTGATTGGGAAACAAAAGGAATAAACATAAATGGAGAAAGGCTGCATCATCTGAAATTTGCAAATAATGTTCTAATAGCAGATAATCTTCAAGATCTGAAAGAAAGGCTAAATGAAGCCTCCAGAGTAATCGGATTAAAAATAAATAAAGAAAAAAAAACAATGATGAATAAATACATAAACCATAGAACTGCCAAAATTGAAAACCATGAAATAGAAGAAGTTACTTCATATGAATATTTGGGCCAATTGTTATTCTTTGAGGATCGCCAAAGAAAAGAGATTGAACGAAGAATTCACCTTGGATGGATGGCTTATGGGAAAATGAGAGACATATTCAGAAATGACATCCCTATGATTCTAAAAAGGAACGCTTTCGACCAGTGCATACTTCGTGTCCTAACATACGGAGGAGAAACATGGATTTTAACAGAAGCTCTAAACAAAAAGCTGAGAACAACAACATCGCATGGAGAGAAGTATGCTAAAAATAACATTAAGAGATAGGAAGACAAATACCTGGATAAGATCTCAACAGGTGTCATAGATATTGTAAAATACATTAAACAGGCTAAGTAGCGATGGGCTGGCCATATTGTCAGATGCAGTGACGGGAGATGGACTAGAAAAACAACAGAGTGGAGACCAATGGATGGAGCAAGACAAAGAGGAAGACCGAGAAGAAGGTGGAGGGATGAACTGGAACAAATTGCAGGAGTGAGATGGATGGGAGAGGCAGAAAACCGAGTGATGTGGAAAACCATGGGGAAGACCTTCGTCCAGCAGTGGACAGAACCAAAAGGTTGAAGAAGAAGAACCCTATATGAAATAGTCGATATCCGTCAAATACGGAGGACATGATGGCCAATTAATAATAATTGAATGCGGATTTTCAATATAAAATTGTATGATTTTAATTCGTTGTTGGGTTGTGAAGTTTTCCATGAGTAATTTCTCAAATGTTCCTTAGAACAAATGAAAGAAATAAAATGAAAAAATAATCAGAAAAAGTTATTCACATTTTTAACCCCATCGTGACTTATGGGCCACCCTGTATTTAGAAGTCACGCGAAAGGCAGGCAAAAAATGTGAGCTACTGAAAATCTAATTACTAGGAACGATTCGGTGGTCAGAACTAGTCGACACATTCGCCAAATTAAAGGTATGCCGTTAATTTTGGTTCAGGAGGCAAAAGATAATAACCTTCCTGTTGATAATAATCCCAAGTCTTGTGTTTTTAAAGCAGATTTATATCTTCCAACGCAAATATGCAAACGAATGTAACAATTCATGCAGGTGTAATAACGCTTCCGCTAAGAACTAACCTTCCCTCCCCCTCGAGCTGTAGTTCATCGAGAACTCTATAAGTTCTTTGTACTCAAAGAAACACGCTGACAAGTGTTATGTTGTGAACTGTAAATCGAGCACGAGTTTAGATAAAGAATTTAGTGAATCGAAAGCTACTATTAAGGTAAGCGTTTCAAATTGCTTAAAAGTTAATCAAAATAATGTTTTAAACTACTTGACAAAACTTAAGTTGATACATAGCACATAAGAATGCTGTATTTCGTGTATTTGGTGCTAAACATGAATGCCCATAAATTATATCGATTAGATGCGTAGCAGTTTGCTGCGTTAATGAATGAGTAACACACATTCTCTGTTACGTAAACTGAAGTGCAGCGGACAGATCTTTGTTATATTAATTAAGCGTGTAACATAGAGTATTTGTAATGCTTATTTGTTCGTATTAAATTGTGGTTATAATCACTGTCATTCTGAAATCTAAGCTGTCACGATTATTTGCTGTTTAAGAGTTTTATCTCACAATCGAGGAAATGTATGTGTCCGCATCACTCAGCACACTGAGTTTTTGACCTACTCCTACCCTTCTCGTAACAAAATGGGAAGTGGAAGATAATATCAATGGCAGTGATAATTTTCCTGATATCTACCCTCTTTATAATGAGCAGTAGGGCCAAATTTAAGTTCTTGTGATCATGAGCTATAACTTTCAAGATCCCCCCTCCCCCTTGTTGCATAAATTTTAAGTTATCAATAGTTGGCTGGCCGAGTGGTTAGCATATCTGCTTTCCAGCCAAAAGGCTGCGGGTTCGAATCCTGCTGTGGGCATGGATGTTTGTGATTGCGAAAATAGTTGTGGTGGTGTACAGTAGATGGCGTTGGTATAGTTGCTGTTCGTTGGTGGATTGAGTGGTGGAGACAGTTGTAGAGTAGGTGCCCTCCCTCGATGAGTCTTTGGACTCCCTGGAGGTGTCATGTATTAATAATAATACCGAGACTAAGGCCCTAAGCTGAAGATTTATCTAGCTTATGAGTAAATGGTGAGCAATCATGTATTTCATCAAGGATATCAATGGAAAAGAGACCAAATTGACCCGAATGCATTCTCAATCCTGGTTGAATTTTATTTTGAAACATTCATCTCTCTCTCTCTCTCAGTGAAGTGAGTGACATTACAGCGTGCATAATACAAACTGCAACACCCAAAATACTAAGTCAGCTTTGTGGCGGAATTCAGAATGTATGGCAGTTAACAAAGCTTGAGGTATCTTCCACAGATACCCGCTACATAAAAATGATCCATGGATTCAATTCACATCTATCACTAGAGCGACCAACACCAAGGAAGCCTGGGATTGCTAAAATATTGGCAACTTCCTCTTACATCACCAAATTCGTGGCCCTAATAAGCAAAGCAGAAAAACATTGTTTGCTTCTGATGTCTGAAAGATTACAACAGACCGTTCAGGGAAGTACTGAAAGCTACGGTGCTTCAAAGTAAATGAACTGCTGTAGAATCAGACGATATCCATTATGTGATGGTTTAATATATATTTCCATCCTCTATTTATCAGACTATTCTGCTTACTCAACAGAATTTTCTGTAAGAACTGAATTTCTTAAATCCTGCAAGAGGTAATAATTATTGCATTTCCAAAACCAGGTAAAGATCCAGAAATGCAACAGATTACCATCCAATTGCTGCATAATTACAGATACGCTCGAAGAGAGTATATTCTGCACAAGCAGCTGACTAACTGCTTGTGCAGAATTTTGGGGAAAAAAGGGGTTGCTTCTAATATTTTATTTTCTAGCGAGCAAGATTAGTTTTTCAAGACACTCTGGCTACCTAAAACATCATTCCAAGCCAGATCATTTAATCCGTATTCATTACTCTGCCTTCTTCCTCTTTTTTTTTTTTTTTTTAAACACGAACACTTGGTATCGGTTTTCCTTAACATGGAAAAAGACCTTTTGACACGGTTTGGGGATTTGGTATATTAAAAGACCTATGCAACCATGATCTTAAAGGGAACCTCTTATTAAAATTTTTCTCTCTAACCGAACCTTCTCAGTTCGATTGAAATCTCTTAACCCTTTCTCCAAGAAGAGGGACTCCCACAAGGTTTTGTAATGAGTGGCATGCTATGCACTATCAAAATTAACTTGACAGAACAATTACCTCATCCATTGTAATTAATGTCCTCTGTGTGGATGGCTTTACCATCTTTTCCCATTCTTGCAGTGTGATGGTCATAGAAAGACACTTGCAATAAGTTGTCATCGAACTGGGCGATTTCAAAAATATTTTCGTGAAATGTTCACTTGCGATTTTGCTGCATACGTGGTCTTCATTTTGATCACGCCTAATACAAGTATAATACTAATCCCAGTAGCAACAAACAGAAGCAAGGTTTTTATGGGTAGTATTCGACAAAAATAGAAAACTCAACATTTCTACTTCATATATGTAAGTTTCGAAGAAAGATAAACGGCCTTTCGCGCTAGCTCTTGGGACAGGAACAGATGTTCATTTCCCATCTTATATTGAGCTCTTATCAGACCATGACATAATTGAGTCTCGAGTCTATGCTTCTACAAGAGTCAATATTCTTCGATGACTGGATCCAGTCCACCATTCTAACATAATTGCAATTGGAGCATTTTGAACATCGTTTGTTCTAAGTCTTTAATGAAAATGAACCACCTTTTTGCAGTTAGACGTCAGGAACTGTTGTTATTATATGTAGCCACAATCAAAGCCCAGACGGACAGATTTGTAGAATAGTTGGCAGACTTCCACGCATCCATTTGGGTTTGTGAATAAAGCATTGCTATGATCTAGACATCCGAGGAGACAATACTGTGCGGATGCCACTAAATGTACTCTATCATTCAACGGAAATCCATGCAGTTTATTGTGCTGCAGACTAGTGAAACATTCCGCCCCCCCCCCCCCCATCTCTCTTTACCAGCAGCTGTATCATGCATAGATCAGAATACTCGGATTTTGTAACTGTTTATATCAGGTACAAAATCTGAGTTTGTTTGTATCAGGTTCAAAATGTTCATATCGCATCCCATCTAAACGTGCCAATCATATTGTTAAGCTGCATGCAATAGAGAAGGCATTAATTTATATAAAATTTGAAGAGCTACCAAAGGTGCATTATTTATTCTGGTTCTAGAATCTTGCTTCAAATTCTTAAAGTTGTATAACAACGAATGCTCTACTTGATGATAGTAACATTTGTTCATGTTAATTTTTCGGTGTTGAGACCACATTTCCAAACATATAACGGGTATAAATAAAATAAATAAATAAACGGGTAAATAAAATAAATAAATAAACGGGTAAATAAAATAAACAATATAACCCAAGTTTCGTACGTCGTAGAACTAAGCTGACCATATTTCTTTTAGACAAAAAAGGGACAGGCGTTATGTAATATTGTGTATTCATGAAAAAGTAAGACTGTCTATGTAATAAAAAGCGTTTTATTACATAGACCCATACAAAAATTTAGGTAGATGTAGAGGGGGGGGGGGAACTGTATTTTACCACGATCGGTTCACCATGAATATTCCCCCCCCCCACCCCCCCCCCCCCCCACCCCCCCCCCCCCCCACCCCCCCCCCCCCCCACCCCCCCCCCCCCCCACCCCCCCCCCCCCCCACCCCCCCCCCCCCCCACCCCCCCCCCCCCCCACCCCCCCCCCCCCCCACCCCCCCCCCCCCCCACCCCCCCCCCCCCCCACCCCCCCCCCCCCCCACCCCCCCCCCCCCCCACCCCCCCCCCCCCCCACCCCCCCCCCCCCCCACCCCCCCCCCCCCCCACCCCCCCCCCCCCCCACCCCCCCCCCCCCCCACCCCCCCCCCCCCCCACCCCCCCCCCCCCCCACCCCCCCCCCCCCCCACCCCCCCCCCCCCCCACCCCCCCCCCCCCCCACCCCCCCCCCCCCCCACCCCCCCCCCCCCCCACCCCCCCCCCCCCCCACCCCCCCCCCCCCCCACCCCCCCCCCCCCCCACCCCCCCCCCCCCCCACCCCCCCCCCCCCCCACCCCCCCCCCCCCCCACCCCCCCCATAGTGTACACAGGAGCGGCGATGCGCGGGAAAGAATTACGCTTGGTGTGTATCTTTTGTATCGAATATAAATACAATAAATATTATAATAATATATGTCTGTATTAGGATTTTTTTTTCGATGCGGGGGGGCGTGAAATCTTTTAATTTTCCCAAAAGGGGCCTTGACATCCATAAGTTTGGGAAGCACTGGTATACAGAACTGGTAACTGCGACAAACATAGATGTCTGCTTGTTTCTTTCAGTAGAATGATAAAATGCAAGCAAACAATGCAACCAGTGTATAGAAAATAGTCATAGGTGGGGGAGTTTCGAAGGGCGAAGCAACAGATTGCGTACCTAAAATATGTATAACATGGATGTATAGCATCATAAAGTTGAAGTTGGAAAAAAAAAAAAAAACGTGGAAGGAATTTAAAGAGAAAGGCAGTCAGCAAACTCGTAAGTAATATAAAGCACCGGTCAGAAAGGTGAATTTAGTGTAAGACAGGAAATTAATTGAGCGAGCCGAGGATAATCCGAAAGAGTTCTTTCATTATGTGGCAAGTAAAAGGAAGAATGATTGTGGGGAATAATTATGATGAATGTTATTGGTAGGGAGGTGACTGAAGTACATGAAATAGTTGAATTACTGTGCGACCAGTTTGAGGTCCAGCTGTAGTAGTAGAGTCTGAAGGAAATGGAAAGAGGGGATCCAAGACAGAAAGAAATAGTCAATTAATTACCGATCAGCATCTCAGGAGTGGTAGTCAATGTATTGAAACGCTGATTAAACGGAAAATTCGGGAATATGATAATTTACGGGCGGGGGGGGGGAGAGTATGGATTGTGAAGGGTAAGTCATGCCTCGATAATTTACTCATTTAGTAGAAAGGCCAGAAGGGTAACTAAGGGGGACAAAATTAAGAGTAAGACAGGAAATGAACTGAGCGAGCCTAGGGTAATCGGAAAGAGTTCTTTCTGTATGTAAGTTAAAGGAAGAATGACTATGATGAAACGGAGAAGTACAATAGAATGGCTAATGGATATCACAAAGTAATTTACTGATGAATATAGGCCAGGAGATGGCGTGTGACTAGTTGAGTACCACAACGCTCTGAATTCGGGGCCTGCTATTTAACTTCAACGTTAATTATATAGGAAATGCTATTCAGTTAGTTATCTTGCCGGATTTGGTTGGCTGAGTGGTCAGTGTACCCGCTCTCAATCAACAGCTCGCGGATTCGAATCCGCGACCTGTTGGTTGAACGTATACAGTATATTGTTACCAACACGCAAGCTAGTAAGGAGGAGCCTAAAATATTTCAAAAATTATAATAATGCTTTCTTCAAGACAGTCCACAATGTTTTATTATTTCTTATTTTTATTAAATCTGCTGCTACTGAAATATATATTCTTGTTTTTTTGCCATTATTCAAAGCATGTAATTGCTCTCATTGAATTATTGACCGTAATATATTTGACAACGACAAATATTTTTCTCAATCCGATTATTTCCAACCTCATGCGGTAATTTATTTAGAGAAGAAAAAAAAACACCTTTTAAAAATACTTATTTTTATCTATAACTTTCATATTTTACGTTGATATATATACTGCTTGGAAAGAAGTTGACGGACACTATAGTGTGAGGAACAAACAGCAACAGGCCCACCTTAATAAAATGTAGCACTTCCTTTCGCAGCGATGACTACAGCAATTCTACGACGCATACTTTCCACAAACTTCCCCTAATGATCAAGAGGAATTCTTTCTGTAGACATGTAAAGAGGTTTTCGAGTGTTGGGGGCGAGCATCCTTGACCTCACTCCACGCTCAGGTTCATCACACAGATTTTCAATAGGGTTTAGATTAGGGCTCTGTGGAGGCCAATCAAGTACGGAGACGTTCGTGACCACAAACTAAGCAGTTACAGCAGCAGCCTTATGACACCACGCATTGCCTTGCTGAAAAGAGACTGGTCCGTTTCGCAGAAACGCCACAGAGTACGAAGCATTGCATTGTCCAGAATACTCAGATACTTCTCGCAATTGAGTGTTCACGTCGTCCCAAACAGAGATCCGAGGCCAAACCAGGAAAAACAGGATCATACCATCACACCGCTACATCCGTATTTCATAGTTGGGGTTGCGCACTCTGATAATAGACGATCACCGCGCACCCGTCCGTTTGTTCGTGGCTTTTCAAGTTTCCACAACCCAGTGTGCATTCTCTTTGCACCACTGAAGACGAAGCTATTCGGGTAATATGGGGCTTACGTATTGCGGTCCTACAATGGAAACCCATTTTGTGAGCCTCAGTTATGAATGTTTTTGTAAAGATTCGTGTTCCAGTCGATGCCCGGAACTTCGCATTCAGCGTGTCGGTCGACGAATTGCGGTTTTTACATATTGTCATTCGTAGCACCCTATGGTGAGTCATCCACTGTGAGTAGCACTTGATTCCCAGCGCGTCCATCTCAGTATGGTATTATTGACCCAGGATGGCCTAATTTTTCAACCGTTTGCCGAACATTGCATCCTATCAGAACGCCGCTTTCAAACTCGGTCATTTCACTGGAACACAGTTGCGCACTGACTTGGGATCATCATATTCCTTCAATTCATACCAGCTGCAAAGACGTGATTCGGTACATGGCATGATGCACCTTGTCAGTGGGGGTGTTCGTTAACTTCTTTCCAAGCAGTATATTTTTCTACTTTTGTTAAATCTTTATTCCTTCGTATACTTCTGTATTTATATATTTATTCTGTATTATATTTTTATTTGTTCTCAGTTATTCCTTGGTATCTAAATTCATTACTTGTTATTACTATTATTACGTGACACCTCCAAGGAATCTCTTAGTCATCTTGTCTGATTCCTTTCCTCATAGGAATATTTTGTATATTCATTGTGATATCTTTTTTGTATATCTTTGATTGTTTCAGTAACCTCATTGGTTATCCTTCATGGTGCTAGTAACTAACTTTTCAGGACATACTGAAAAGGACATGTCTGATTCTGTCAAAAGCATTCTCTTAAGTCAATGAAACACTTAAATATTGGTTTGTTATTTTCTATTGCATTTTCTGTATTTACTTTATAACAAATATTGCATCAGTACATGACCTTCTCTTACATTATCCTTGTTATTCATCATTATATTTTAGTCTTGATTCTAATTTTTTTTGATAATTTAGTACATATTTTTAAGGTAGTGCACGATAAGTTTATTCCTCGGTAGTTTTTTTTGGTTCAACTTTTGTTCTCTTTGTAAATATTGGTATCGTAATTCGATTTTGAGGTGACCGATTCTATTAAATGATCATTTACAGTATTTCGATTTCGTCTGTTTCTAGCTGTAGTATTTCAGATTTTATTTCTTCTTCACGTTCTTATCATTTGGTAAAACAGTTTTCATAATGTTCTCTTTCTATGACTTGTATATTTGTGTTAACAAATGTATTTTCTTTTGATTCTGGAACATTCTCCATACTTGTTTATGTGCTCCATAAAAGTCGTATTCCGATTGTTTAGAATATTCTTCCCAATATTTTTTGCTTTGAGTCATATTTTGTTTGTTTCATTTATTATTCTTTTATGCTCTTCATAGTTGGCTATTATTAGTCTTATGTTTCAAATGTTAATGAAAAAAAATCCATTTTTTTTTGCTTCTAATACTTCTTTTATTTCTTCAGTATACCAGGGAGTCCATCTTGTTTTGTATTTCCTAGTATGTCGCATGTGGCAGGCTCAAAAAAATAAAAGAAATTAAATAATAATAATAAGCTAATGCCATTTTTATTCTCTTATAGAGAGTAGGCAAGGCCATTTTAACCCTACCTTTATGGAAATTGAGGGGGGGGGGGGGGAGTTCAATCTCCACCGGTAGCCAGTCATTCGAAGTTTTTTTCACGAGAATATATACCTTCCTAATTACTGACAGCCTCACGAAATTACTCTTTTAGTCCATTTTATTAAAGTATTATACTGTCATCTAATATAATTCCGCGGTAACTTTATTTCTTGGTATTTATTTATTTATTTTGGTTTTCAATTTTTTTTTTTTTTTTTTTTTTTTGTATTTTGTGTAAGTCGAAATTTTCCCATCAGTAGTCCATGATTACTTCCGATATCTGCTCATATGAGAACTGTAATATCCAATATTTCATCTGCTTTTACTGTTCTGTTTGCTGTGTTGAGTCTTATGATTACAGAAGCATTATTTATTCTACATTCTTTATCTGTGCAAACCTGAAGTAATCTTATTTCATTTGAATTTTCATTTTTTTTTTTTTTCTTGTATTACCCCGTTTCTAATCCTTGCATTTAAGCCACTTGCCAGTATTATGAATTCAGCTGGTGTGGTATATTACAGTTTTCTGTATTGTTACATAAAATTCTTCAATTTCTATTTTCGGTTTTCCTTTTTCGAGGCGTTCAGCACTTGATTATATTTAGTTGCAATTTTATTTTTCTTCTCAGTATTCCTTCACATACATATTCCGATTCTTTTATTTCGTTTTGAAAAAATTCACGTATTATTATTCCTATACCTGGTTCAGATCACTTCTCGTTTCTGTATTCCAGTAAAAAAAATGTGAAATTTATTTAATTAATACATTCCTTTATTTTTCCTTTCTTATCCAAGTCGAGCAAATCAGTATTTGTACCAAAAACAACAGTATTAATGAAAGCAGACGAATTGCTTTTTACGAGATACACTTGTAGAGTGAAATGTATCGTCGACTATTCTGTTAGTGGCATTTCATTGGTTAGTAGTTAACAAAAATAAATTATCATTCTATCCGCAGTTAACAAAAAATAACTTATCCATGTTATGCATCAATTACTATTTTGTAATAGTAGAAACATTGAAGTAAAAAATAATAATAATAACGTTCCTTAATGGTATGAAATCAAGACGATTGTTCTAACAAAGAAAATTACTTTTTCATTGTACACTATTAATTATCAATAGTATATTAATATAAAACCATATTCAAAACGGACTTACATCATTAAGTGCCACGTATTTCTGCTGAACGCGCTTAACAAATTGCATTAGCATCTGCGGTTTTGTTAAGTTCAAGGCCATTTAAACGAACGCTTCTTTAATACACGAAGAAGTGCTAAACAAAAATACAAGTCGAGATGTGATGTTTGTGCTTAGCACCGGTCTTATCAAATTTTCTTTATCTTATCATTTTTAAGCAGCGAATCATGCCGATCGATGTAATAGAGAGAATGTTTAGAGTGCATATGACTGTTTTAATATATTTTACAATCGAGGCATTTGTAGTTTTCGGTGACAGAGTAACCAGATATTTTACGTTTCCGGGAAACGTAATTTTCCCGATTCCTGTTAACTTTCGGAAACGAGGTACTATGCATTTTTTAAAGAGTTATAAACATTTCATTTATGAGTATGGACACACATATATCCAGGGCCGGCGGAAGCGAGCATGCGAGCGTCGCTACGAAGGGGGCGCCGTTCATAAGTTCATTTTTAAGAAAAAAAAATGTATCATAAAAAATTCTTAGAATGATCAATATTAAAATAAATAAGGCCGTATACACCGAATAAAAATTAAGAAAAATTGTATATTGCTGCCTCTTTGATCAGCCGGCTGTTTACAATTTTGCAGCGAGAGCAGGCTAAATGCTTGCCTACAGAATGTTGTGTCTACTGCAGTCTATCTAAAGTGAAACGGTTTTTATGTGCAGAAACGAATTTTCATACAAAAATTTGTTGCTAGTTAACCAGTCATATGGTACGCATCTCAGTAGGCTACTGACAGTAGCGCAGTGCGGACTGTTATTTCGTCTCTGTGTCGTGTTGTGTAATAATTTCTTGTGGGTATAAAATAGAAATGGAATCAAAAATTTAAAAAAAAAAGTTATCCGGTGCACAAAATCGTAAGCGACATGCTGCGAAAGAAGCAGATGTTAAGAAACAAACTGGAGCTCTTAATAAATTTGTTAAAATATCAAAATATTCTGATGCAGATTGTAACCAACTCGATACATCAGAAATCAGAGTTCAAGAACCGTGCACATCATCCAGTTTGCATTAAAGTACTATTGAAACTATGAACAAGATAACAAGACGCATGATTTAAGTGAAAAACAGTTAGGAGAAATTTAGTTGTAGTTGACCACGAAACTAACACATTCTTAGTCTCTGTAAATTTAGAAGATCCAGGTGAATGGGGAATTATTGATGAAAAGTTACGAGTTGTTTTAATTGAAATGGGACCTGTTCAAAAGAAAAATATAATATATCCCAGAGATACATATGGTCGTAAATTTGGCAACATGTATTATAATAGAAAAATGGAAAACGGGGAGCTCTTGCCAAGAACATGGCTCATTTATTCCGAAACTTTAAATTCTGTTTTTTTTTGCTTATGTTGCAAACTTTTTGCACCTACTGAATCAAGTAGTTTTGTAGAAGGTTATAACGATTGGAGAAATGTAAGTACAACTTTGCATAGACATGAGACTAGTTTAACTCGCATAAAAATTTTCTTAAAATGGAAGGAACTTGATAAAAATTTTAAAAAACAAAATTACTATTGATTGCCAGACTCAAAGCATGTATGAAATGGAAAAGAAACATTGGACGAATGTTTTAGAACGCTTGATTGAAATTATAGAATTCCTTGGTAGCCAATTTAGCTTTTCGCGGATCATCTGATAAATTATATAAAAGGAATAACGGCAATTTTTTAAAAATTAGTCGAACTGTTTGTGAAGTTTGATCCCGTTACGGAAAAATCATGTTGAAAGGGCCCTACATCGAAATAATAGAGTACACTATTTGAGTAAAGACAGACAAAATGAAATATTGGATACTTTAAGAAACGCAATCAGGGAGACAATTTTATTATCAATTCGAAAATCTAAACATTATTCCATAATTTTAGACTGCACACCTGATGCAAGTAAAACAGAACAAATGACCATTATTATTCGCTTTGTTTCCTGTGACAATAGAATTGTCGAGATCAGCGAAAACCTTTTAGGTTTTGCAGATATATCAGATTCCACACGCAGATATATCAGATTCCACACTGATATATCTGCAAAAGTTGTTCCATTATTGTTGCACAATAATGGAACAACTGAAAAAATGGAACATCCCCATTGAAGACATGCGAGGTCAAGGGTATGACAATGCGGCAAATATGAAAGGAAAAAAATTTTTTCCCTTTCATATTTGCCGCATTGTCATATGGGCTCCAAAATTTGCTTTTAAACAAAAATCCTCGAGCTTTTTACGTGCCATGTGCTGCTCATACTCTAAATTTAATCATCAACGATACAGCCAAAGTATATGCAGATACAATTAGTTTCTTTGCAATTATTCAAGAAATATACAATTTCTTTTCATTCTCTTACAAATATTGGGCAATCCTTTTAAAGTTAGTAAAAATTTTAACATTGAAACAGCCATCAAAAACGCAATGGGAAAGTAAAATTAATGCAATCCGCCCTCTACGATATCAGTTAGGAGAAATTTAGATGCACTTTTTGAAATTTTAAATGATGAAAATTTTAATAAAGAAACTCAGCATGAAGCACAAACATTATGTGCTAAAATAAAGGTCTACAAATTTATTTGCTCTCTTATAGCGTGGCATGATTTACTTAACAGAATAAACCCTGTGAGTAAAATGCTTCAAGACAAAAATATGAACATTTACACTTGCTTTAGAATCTATCGAAAACTTAAAAATATTCTTACAAGAGTATCGATCAGATACAAATTTTAAAGAAGTTCTAAAACGGCAAAAGAACTGGGTGAAGAGGTGGACGGAGAACAAGAATTTAAAACTGGTACGGAAGTCCGACGACGAAAGAAGACACGACAATTTGACTACGAACGTCATGACGAAACGCCACAATCGCCAGAAGATAAATTTAGAGTGAATGTGTTTTATACACTCTAGACGTTGCAATGTGTTCGTTAATAGAACGTTTTGAACAACTGAAAGATATGATAATTTCAGTTTCTTGTATAGATTACTACAAATTAATAACGATGATTTATGAAAAAATTGTGACGATTTAGAGATTCTCTCGAAGGACGGCGATAATAAAGACGTAAATACAATAGAACTATATGACGAGTTATGCGCCTTCCGGGATATTTTTCGGAAGGATAATTTAAATATTCAAAACTCTTTCGATATTCTTAATTTTATTGTGTCCAATAATTTATCTTTCCCTAACGTTTCAATCGCTTTAAGAATATTATTAACTTTACGTGTTAGTGTAGCGAGCGGTGAACGTTCCTTTTCCAAGTTGAAATTGATTAAAACCTACTTAAGAACAAGTATGTCACGAAAAAGGCTTGTTAGTTTGGCGTTAATAGCTATTGAAAATGATATATGTGAGGAATTAGCCGTTAAGACCATTATTTCTAAATTTGTGAATATGAAATCAAAAACCCTAAAATTTTAATTTAAAAAAATTTCAAGTATTTTTATGTAATTTAATTTATTTTCTGTTATTCTGTAAAGATGTTATTTTTTTTGAATACTTATATTAAATGTTCTAATTTTTTCTGAATTCTTTTCTTATTTTGTCATCTATCTTGAGTTTCTTTTATTTTCCTAAAAGGATAGTTAAACTTGTAAAAAAATTTTTAATAATTTTTATAAGTTACTAAGAATTTAGTAACTTGTAAAATGCAAGAATTTTTTAAACTTTAGCTCAAATAAATTTTAACTTTAATTAAAATTCATTTTAATTTTGTTAGCGATTCCGGTCGGTGAGAAGCCTATAATCCCTGTATCATTATATTCAACGATTAAAGTGAAGTAGCTTTATCAAAATTTGCTTTAACTTTTGAGAATTGTTTGAATATTCGTGTTTTTAACGATTATCCTGCCTAGTCAACACTCCCGGTTCGTTACATTTAGCGAACCAACGTGGCTGTTCTGTCAAAATTTATTTAAGAAATTTCAAATAATTTAAATTTTTATTACCGTAAAAGAACCACACATGCCCGGATCGTTACAGGGGCGCTTAGATAGACATTGCATGCGGGCGACAAAGACCCTAGCGCCGGCTCTGCTAATAACTCTAGTATTTCACTATACTACTTAGAAAATCGGAAGAGACAGGAATACTCTGCAACAAATATTAATGTTCAGATTAATTGATGAGAAAACTTTATTTAAATATATAAATATTTATATATTTAAGGCTGGTTGGTCAAGAGGTTAGCGTATCCGCTCTCCAGCCAAACGGCTGCTACTTCGAATCCCCCCGTAGGCACGGATGTTTGTGATTGTCTGTGGAAATACTAGTGGTAGGCAGTAGATGGCGTTGGTGTAGTTACCGTTAGTTGTAGTTGGTGGACAGTTGTAAGGTAGGTGTCCTCCCTCGATGAATCTTTGGACTTCTTGGAGCTATTACGTAATAATAATACTACTAAATATTCACGCTTGATTTGTTGAGTTTCAGGATACATTGAATACATTTCAGAATACTTGAATTGTATGAAGTGGATAGGAGCCTAATATATTTACTGCGTAATGTCAACAATAATGCAGAGGCTGCTGGGAGAAATTGAGGAAAAACACGAACATAATTCTGGAGAACGGGACCTAATAACCGAGAGCTTCTTTATCATGCTCAGTGGATATTATAAAGAAGAATAGAAAGGGTATTTCAGATTATTGAAAATTGAGATTATTGATTCTTCAAGGTACAAGAATCAAAAATCTAAAGTTTTTTGATGTGGCCTTTATCGACGAAAATTAGGAACTAGAAAGAACAATGCTTGAAGTTAAAGAGGAAAGAAAGATGCGCTGATAATGAACATTTAAAAAATTGATATTCAGAGGGAAGATGAAGTAAAGTAAATAAATGTCAGTGGACATCAGTTGGACAAGTTAGGAGTTTCGTGTACCTAAGGAGCAATGTGAAGCACGATTTAAAACTGTAAAAAAGAAGATAAGTGGGAATTAGTCAGCAGGTGACCAATAAGATATGGAAAAGTAAAGCAGCTAGCCTTGACATGAAGCTGAGCATACCGAAAGCTTGCATTTTTGCGAGCACTCTCTTTGGTTGGGAGACATTGGTGATCGGATGATTCTATGAGGTTGAATATTGGCCTTTGAAAGAAAGTTCTATATATAGAGAGGTTCTACTAGTTGGATGGATACAAATGATAACAAATGAATAACTCATAGGAAAGAAAATGGGAAACAAAATCAAATGCAGGACATAATTAGATGGAAAACCTTTTTGGATATATTTGCAGCATGGGTGATATGATAGTCGACAGGTCAAACCTTGATGTTCGGATAGAGGAGCGACTTTAACATTGTTTTAACCCCTAAGCTATAATTTTCAAGAGGCTCCTGTACTGAGTAAATTCTAGGTTATCTATACAGATTAAGTCTTGAAATGTGAGGCCCTAAGCTGTATCTTGTCTAACTTACTCGTAAATACGGCCTTGGTTAGGTAGAACTGGCGGCATAAACAGAAGAGGATGCGCAAGACGAGAGTGGTGCAAAAAGTTTCCAAGAGTTGAGCTACCTGGCAGTAGACAGTAAGGAATAGGAAAAACTGCTTCAGACACTAATGGACATTGGACTCATGGACGATGATTATAATGGTGATCCTATACCGATGTATGTATGTATATATATATATATATATATATATATATATATATATATATATGTGTGTGTGTGTGTGTGTGTTTAGGGTTAAATGACTGGGAAACCGAGATAAGAAATAAAGCGAAGTTTAATGGCAACTAGCTTCGTCTGTTAAAGACGAAGCTAGTCTTCAGGTGCAAAAAAATAAACAAACAACCAATAAGAACCGTAAAGGAAATAACTCAAAACATTACAAAAAAAGGTTAGCGTATGCCATTTGTTTTGTATTGCCATATACATTTGTGTATGTAAAAACAGTCTCTCTCGGACTTCATTGTTGGGCGTACACGTGCGCTCACAATCTCCTGTACGCCAATATTGTATAGCAGCGCAGTGACTCAGACAGGTTATAACTTAGGTTTGTTATTGAGATGTATAGGATTGAGAATGATTTCTTTAGATTCTATTATTCTTCTCTCTAATTCATCGGAACAACGGAAAATATTAGTAGACTTTTCCTATAGTACTGGATGGGTGTGGTTCTCTTCATTAGAATTTGCAGAAAACAGAACATGGCTAGACAGAGCACTGGCTTGCATAAATTCTAGTAACTTATATATCTGATGATCCTCGATGAGTAGCTCAATGGATTTCTCTGTCTAGCCCAAGTATGATTTATCACAACTGCACCAAATCTAGTAGACACTGGGGATACTTGAGATTGCCATGCCCAGGTGTGTGTGCGTGTGTGTGTATGTATGTATATATATATATATATATATATATATATATATATATATATATATATATATATATCAGAAAAAAATAGCTTACGCCTTTTTATTCCCGTATATAGGGAGTAGGCGAGGCCATTTTAGCCCTATCTAACTTTTGGAGACTGAGTGGGCAGTTCAATCTCCACTGATACCCAATCAAAGATAGCTGGTCCAAGGCTATCACAAATTAAGCGGCACACAGTGAAGAGAGACGGCCCAACAAGTGCCACCAACTTGTGTTCCCTACGCCTAACACTCGTATTTAATGTCTGAAATAATGTGGTTCTATCGATTTTCTTGAGATTACGGGATGAAAAACCCAAGATTCCGGGAGAAAAAACCCGCTTGCCCGTGTCAGAGATCGACTAACTGGGGAACAGGTCGAAAAAAGGCTTAGAAAAATTTCTTCTGGTCGCCGACTAGATTCGAAACCAAGAAGTCTTCCTTTGTGCGGTCAAACGCCATGGTGTGAAAACGCCACATCCACTGAGCTACACAGGCTCATTACACACACACACACACACTCACTCACTCACTCACTGTGACAAGAGAATTCTTTTTCGATATTTGATCTGGAACGGTGGATGACCGATTGCTTTCAAAGATTATCTGAACAACTTGTATCCCAGTCCAAGTATAAAATTCACTCTTGAAATTTATACTAGGAATGCAATTTTTCTGTATACGGAAAAGATTAACTTTTTCCGTATACAGAAAACCTACCATAACGGGAGGATTTTTAAATGACGCTTCACACTACCATCCATTGCTAAAGATAGGCATAATTAAAACTTGACAAGACAGGGCATACAATATATCAAGCACATTAATTAAACGAAATGACGAACTTGCCTACCTCAAACTTCTCCTCATACTTAATGGGTTTGAATCTAAGGTGATCAGAAAATTTCTCAATACATCTGCAACTTCCCTAAACAAGATTTCAAGAACAATCACGTTGCCTTACGTCAAGAATGTCACAGCAAAGTGGTTGGGTTTGCTCCGCGAGTACAACGTAAAAGTGTTTTTTTACCTTTACAAAAAATATCAAGATTCCTACATTCACCAAAATCTCCACATCACTCGATGAAAAAAGCAGGCGTCTATGCAATTCATTGCTCTTCTGGCATTTGTTATGTAGGCCAGACAGGAAGGTCGGGATGTCTGAACATGTAAAAGACTTCGATAACAGAAGAGAGCATAAATCAGGTCTGACATTCCACGCAACCACTATTGGCCATCAAGTACTTTGGCAACAAAGAAAAATTATATATATATATATATATATATATATTGATCGCAACTGTTTTACAAGAAAATTTAAAGAAGCTCCACACAATGCAGTAAAAATCATACATCAGGTATGTCTGCCTTCATCAAAAATTTAACTGCCACCGACCTAGGATATAACACGAGTGATACCACAGAACGTGATAGCAACAAATGGCAATGTTCCAATATGCATACAGTAACGCATTTACCCCTTGTATTCTGGTTTATCAATTATATGAAACAGTTGTGAAAGTATCAAAACATCTAATATGTGTAATTAATTAATAATCGTCTTCTGTTGTATAAACCTTGTGTACCAGTACCCCGATGATGTAAATCTTACATCTTATGACACTTGTCGGGTTTTAATTGCTTATTTTTATTAAACCCTTTAATTACTATTACTATTACTATTATTACGGGCAACTCCAGGGAGTCATTAGACTCATCAAGGGAGGCCCCAAATCATATTCATCACATCTATCTGACATTCATACAGTATCTATCATACCTCGCCTTAAACTCATTCACTGTCACAGCATCCACTACAGACTCAGGGAGCATATTCCACTCATTCACTACTCTAAAAGTAAAGAACCCAGCTCTAACACCTTTACTAACCACACTTTTGCCCAGTTTCCATGGATGTCCCCTAGTCCTCCCACAACCAGCCCTGTTCTCAAAAATATCTTCTGAATTAATTTTATAGAAACCCTTCAGTAATTTGAATGTCTCAATCATATCTCCCCTCCTCCGCCTATCAACCAATTTTTGCAACCCACAAATCCTCAACCTGTTCTCATACGGTTCATTCCACAGACCTGCTATCATCTTGGTCACTCGCCTCTGGATCCTCTCCACATCCTCCCCATCAAGAAGAAACCTAGGTGACCAAATCTGAGCACAGTAGTCTAGATGGAGTCTTATCAAGGCTCGATAGAGAGGAACAATAACCTGCTTGTCTCTGCTTGTCAACGTATTCTTCAGCAACCAAGTGATTTGATGAGCTGTTTTGGTCACTTTTGCAATGTGTCCCCTAAATTTCAATTCCTTATCCACCAACACTCCTAAATCTCGTGCCTCATCAATTTCCTGGAGCAGGGTTCCACCAATGCAGTAAACTGCCGCCAATCTTTTCACCCCAAAATGCATAACCTTACATTTTGGCACATTAAACTGACATCCATTCTCCTTAGCCCAGACCTCCAATCTATCCAAATCATCCTGCAAAATTTTGACGTCATCTGCATTCACTATTGCCCTACCCAACTTCGCATCATCCGCAAACAAATGAACTGTTCCTCTCAGATCATTTCCTATATCATTTATGAACAAATTAAACAGCAGTGGTCCAAGAACATCTCCTTGTGGCACACCACTAGTCACAGGCCGTCTTGTGGACTATACTCCCGAGTAAACCACTCTCTGATATCTCTCCGTCAACCACCCTCCTATCCATCTCACCAACCCTATGTCCATTCCCATATGCTGCAATTTACTGATTAGAATTCCATGTGGAATCCTGTCAAAGGCCTTGGCAAGGTCCAGTAGAATCACCGTAAACCCATTACCCTTATCCAGTTCAGCCGTCACTGTGTTATAATACGTGAGCAAGTTACTGAGGCATGACCTACCCTTCACAAAACCATGCTGTCCCCGATACAGTATCCCATTTTCTTCAATCCAATCTTGTATTTTCCTTTTGACTATTTTCTCTAAGACCTTGAGAATGATTCCTGATATGCTAATCGGTCGGTAATTTACAACAGCAGTCTTGGAACCACCTTTATGCAGTGGAACTATTTTCCCCTCTTTCCACCCGCTCGGGACTAACCCAGACCCGAGACTCAAATTAAACAAAATGGTCAAGGGTACTGACAATTCTTTAGCTGCTTCTCGTACAACACGAGCTGGTATACCATCCAATCCCACAGATGTATTGACATTGAGGTTATGCAATAGACTACTCACCTCCACTTCATTAACCACAATTCCCGTATAATCTACTGGTTTATTCGTTTCTGCAATGTCACCACCTGGATGATATACTTTTGCAAAGTGCTCACTCAGTAACTCAACTATCTCAACTGATTCAGTTACCTCCCTACCATCGGCATTCTTTAAAATCAATCTGCCATGTACATTTTTCCTTTTACTTGCTACATATCTAAAAAACTGTTTAGGATTCTCTTTAGCCTGCTTGGCCAATGTTCTTTCGTAATCCTTTTTTGCTTTTCTTACCACACTCGTCACCATTCTGGCCTGCGCTTTATACCGTTCATGTGCCTGCCGGTCACCCTTCTCCTTAAATTCCCTCCATAGTTGTTTCTTTTTTTGCAACTCAAGCTTAATGGTGTTATTCATCCATTTAACCCCTACTTGATTTATTATTCGGACTCTAGGTATACAGTCAGCCATTGCTTCATGCAAGCACTTCTTAACTACCTCCCATGCACTATCAACTTCTAGTCCTTGCAGTTGTACATGCCATGGCACTGAACCAATCAAACTCCTAAGCTTGTCATACTTTCCCGCCCGAAAATTCCACATGTACCCTGTCTTAATTGAAAATTCTACACCTTTAGCCACCTCCCAAGTTAAGACCCTATGATCACTCTCACCGATTGGTGGCAATGTGGTCATATTTGTTACAGCCAAATCCTCAGATGTAATTACTAGGTCAAGCACTCTCTGACCCCTAGTATTTTCCATTACATGCTGTCGCAGATAGTTATCCCTTAATAACCGCATAAAATCCAGTTCCTTCCTCCCGTGTGTCCTCTCCTCACTCCAATCAATGCGACCATAGTTGAAATCTCCCATAATAATCACCCTCCTTCCACCCATTTCTTCTATTTGCTTGTGCATACTGTCACCACCATCTTTTCCATCACCTGGTCTATAGCAGCACCCAATTGTATATTTAGTTCTGCTAGCCACAATCTCACACCAAATGGCCTCAAATGTGCTCTTTTCTCTATCCTGCAATTCAACTTCTATTCTCCTTGGCTGGAGCTCATCAGCTATCATCAACAATGCTCCTCCCCCCATTTTATTCTCTCTGTCATGCCTGAACACACTATACCCATCACATTCAATCCCACTAGTTATATCATCTACAGTCAGCCATGTTTCACTAATACCTATAACCTGTGGTCTGGAAGTGCCAACCTTGGCCAAAAACTCTTCCTTCTTGTTCCTAATACTCCTAGTATTAGTGTACATGAATTTAAGACCCCCATTAGCCCAAACCCTACCTTGATGCCTTATATTAACTATCCCACTCTGATTTGTTGTCCTTATTTGCTCTGGCATATTATATTCATTCTTACATTCAACTGCCTCCATAAGGACTGTATCTCTACCCACCCCCCCTAACAAATCTAGTTTCCCTGAATTTGCACATCCACTACATTCAGCAACACTTTCTCAAGTCTTCTTACACCGTAACCATTCAAATGCAAGCCATCCATCTTATATAGATCCTTTCGCCCATCAAACTCACTCCACACATCCACAAATTGCACACCACTCGTCATACATAACCCACGCATAAAGTCATTTGCAATTATAGCCCTCCTTTTAAACATTTCACTGTCATACCGTGGCAAAAGACTAATCATTCTAACTCTCTCACTCTTTTCTTTTGCTACCTCAAACAATTCATTCAGGTCTTCTATCATTTCCATTTTATCTCCTTTCAAATCATTCGTACCTGCCACAACAATCATTTCTTTCACCCTTTCCTTTTGCTCTCTAATAGACGCAGTTACGTCCTTTATGGTCGCACCAGGTTGGTACGATTTTGTCAAATCCTCTACTAACACACCTCGTACTAACGAGTCTCCATACAGCACTCTATCCTTCATATTGTTCATGTTCACATTCATACGTCTATTTTTCATGTCATACCTTTTATTATTGGTTGGTTCATTCTGTCTACTTTTGTTCATGCACTCTAGCTGCTGTTTTGCTCTTTCTATCGCACTATTCAACAACGCGATCTCACTCAATGCATCTATCTCATCTTTTTTGTTCTCTGAGAAACCATTTATACTATCATTCACACTTTCTACATTCACACTCTCACAATTTTCATGTACAACTTTGCCGTTTCTTGTCATATCCCTATTTCCTTCATTTTGAAGGTTGACAAAGATATCACACTCACTATCCGAAATACACTTCAATTCCGCATTCTCCCTACATTTTCTACACACATTCAATCCTTTATCATCATCTAACCACACTCCGACCGCACTCCGCAAAGCGTACATTTCACAGCTAGTACACTGACTTTATTACATTACATACTAATATAATTAAAGGGTCTCAATACCGAAAACTTCTCACAAAAGGGAATTATTTGTCTCTGCCAGAATTTTCTACACTCTTATTTAGCATTATCGTATCACTATCCACGAAAAAAAGTCCACAGAAAAATGAAGACGTTATTTTTTTGTTTCCGTGTAAGCGGATCACGAAAAAAAAAACTGATGATTTTACTTTCTCCTCTTTGTCAGAGTGCGAAGCGTTATTCACGGGATTCAAATTGCTTACTGAAAGGATAAATAAAGGCGTTTGACCCTTCCTCTAATACCGTTAAGGTATAATTATAGGAAGGGTGAAACAGTGAACAACACAGGTGTCCAAAACCTAAGCAAAAACTACATTTTTACCTGTATTCGAAAAAAAATTTCATAACTTCAGCCAAATGTAGAAATAAATTTCTTGCCATCATATTTATTTACAAAATAAAATGTGTTATAAATTTCTTACAAATTAAAATGCAACATGTTTTTGACGAAAGTTACAAATTTCCTAAGAACGTAGTTAAGGAATTAATGTACAGTGAAGAGCTTGTGTAGCTCAGTGAATGTGGCGTTTGCACACCACGGCACTTGGCCGCACCAAGGAAGACTTGGTTTCGAGGCTAGTCGGCGACTAGAGGAAATTTTTCTAACCCTTTTTTCGACCGGTTCCCGAGTTAGTCGATCTCTGGCACGGGCAAGCGGGTTTTTCGTCCTGTAAACTCAAGAAAATCGATCGTAGAACCCAGAATATTTCTGACATTCAATATATTGTGTTAGAGTTAGGGATCACAAGATGGCGACACTTGTTGAGCCATTCTCTTCACTGCATGCCGCTTAAATAGTGATAGCCTTGGGCAAGCTATCTCTGATTGGGTACAAGTGGAGATTGAACTGCCCACTCATTCTCCAAAAAGTTAGATAGGGCTAAAAACCGGTCTCGCTATTTTTCGATAGATAACGCGCATGCGCCAACTAGCGGTAGTGTTAGGAAGGAGGAATTCTTTAAAAGCACGTGCGTTGCTAGTAGCAGTGGCCGATTATTCCCTACATCCTGTTATAAAATATTTCATAAAGTAAATCATTATTTGTTTATATTTTGTTATTAGATCTGAATTACCCATGGAAGACAGAAGTATTTCTCGGAGAAAATCCTACACAGCGCAGTTCAAGCTTGAAGTGGTAGGAAAAAAAAACTGTTTGATTGGGTTGTTAGTGTTGGATTACTATTGTTACTGCTAATGATAAAGGTTGGATAAATTCCGAGGTTATGAAATTTTGGTTGGAGAATGTGTGGCGAAAGAGAAAAATGGCAATTTTCAACCCAAAATCTTTGTTAATGTTGGATTCGTGTAAGGCACACACGACAAGGCAGAAGTTAAACCAATTGTAAGTATTCCAAAATGGCCTCATTCCAGGTGATTTAAAAAAAAAAAAAAAAAAAAATTCCAACCCCTTGATCTTGCAGTAAATAAACCATTCAAAGACGATTTGGGAGCTAAGTGGGAAGACTGGATGATGAATGGTATCCATGAATATAACAAAACAGGGCAGATGAAAAGAACATCTTATAAAGATATAGTTACGTGGATTGTTGAAAGTTGGGCTGCTGTAAGTGAAAACTGTGTTAGAAATGGTTTCATTAAAGCACGAGGGAATGCAGTGGTGTCCGGTTACAATCATTATGAAGCTGAAGAATATACCAAACGAAATTTTTAACGCAATTGATTCTTTCAATATTGAGTCTAATGAAGAATTTTTTGGATTTGAATAATGTAATGTTCAATAAGTAAATATTAACTAATACTTCTACCTTAGTTTATATTAAATTCGATATACCTCTCATACCTTTCTAATGTATACCGCGCATGTTCATTTTTAACGAATTTAGACATTTTGTATAGATAACGCGCGCGCTATCTATCGAAAAATATGGTATATATATATATATATATATGTGTGTGTGTGTGTGTATCCACCCCGAACTACAATGGAGCTCTCAACAACGTCGTACTATGCTTAACACTAAGCGATTCAGGAGTTGAGGCAAACTGCCCACTTATTCAGAGCAAGGATAATAAGGCCCTGTTTGTTTTCTGCAGGGAAATTCCAAGCATCAGTGCGTTTCCTAATTCCAGAGTGTTGTGTGGGATTGAAATCGGGGAAGGGTGCTGTCCACTATTCGATTAATATCCTTGTTTCCAGAAGTATCTCCACTGCTCGTGTATAATGTGGCATTCATTGCACTATCATTTGCCAGTCATAGTCTCTTTTGTCCAGCACTTTTAGCTCAGTGTGTCCATTAAGTAATCCCTCCCCACACCACTACCTCAACACCGCCGTATCTATTCCGTTCAAGAACATTCTCGCGATGGTAAGCAGTACCACTTTCACGCCAGATCAAAGGAAAGACTAAAACGACTCTCATCTCAACTTTAGTCCACTCTTCATGGCTATACCGCCACTGAAACTTGCTCTACCATGAGCTGTGGATAAAAGACGCAGACTACATGCCTACAGGCATACTCGTCGCAGAGGCCTAGCACATTTAGTCGAGATGTACCTGTGCTTGAATGGAAGCGAGTTGCAAGTCAATCTGCCGTGGTGCGTCGATTAAATTTTGCTGTTGTAACCAAAAATCTGTCTTCATGCTCTGTAATACAGCGAGAGCGACCTCTTTAGCAAACGTCTGGACCACATGTGAGATTTCAAACTCTCTGGCAACATAAGTAATTCTGCGGCCTTCTAGCTTTTGCCCTAAATCGTTTTGAATGCTACCACATCTTTTTCTGCTCAATTCGAAAATTTGAATGTGTACCAGCTTTCAACTCTAAATTATCAGTTAAACAAATTGCCACAAACTGATTCGTCTGAATTTGCGGTTGTAATATTCATAAATAAAGTTTGTTCTTAGGTTATGGACATCAGTGTATTTAAGCAGCTGTCAAGAAATTGGCGATCGTTGTTTTGACAACTTCGAGAATCCTGTGTAGAAAACTATACACATATCTGCTTCATCTGGCATATAATATTTTGAAACAATTTTGATTTTCCTATTCAGCGCCCTAGTGGCGACATATACTCTGATAATGGTTCTGTTCCCAATTCCAAAAAATATTGCCGGTTAAACCGCACGATTCAACTTACTGACGTTTAGGAACACCGAATACACTTTCAACAAACCTCAATTACGCAAATCGCCGTCACTGAACGTAAATCTTGTTTTCAATAAATGTCAGTGCAGTGTTCTTAAAAGAACGCTCTTATCTTCTGATCAAGAACGTCCTCTTATCATTATTATCTTTCTTCTAAACCGCTGCATCCGCACGCACTTTTTTCGGGAAAAAATTTCTTTCACCATTTGCAAGGTTACAATTGTAATCATTGTCATCGTTCAAACACTGCGCAGCTATGAATGAGACGTTTTTTTTATTTATTTATTATTATTTTTTAATTTATTTATTTATTTTTTAATCTAAACGCCACCTTGTTAACTGAGTGATATACAGTATTTTTCTTCAGGTGACTAATCGACGTCTGTATGTCTTTATATATATATTCGTATTTACTGAATACCGAGATTATCAGTGGTTTCAGAAAGAGACAAATGAACTTCAAGTTTTACAAAGCTACACAGATTAGATTCTTGAATGTGACTTTTATTTTATTATCTTCCTGGATTTACACATTTATCATTAACGTTACTGACAGGATAGGTGAAGCACTAGTGCTTTTCATATTCTCCTTTATCTGTAATGAGAGTTGTTTGGGAAAGGGAGATTTGTGAGCAATTAAGCTCTCCCTCTGGGGGTAGTTGGGTTAGCTATGATCAGTTGAGAGAAGAATCGCCTTCAGTCTTTTATATTCGCAGTAATCAGTTTCATTGTAATTGACAGCTTGTACGATCAGTGGGTTTGAATGTGAACTTGACTTCACGAAGAATTTTTCTGTAAGATCACGCAGAAGAGAGGAGATATATGGAGTGCCGGTTTCTCGGTGAATCTGTAAATTTCTGATGAACCACGGGGCATCCAGGATTATAGGAATCCAAAATAAATCCTAAGGCATTTATTTTGGATTCTCTGCAATTTTGAAATGTTTGATCTTGAAGTATGACTCCACGATGGTGAGGCGTAGGTAATGACTGGATGTATTACCGTCCGGTAAAGTAACAATTTATTATGTAAGTTCAATTTTCTCTTGTGATTGATCAATGGGTAGAGCTGTGCTACTACTTTGGAAGATTTGGAGCCAATGAGATTGATGTGCTTGTTAAAAAGGAGTTTCTTATCCATTAATACCCCAAGATATTTAGTCTCCGATTGCCATGGGATATTATGACCAGAGAGCAGGACGTCTTCTTTATTGCAGACCTTTCTCCTAGAAAACAACATTAAAGTTTTTGGAGTCTGGTGATTGCTAGGCGAGGGCTGAGCGACCTTGCTAGAATAGCGGTGTCGTCAGCATAAAGGGCCGTAGGGGTTGTTCTTGTAATTAGAGGAATATCTGCAATGTAAGTTGTGAAAAGTATTGGGGCCAGAAGAGAACACTGAGGTACTCCCGCCAGAATTTTGCACCTTGATGACACAATTCCGGTTGAGTTTTACTTGCATGTATCTTTCACTAATATATGAGTTTCACTAGTTTATTTGAGATATTGTTTTCTTTAAGCTTGAAGAGAAGGCCTTGATGCCAAACCTTATCAAAGGCCTTGGCAACATCTAAAAATACAGCGCCAGTGTGAAAGTGCCAGTTAAAAGCATGGGTGATATGTTCTGTTAGACGATGAATTTGTTGCACTGTGTTGTGAGCTTTACGAAACCCAAATTGCTCATTTGGAATTATTTTATGTTTGTCCACTGCTGATTGTGGTCTTGATAGAATGACCTTTTCTGTTATTTTGCCAAGGCAGGAAAGAAGACTGATAGGCCTGCGGCTTTCGGAAGTTGTGGGTTATTTCCAGGCTTTTCAGATGTATAATGTCAGCGATTTTTCAATCTGTGGGAAAGTACTGGAATCTTAAAATGGAATTGGTAATATTTCTGTGGGAGTAGCTTTATTATTCTGTTGGTAATGGCGTCGGAATGAATGCTTCTTCAGATGGGGAATAATATTTATTATTTCTGTTGGAGATGTGGGGATGATGGTTTCTGAATCATCCTTAGGCTGTCTTAATGCTTTTCTAACTTCGCAATGAACTTTGTATATGAGATTGATATTTAAGTTTACATAAGATGGGCTGCATTGATTTTCCAGATTGTCAATTAGGGCTTCTACTTTTTCATCCGAGTGTGCAAGTCCGAGAGTAGTCTTTAAAGGGGGAAGGGGTTGTCTTTTGGTACGAAGAGATTTTTCAAATTTCCACATGGAGTTATCTTCTGGGTTGATCTCAATGAGTTTGGATTCGCATTTTGAATTCCTGTGTATCTGGTGGGCTTCCCGAACCTGTCTGTTCAGGTTGTTTAAGGTTGTTTTGTCCTGCGTGGCTCTAGTTTTGTGATATCGCTTTCTGACTTTATTTTTGGTCCTAATCAGGTCCACTATCTCTTCTGGGATCCAGCTGGAAGCATGAAAGACAGTGGTTTGAGTGACTGATGCTATTGCTGTGTTGATTTCTCTAGTTAAATTGCTTACAGCTTGGTCTATTTCTTCTTTTTTAGGAATGACAGGGGGGTGAATCGATGTGGACTGGGAGAACCTTAGCTTGTCCCATGGTAAGAAAGAATGATGGGGGGAGAGAGCTGATCTTGAAGTCCTAGCCTGAGCAGGATGGGATTATGATCTGAGTTAAGCTCTTCTAATGTCTCCAGCTGGTATTGATATTTGATGTTTCTGAGGATAACTATGTCTAATACATCAGAACTTCCTGATGGACTGTAGTGGGTGGGCTCAGTGGGTCCAACTAGTAATGATAAGTTGAGTGACGTGTAGTTGAATAAGGTACGGCGGCCTTTGGAGTTGATTGACGAACTGAACCAAGCCATATGCTTGGTTCAGTTCGTCTCCTGCTATAATTATGGAATCCGTGGAGCCAAGGATGTAGTCTAAGTTTGCTGTCAATAGTGGAATGCTGGGAGGATTGTATGCTGCATAGATTTTGAGTTTGCATGCGTTATTAGTGTGCACCTCTACACCTGTCACTTCAAGGTTTAGAGTTTGGGGCTGGTCATTGAGTTGTGGCTCAAATAATTTTTAATAAAAATAGCTGTGCCGCCTCCACTAGAGTTAAGTTTGTCTGTCCTATATAGAATATAGCCTCTTAGTTTTAGGTTGTTTGGTGGTCTGAGGTGGGATTCACTGATCAAAATTATGTCTGGATTGTGTCTCTGCGAATTATTGCAGCTCAAGAATTTTATTTGTTAAGCTATTGGTATTCCATGCTGTTATCAAATCAAGAGGGAATTTGGTTTAAAATTTTTAAACATTATAGAGAGCTGTTAATATGGATTGGGGTTTTAAATAAAATCTCTTTCTGGAAGATGGTGAGGTGCTTGCTTTGCTGAATTCGTGCAGCATTGTGGCAAGTGGAGAGGTTAAAGCTGATGTGAGTTGGGAGCTTGTTTGCTCTTTTGATGGAGTCTGAGTTCTTACCACTTCCGCATCTGATTTGGACATGGATGAATGTCGAGTGCCTTCCTTTGCTGCCGAATGTGTAGTATTATGACCTGGAGGACGACTAGCTTGGTTGTTTGTGTCATTGCTTGGAGGAGTGTCGTTCGTTCTTGTTGATCCACGGTTTTTTGGATGGAAAAAAAAACATCCCTTGTAATTAGCGGGATGTGGTCCTCTACAGTTGACACAGCAGACAGGTGTGGATCTGGGCATGGTGCAGGAGTTGGTTTGGTGACCCTCACTGCATTTTAGGCATCTGTAGGCAGCTCTGTACACTTTTTGGGCACGCCCGAACCGTTGGCATCTGTGGCACTGCCATGCCGATGCCTTCTTCTTTAGAGGTTTGGTTGTAATTTTAAGCTTACAAATGTCAGTAACTTCATAGATTCTTTTTTGTGTGTTGGAGATTTCGACCAACACCAGCGGCATTGGTCTTTTGTCTGACCTCAGCATCCTACTGACTTTGATTGGGGTCAATCCTTGACTGATGAGATGAGCTGTGATCTCATCAGTTGTGATGCCCTCAGCCACCCACTCCTCTTAGAACCACTTTTAAATTCTTCTCGCTTGCTAGCGCAAAGGCATGGAAGGGCAATTTAGAGTTGTCCAGCATTTTCTTCATCATGCGATAATCTGACAGTGGTAGGATGAATCTTTACACCCTCGTCAGTATTTCTTGCCCAGGAGAAATTGATATTTTGTTCCCCTAGGGATCTTGAGACTGCGGTCCATTTATCTTTATCTCAAAGGATAACTGGAGGGACCTTTTCCTTTCTATCTTGGGTGACTTGATTTTCGTGAGTTGTTACATCCTCTTCCATTCCATTCCATCTTCCGATGTTCTGAGTCTTTTATTAGATTGTTCCTCCCAAGAACAATCGAACTGTCGGGGAGTCTTTGTAGGTGGAACAGGTGTAAAGTCCCCTTTGGTGTCCACATCATCGTCTTCGGTTTCATTTACTTGAGTGAAGAGATTCAAACAACCAGGATATTCCGTTTCAAATTTCTTTAGAATGAATTTGAGAATGTCAAGTGACATATCTTTGTTTAAATGTTGAATGGCATCCTTAGTATCTTTTACATTCTCCATCCTTGTGTACAATGAAGGAATATTCCGATGTCTTATTCCTGTCGACCTAGGAAGGTCTATTGACAAATCCCTTAGACTCACGCAAGAGTCTACCAGCTAAGCAATGTGCAATCACAAAAATAGTCAAAACGAAGAAAGCTTACCCCTAAATATCATTCGGAAGTCCCATAAAATATCACACCACTAATCAAAAACGCGAGACTAATACTCATGGATTTACACATGTTGTTGGGGAAGGGGGGATATTCACATTATTATTCCCACGATGGGAGTTTCGTAGAATAACTAAATATTATTATAAAGGTTATGAGCGATAATAAATAATATTATTAGTGAAAAGTGCAGGCTCTTTTACATATGTATTTTTAAATCCTCCCAAGCCTGATATTCCCCAAAAGGAATAGTCGGAGTCAGAGCCGGCTTAACACAAGCAGACGATGCGTCAAATCGGGGCACTGAAGTGAATAGAAAAAAAGAAAAGAAATAAAAACACATTTTAATATTAGCGTATATTAAATGTTGATATGCACTAATTATATTGTAAAAAATGCTGCTACTTTTAATAATATTGAACGAAAACTGCAAATTGCATCGGGACGCCAGTACCCTTAGCCGGCACTTTTCGGAGCACTATTTGAAGACAAGTAGACGAGAAGTCTCAGCCTTAAAGCGTTTACTAATAGATAGTGAGCCCTACTATCAGTAAATCAAAGTTTTTCAGCAAGAGTGTGCGGCAGATAGCTGTTTTCACGCTGACCATCGTATTATTGCATATCGCTTATACGGTTGAACAGTCTTACTCTGTTCTCAGGTTTTATTTTGCTGTTTAAAAAACTATTCAAATTTTCAAAAGCTGCCATTCCATTCCATTCCTATTCTTCTTTTCACTTCTTCCATGACTCATTGTTTCTTCATTGTTAACAATTTTCCTAAGTATACATACTCATCTATTATTTCAATTTCTGTATCGTTTACTTTAATGTTGTGTTTCACCGTAAAAGGAGAAATATCCCAAATATGGAATAATGCAAACATTATTTTACTGCATAAAAAAGGAAGTAAATTAAAACTAGAAAACTACAGAACTATTAGTTTATCACACATTTATAAGCTTTTCATTAGGCCAGTAGATTAGAAACAAGACTTGATTCAATTCAACCCTCTGAACAAGCTGGTTTCAGAAAGAACATCAGTACAATAGATCATATTCAATCAATAAGCCTGCTTATTGAAACATGCAATGAATACAACCTTCCTCTTCACATTGCCTTCATAGATTTTAAAAAAGCTTTTGATTGCATAAAAACATGTTATATTAAATATCATTCTTAATGAAATAAGAAAAAATTTCACATGAATCAAAGAATAAGGCAAGGAGATATTTCTCCCAAACTCTTCACATTAAATATATGATGTGTAATTTAGAATGGTCCAATAAAGGAGTAAATATTAATAGAATTAAATTAAATAACCTAAGATTTACTAATGATATTCTTATTATTGCAAACAATATGAGAGATTTAAAAGAAATGATAGAAGACATAACAACTAAATCAATAGAAATTGGTTTAGACATTATTAGATAAAAACGAAAATAATGACAAACTAAAAAGGATAAAGTTCTTCATAATATACTTCAGTTCTGTTTATTATTTCATTTCTATCATCATTTTATCACTCTTTCCCTTTAGAATAGCAGTTTATTAATAACAATGCTATTGCCCAAGCCCTTCTCATTACTTTCATATTTTTATGACTTTCAATGGTTTAATTTTCTGGTATTAAGATTAAATTTGATGCCTTTATTTTTCTGATTGCTCAACATAATTTTGAGTATTGAATTCTTTATATTATGAGCTAATCCATGGAGTCCTTAGACTCACTGTAAAAGGTCTCTAAACATCTTGTCAAGCACTATCCAACATTTGTGCAGTATCTATCATAATTTGTTTTGAACTCATTCATAGCACCCACAACAGACGCTGGCAACTTATTCACTCATTCACCACTCTCCAAGCAAAAAACCTAGTACTAACATCTTTGCTAACTACACTCTTACTCAGTTTCCAAGGATGGCCCCTAGTTCTCCCACCACCAGACCTGTTCTGAAAAATTTCCTCTGAATTAATCTTGTAAAAACCCTTCAGTAATTTGTATGGCTCAATTATATCACTCCTTTTCTGCTTTTCAGACAATTTTTGTAACCCACAAATCTTCAACCTGTTCTTGTAAAGTTCATTCCATAGACTTGCTATCATTTTGGCCACTCTCCTCTGGATCCTCTCCATCTCTTCCTCATTGTCGAGAAACCCTAGTGACTAGATCTGCAAGTAGTGGTTAAGATGGTGTCTTATGGAGGCTTGATAAAAAGGAATAATAACCTGCTGGTCTCTGATCATGAAAGTATTCTTCAGTAACCAAGTCATCTGATGAACTGCTTTAGCCATGTACCTCTTAAACTTTAACTCCATATCCACTAACACTCCCAAGTCTTTGGCTTCATCAATTTCCTGGAGTACAGTTCCACCAATGTGCTATTCCACCAATGTGCTAAACATATGGGTAATCTTTTCTCCTACAAAATGCATAACTTTACACTTTCCCACATTAAACTGACATTCGTTCTCCTTTTCCCAGACTGCCAGTCTATCCAAATCGTCCTGCAAAATTTTAACATCATCAGCAAACAACTGAATAGTTCTTCTCAGATCCTTTCCTATATCATTAATGTACAAATTAAACAGTAGTGGCCTAAGAACAGAGCCCTGTGGCATGTCCCCAATCACAGGCTTTCTTCTGGACTCTACCCTTGAATAAACTGTTCTCTTATCCACCTAATCAACCCTATATCCATCCCCATGTGCTGCAGTTTGCTGATTAGAATTCCATGTGTATTCTGTCAAAGGCTTTTGCTAAGTCCAGCAGTATCACCATAAACCCATTACCTTTATCCAACTCAGGTGTCACTATATTATAAAATGTGAGCAAGTTTCTGAGACATAATATACCTTTCACAAAACCATGTTTGCCCTCATATAGTATCCCATTTCCATCTATCCATTCCCGTATTTTGCTCTTGACCAACTTCTCCAGTACATTGACAACAACTCCTGATATGCTAATTGGTCTGTAATTTGATATATCAGTCTTGGATCCTCCTTTATGCAATGGAATGTTCCCCCCCTCTTTCCCCCTCCCTGGGACTAATCCAGAGCTGAGACTTAGATTAAAGAATGTTGTCAAGGACACTGACAATTCCCTAGCATTTTCAGGTAAAACTTGAGCATATCATCTAATCCCATAGCTGTATTCACATTAAGGTTCTGTAATATGCTGTGCACCTCCATTTCATTTACTTTAGTTCCTATATAAGCATTTGCCTCTCTTGTTACAGCAGTGTCTGCACCTGGATGATGTACTCTTGTAAAGTGTTCACTTAGTAATTCTACTATTTAGACTGATTCAGTTACCTCCCTGCCATCAGCATTCATTAAATTCATTCTGCTATAAACATTCTTTCTTTTATAAATTAAAAATGTCAAGAAATTTTATTCTCGGTTTCATCCTTTATTTAACTGTAAGCAAACAAAGTTTACATGTGAAGTAACTTCATGACTGTTCTACTTGGATAAAGGATGAAACCAAGAATATAATTTCTTGGCATCTTTAATTTATAGTATAACCAAGTGAAAAAAAAACTTTCCACATGCTTTCTTTTACTTGCAGCATACTGAAATAACTGTTTGGGATTATCTTTGGCCTGCACTGCTAATTTCTTTTCATAATCTGCTTTTGTCTTTCTTACTATACAGATTACCCTTTTGGCCTGTGCTTTGTACTGTTCCTGTGTCTGCTGGTTACTTTTCTACTTGAATTCCTTCGACAATTTTTTCTTCAGCTCTAACTTGATGATATTCATCCGTTTAACTACCACTTGATTTACTCTTTTGACTCAAGGTATGCAGTCTGCTAATACTTCCCTGAAACACTACTTTACCACTTCCCATCCACTATCAACATCCAGCTCTTGCAGTTTCACATGCCATGGCTTGATCCAAGCAATCTCCTAAGCTTGCCATTTTTACTAGTCCTGTAATTCCACATACTTGTGGAATTATATGGATTACATTTATGTGTAAATTCTCGTAGACAGGCTTATACGTTGGTTATGCATTATTAAATCATTTAAGGAATCGAACAACGTAGATATATACCAATATAAACTAAATTACATCTGTTACCTGTCAAGACTCTTAAGATAATCAGATCTTATATTTCTGTCTTCTAAGGCTTTTTTTACTGTATCAGTCGACCTATATCTTGGTCTTTTTCCTGACAACCTGGCAGAGAACACTTGTTTTGCTAATCTTTCCTCTCTCATTCTGTTTAAGTGACCATATCACCAGAAATGAGATTAGCTCTGCTAACACATTTCTGGATGCTAACAATGTCAAGTTCTTTCCTAATATCCTCGTTATTTAATATATTGCTATTGATGCCATCCGTTCAGAACTCTCATATCAGAGGTCTCCAGTCTTTGATCAAGTGTTTTATTTCTAATTCAACTCTCAGATCCATAAGTTAAAATTGGCTAAGCTAATTTAGTTGTTTTGACTAATTTCTCTCTTATTCCATATAAATTTATTCAGTTGACTTCCTACCATACCAGGTTTGTTGATTGTGTTGTCTATTTCTATATTTAATTTACCATCTTCACTAAAAATCGTGCCTAAGTAGCTGATATCTATTACTTGTTCTATAGTTCTTGTGGATGCTCTAATGATACACTTACCTTCACCGTATACAGAAAACCCACACACAGGCAGATACATTCATAAACTCTCCCACCACCACCCCTCTCAACAATATGGCATTATTAAAACTCTTACCAAGAGAGCCCACAATCTTTGTTCCAGTGGAACTGCTCTCACTACTGAGCTTAACCACATACACAACACTTTCCTCTCCAATGGCTACAGCGATCACAGTATCAAAAAAATAATCAACTCCTTCCCCATTCCCCGTCCTTCTCGTCAACAAGATTTTAAAAATGCCATCACCATACCCTACATCCGTGGCACATCCGAAAAAATAGCCAAGATACTAAAACAGTACAACCTACACACATCATATAAGCCCCACCGCAAACTTGCTACCCTCATCCGTTCTACGAAAGATCAGCTCCCTCCTCTCTCTCTGCCTGGAGTTTACAAAGTATCCTGTTCCTGTAAGCTGGCGTACTTTGGACAGACAGGCAGATCAGCATCCATCTGTCTAGAGGAACACAAGTCTTACATCTTCAAACACAACTATGGCCATTCAGGTTTCGCTGACCATGTTTTGGACACCACCCACAGGGTATCATGGAAGAAAACCACCATGCTCCACCACAGCAAATTCAAGAAAGAGAGATTTTTCTTAGAAGCAGCAGCAGCTCTCAAAAACCAACCAAATCTCAATAAATACGGTTGCATTAAGCTTCCGAAGATTTGGGAAACACTCATCACCAGAGTTCCCACCTTACATTCTAGGCCACCTACTACTGCCCTTAGAGGGTGCTCTACCTAGATAGGACTTTAGTGTCACCCACCTTATGTCTTTAGTGTCACCACTTTAGTGTCACCCACAATATGTTACATTAATTGTTTTTGTAATCCCTGTAGATGTCCTATTGACTAGGACGAAATATAGGAAGTATTAAATTCTATTTTAATTCTTTTTGAGTGTTGTAAAAAATCCATTAAGCCTCCAACATGATGTCCTCACAGCACTTAAGCCTCTACACACGAGTTCTTGTGGAACTTGTTCTATAGGTTCTCCTTTCACAATGCAGTTCATATCTTCAAATGCTTCTGCCTATTTTTAGTCTTTGCCTTGTTATTGCTGACCTTCATACCATATCTATTACAACAGCTATTCAATTTAGTCAGAGAATCTTGCAGACTTGTAGCGGATTTATTAAGAAGTATAACATCATCCGCATAAAGCAAAGAGCTGACATTAACATCTCCAATTTTGATATCAGGTTTAATACCACTTTCCTTCATAATGTGATCCATATAGATAATGAATAACAGAGGGGATAATGTACATCCTTGTCTCACACCAGATTTAACATTAAACCATCTTCCTGTACTTCCTTCAATTCTAACTGCTGACTCACAACTCAAATAAAGACTAAGTATTGCTTGATATAATGCCCCATTAACACAACTGTAGCGTTTTGAAGAGCATTTCTCTTGGCACCTTGTCATATGTCTTTTGCAGGTCTACAAAACTTAAATATAGATCTTTGCTATATTCCCATGAATTCTCAACTATTTGTCGTAAAGTGAAAATATGATCCTAACAAGCTTCTCTTCTACAATCCTTCTCAACTGTTTCTCAAGTATACTTGCATAAATCTAACCAGGAACGCTCAGTAGGAAAATACTTCTGTAATTCTCACATTTAGTTTTATTTCCCTTTTTATATATGGATACTATGAGAGCTCTACTCCAATCATCTGGAATTTGTCCCTCTGTCCATGTCTTCTGAACTATGCAGTGCAGCTAACTGTAAGACTTTTATACCTCCATACTTAAGCATTTCTGGTCGAATATCATCTACTCCAACAGCCTTTCCACATTTCAGGCTTTTGATGGCTTTTTCTACTTCAAGTATAGATATGTATTCCTGATTGCATGTCTGTTCAGTGATTTTTACCACCGTGCTGTCATCACTGCTTGTTTCATTTAGCAATTTTTAGAAGTAATTACTCCATACCTCAAGGATATCTTTTTCTCCAGTTTTCATGTCACCTTTATCATCTCTAACTCCTTTTACAGCACTTTCCTCCATTCCTAAGCTTCTTCAACAACCTCCAGAATATTTTGCCACCTTCTTGATATTTATTTTCTATATTCTTACCTAAGTCTTTCCATGACTTTTGTTTAGCTAGATTTTACACAGTGTTTAAGCTTTCTTAAATTGGTCTCTGTATTCTCTAAGAGCATAAGCTGACTTATTTGACAAGAACTTTTGATATACTTTTTTCTTCACTGTCTCTTTAACTTTGTGTCCACCATGGAGTTCTGATTTTTCTATCTTTGTAGACAACCTCACCACATGCTGCTCCGTCTGAACCAATCAATGTTTTCTTCAGGATTTGCCACTGAATCTCAGAGGTTTGGTTCTTCTCAAACTCTTTCAGTTTTTCTTGAATAATGTTTGTTTATTTTAGTCTACAGTTCACATTTGAAAGCTGCTCAACTTTTATTGCTTTAAAACTTTTTTACATGTTCTTGTTTTCAATATGGTGATTAGTTCCAATTTGAAATCCTCTGTACACTCTAATGTACTGCACCAATGAGAAAACATCACTATCAACAATAACATCGTCAATGAGACTTTTCTTATTCCTTTCCTCTTCTCTTCATGTGAATTTTTGCACATTATGTCTTTATGTGTGTGTACTACATGCATGTGAACATGGTGTTAATAATAACCAGTCCATATCCTGAGCAGAAATCCAACACTATTTGTCATTATTATTAGTTTTGCTCTTTTCTCCAAATTTTCCTAAAATATTTTTGTATATCTGATAATCATTTTCTACTCTGCTATTTAGATCCCCAACTTTTCCTTTTTCATTGTTTCAGTTGTTTTCTCTAAAAGTCTCAAAAAATTCTTCCACTTTTAGCTTAGTAGAACTTTCTGTGGGGCCATAGGCACAAATAAGTCTCATTGTCCAGTTCCCCATTCTGATATTTTCCCACATCCCTCTACTTGATATTGCCTGCCTTTCAAGAAGATCAGCCTCATATTTAGTGTTGAATACTATACTACTCCTTCTTTTCCTTTATATAACATTTTATATTTATTGCTCAGAAAGATCTTACCAGTTTTTGTCTTTTTTTTGTGTGTTTGTGATCGCTATTATGTCGATCTTATTCGATTCCTCAGCTAGCTCCATTTCTTTGCCATTCAGGCTTCTTATTTTATGTTTATAGTACTGATCTTGAATTCTAGTGATGTTGAGTTGGGGTATGTTTCAGGATTTGTTCCAGTAGCTGACTTTTTGTTGTGCTCAGTGGTTACCAGGTGACGCCCCAGCCAGCATGAAATTCTGTCACGTTGTACCATCATTTTATATTGTGGTTTAAGCCAATAAGAATACAATTCGGTCAGCTAAATCACATGTTGTCAGCCCATCCTTGTTCGTTCAATATCAAGGTAGCTATCTAACAGGGTACCATGAGAAGATGAGGAGTGGACATTAAGTCAGAAGCCCTGGTAAGTTCTCCACATTCCTTTAAAGCAGCGGTTCTTAACCTGGGGTGTGAGAAAGCATTTCCAGGGGTGCGAGAGAAGTTTCTAAATTTTGACCCAGATTCGATGGATGACAGCTATTTAATAAAAGATGATCTTATTGAAATACGAGCCAATGCACGTATTCAAATGGAATTTGAAAAACTGGACTTAGAACAATTCTGGTGTACACAGTTAGAACCTTATCCACAGCTGGCAAAAGCAGCATTGCAGACACTTACCATTTGCCACCACCTACCTGTGTGAAATGGGATTTTCATCACTTTTGCACATAAAAACAAAAGCCAGAAATCGCTTAAATGCAAGTGATGACTTACGCGTGGCTCTTTCAAAAAAGGAGCCTTGTTCAAAAGTATTATTATGAATAAACAACAACAACATAGCCATTAAAAATTGAGATATTGTTTTGTATGTATATGTATGTGTTTATTTTTCAATAAATAAATTATCTTGCAATAGCTGTAATTTCCTAAATAAAGAAATAGAAACACATTTTTCAAAGGGGTGCGAGAACTTATATTTAGATTCAAGGGGGTGCCAATCACTAAAAAGGTTAAGACCCACTGGTTTAAAGGCTATATGGAGGTCTTCTCTCAGTTATACATCTTTGACACTTAAGCACCCCGATTTCCAGACTAAAGAACTCTATTTTTTGTTGGGGGGGGGGGGTACTGAGCCACTCTTTCTGTGAGTGACTTTCATCTTCACTTGAAAAGTTCTTATAAAATTCTCTGCATATTATGTTATGTATTAGTGGAACTTGAGCATTACTATCTGATTGGCAAATGTTGCCATGTCTATTGACTACATTTTTATTAACTTGTATATTTCATGTGCAAAGGCTTAAAACAGAATTTAATACTTCCTATATATTTCGTTTCAGTAAATGAGACATCTTCAGGGATTACAAAAAAACTAATGTAACATCAAAAACAAATAACACACAATACTAAGCCCAACCACGTGGGTGACATTAAAGTCCTATCTAGGTGGAGCGCCCTCTAAGGGCAGTTGTAAGTGGCCTGGAATGTAAAGTGGGACCTCTGGTGATAAGCGTTTCCCAAATCTTAGGAAGCTTAATGCAACCATATTTGTTGAGATTTGGTTGGTTCCTGAGAGCTGCTGCTGATTCTAAGAATAATCTCTCTTTTTTGAATTTGCTGTGATGGTGCATGGTGGTTTTTTTTCCATGAGATCCTGTGGGTTGTATCCAAGACATGGTCAGCCAAGCCTCACTGACCATAGTTGTGTTTGCGGATGCATGACTTATGTTCCTCCAGGTGGATAGTGGCTGATCTCCCTGTCTGTCCAAACTATGCCAGTTTACATGAACAGGGTACTTTATAAACTCCAGGCACTGAGAGAGGAGGGAGCTGATCTTTTGTAGAGCGGATAAGGGTAGTAAGTTTGAGGTGGGACTTAAATGCTGTGTGTAGGTTGTACTTTTTTAAAATCTTTGCTATTTTTTCTGATGTGCCACAGATGTAGGGTATGGTGATGGCATTTCTAAACTCTTTCTGAAGAGAAAACCGAGGAGAGGGAGGACCTTATTATTATTATTTTTAATACTGTGATCACTGCAGCCATTGGAGAGGAAAGTGTTGTGTATGTGGTCAAGCTCAGTTGTAAGGGCGGTTCCACTGGAACAAAAATTGTGGACTCTCTTGATAAGAGTTTTAATAATGCCATATTGTTGAGCGGGGTGGTGGTGGGAGAGTTTGTGAATGTATCTGCCTGTGTGTGTGTGTGTGTGGGGGTGGGTGGGTGGGTTTTCTATATACAGTGAAGAAAAGTGTACCATTGGGAAGGCATGTAACTAAGTTGTCTAGGAAGGGTAAACAATTGTTCTTTTCCTTTTCCATTGTAAACTGGATTCTTGGATGTAGGCTGTTGAGGTGACTGAGGAAAGAGTTTAATGTGTCTGGGCCATGAGGCCAAATAGAAAACACATCGTCTATATATCTTAGCCAGATAGAAGGTTTGAGAGTCTATGGTTCGTTTTTCAAATTCTTCCATATAAAAATTAGCAAGAGGGGTGAGGGGGGGCCCATGGCGGGAACTGCCATGGGTTTCCCCCTCTCACCAATTTTTATATGGAAGAATTTGAAAAACAAGCCACAGACTTAGCCTCTCTCAAACCTTCTATCTGGCTAAGATATGTAGATGATGTGTTCTCTATTTGGCCTCATGGCCCAGACACATTAGACTCTTTCCTCAGTCACCTCAACAGCCTACATCCAAGAATCCAGTTTACAATGGAAAAGGAAAAGAACAATTGTTTACCCTTCCTAGACAACTTAGTTATATGCCTTCCCAATGGTACACTTTTCTTCACTGTATATAGAAAACCCACCCACACACACAGGCAGATACATTCACAAACTCTCCCACCACCACCCCGCTCAACAATATGGCATTATTAAAACTCTTATCAAGAGAGTCCACAATTTTTGTTCCAGTGGAACCGCCCTTACAACTGAGCTTGACCACATACACAACACTTTCCTCTCCAATGGCTGCAGTGATCACAGTATTAAAAAAAAAAATAATAAGGTCCTCCCTCCCCCTCTCCTCGGTTTTCTCTTCAGAAAGAGTTTAGAAATGCCATCACCATACCCTACATCTGTGGCACATCAAAAAAAAATAGCCAAGATTTTAAAAAAGTACAAGTGCCTGGAGTTTATAAAGTACCCTGTTCATGTAAACTGGCATACTTTGGACAGACAGGCAGATCAGCCACTATCCACCTGGAGGAACATAAGTCATACATCTGCAAACACAACTATGGTCAGTCAGGCTTGGCTGACCATGTCTTGGATACAACCCACAGGATCTCATGGAAAAAAACCACCATGCTCCATCACAGCAAATTCAAAAAAGAGAGACTATTCTTAGAATCAGCAGCAGCTCTCAGGAACCAACCAAATCTCAACAAATATGGTTGCATTAAGCTTCCTAAGATTTGGGAAACGCTTATCACCAGAGGTCCCACTTTACATTCCAGGCCACTTACAACTGCCCTTAGAGGGCGCTCCACCTAGATAGGACTTTAGTGTCACCCACGTGGTTGGGCTTAGTATTGTGTGTTATTTGTTTTTGATGTTACATTAGTTTTTTTGTAATCCCTGAAGATGTCTCATTTACTGAGACGAAATATATAGGAAGTATTAAATTCTGTTTTAATCCTTTCTGAGTGCTGTATACAATCCAGTAAGCCTCCAATATGAACTTGTATATTTCTTTCACTTCTCTAATGTTTATTTATCAAACTTCGAATCCCACATTTATTTAATCTGTCCATAGGTCAGATATTATCTGGGATACCTGCCACTGAACCCTATCTGCTTCCCTGTAAACCACTGAAATCATGTTTAGTCTTATAAAAGCCTTTTTTAAAGGGAGATGATAACTTTCTTATTGCTACAAGTTAGTGCTCATTCCAGTTGTCTGTTGTGATGACTTTGTCCCACATTAGTAATCACACTCTGAATTTCAACTCCTTGTTCCCTGAGCTCTAGCATCCATTTAAGTGATTTTTTATTTATTTTTTTATTTTTATTTTTCTCACAGTAATATATTTAGTTTGCAATCTTTTCAGAATCCAGATGGAATCCAAGCAGAATTAAAGCCACAGGGGATGGAGGGATAAGAATGTTTCATAGATTGATTACAAGGATATGGGATACAGGATCATGGCCTAGAGACTTGAAGAAGTCAGTTTCATATCACTACATAAGAAGGGAGATATGAAGGACTGCAAGAACTGTTAGTTTAATATGTCATGCAAGCACGATTTTACTGAAGATCATGCTAAACAGGACTGAGGCCAAAGTTGAGGCAGAGATCAGATCCTTTGCCTCAGACAGATCATAGAAAAATATAAAGAATTTAGCCTCCCTCTGGTAATGTTTCTTAAGCTACTCTAAGCTTTTGACTGTTCAGCATGTGAAACTGTGGGAAGTAATGAAAAGAATATGTTTTTCTCAACATACTATCAGGTTGATAGTAGCCAACTTGTATAGGGAGCAAGAATCCCAGTAAGAACAGGTGTTGGATTAACTGACATCATGCATGAAGAATTGGATGAGATCAAGACAGGAATTAGGATAGGTGGTAGACTGATCTGTAATATGCTGATGATAATGTACTCATCTGTAATGACAAGGAAGAATTAGGATAAATTCTTGATAAAGTTAATAAGATCAATAATAACGCAGGACTTCAACTTAATTCCAGCAAAACAAAGTTTATAGTTCTCAAAGAAAATGTTATTCAAGCTATATATTAATGATATTGGGAAGGATTTGACAAGTGATATATAGCTATTTGCTGATGATGCAAAGATAGGTAGGGTAATCAGGAATGCTGTTGATGTGCAGTACTTGAAGAATGATTTGAATAGGCTGGAATTGTGGGCATGGGAAAATGGATGTTATTTCAATGTCAGTAACGTAAAGTCATGCACTCCGGCATGACTAGATATCCAATGTTGTGTTATATTGGTGGGATTATGCTTGAAGAAACAGAAGAGGCTAGGGATCTTGGAGTGTTAGTAGATAGGAAGTTGAAGTTCCAGGGGGCCATGTAGCAAAGATTGCAAATACAATTCAAAAGATAATTGTATCTATCAATTATGTTTTGAGTTGTATATGTAAAGATAAGGACAGATAAGATCCCAGTTGGACTAGTGTGTGTAGGTCTGGTTTCTGATGAGATTCTAATATATCAGATAGAATGCAAAAAATGATATCAGGATTGTGGAATACTGATTATTAAGACAAATTAAGAATATGTAGACTGCAGACACTAACAAACAGGAGAAAGGGAGGTGATATGATTGGGACTTACAAACTTCTGAAAGGGTCATATAGGATTTCAAGTGATGGAGTTTTTCAATTTATGGAGGAAGGGGAAATGACAAGAGGGCATCCTTGGAAGCTGAGAATGAATGCCACTAAGAAGAGGATGAGGGCTGGATTTTTCTCTCATAGAGTGGTGCATGAATGGAATGGAATGGAATGGAATGTCATTGGATGTTGTGATTGCAAGCAGTGTGTGAGTACACACCAGCTATCATACTTATTCTTGAATGAATTCAAGAATAAGTATGATAGCTGGTGTGTGTGTGTGTGTGTAGTATGTGACCTCTCTGGATAAGTCCCTAACTCCCTGGAGGTCTCTCTTATTAATAATAATAAAATAGAAAGAGGAAAGCTCTTGAGAAACAAATGTACCTTAATGGAAAAAAGAATTGAGGAAGTCATCAAATTTGAGTACCTGGGATCCATTACTAATGCGAAGAATTGCTGTTCAGATGTCAGAAGAATATTAGTAATGGCTAAAATAACAGTCAGAGACTTGTCTAAAATCTGGAATGATGGACCTATCTCCATGGGAACAAAGTTGAGGATTTTGAATGCAGTTATTTTTCCAACAGCGACTTATGGATGTGAGACTTGAAACCTAAAGAAGTCAGATAAGAAAAGCATAGCTGTTTTTGAGATGTGGTGTTACAGAAGGCTCTCGAGGATATCATATACTGTACAAATGAGTGGGTGTTAGAAAAGGTCAGTAGAACTTCAATGCTCCTTAAAGATATTGACAGAAGAAAGTTAAAATATTTTGGATGCATTGGAAGGAGGACTTCTTAGAACAGTAATAGAAGGTAAAGTTTCTGGAAAAAGAGGAAGGGCAGACCATCAATGAGATGGATGGATGGTGTATGTGTGTGTGTGGAGTGACTGATCTTCAGAGAGTTGAAGAGCCTCCAAAAAAGCATACAACTGGACTACATAGTGAGGACTGGTGTGGCACATCACCGAGCACCAGAGTGACCATGGCATCTGTAGATGTCCAATGAACAGATGATGATCTTTTCAGGCCAAAATGCATAACCATTTGGTAACACTGAACTGAAGTGTTTATAGCAATTTTTATTTTATATATAGCTTAGCTCTCACATTTTCTTTTGTATTCTTTTAAAGTATCTGCTGACTTATTTGCTAGGAACTTTTGATATGCTTTCTTTTCCAGAAATGCTTCTATAACTTATTGTGTCAACCATGGTGTTCTTATTTATCTATCCTTGCAGACAACTTCAGCACATACCTCCCTAGCTGAATTAATCAGTGTCTTCAATTTTCCACTGAGATTCCAAGGTTTGGTTCTTGTTATTAATTTGTTTCATTTTTTCTTCAATAACGTTTATATAGTCGCATCTACAATTTACTTGTAAAAGCTACTCAACTATAGTTCTTTTTAAAACTTTCTTACATATAGTTCTTTTGACTGTGATATCCATTTTTATCCAATTTAGTACTAGGTAATGGTTACTTCCAATTTCAAACCCTCTGTACACTTGTATCATGAATGAGCATGATGTTATCACTATCAGTAATGGCATAAAGCTTTTCTTATTTCTTATATCTTCTTTCCATATGAACTTGTGCACATCTTTATGTTGAAACTTGATCCATGTACTGAGCAGAAGTCCAATAAATTCTCACCATTATTATTATTAGCTTTTTGCCCTTTTCTTCAAAATTTTCTATATGCCTGGTTGGATTGATTTCCTACTCTGCTGTTCAAATCTCCAACAAGGACCACTTTTTCCATTTTCTTTATGTCAGCTGCCTGTTCTAACGACCTCAAAAAAATTCCTCCACTTCTTCCTTAGAAGAACCTTCTGTGGGATCATAGGCACAACTAAGTTTCATTGTCCATTTTGAAGTTTGTCCACATAACTCTACTTGAAACTGCCTTCCAATCAAGAAGTTTATCTTCATGTTCGGTGTTGAATGCTATTGCTACTTCTTCCGTTCTTTGATCATTATTGCCTGAAAATAACACCCTGTACTTATTCCCTGTAATGCCAATTACATCCACATGGTATTTTTCCAATTCTTCTGCAAGCTTGATTTCCTTTCCATTAATACTCCTTATATTGCTGGTTCTTATCTTCAGTTCTTCTGATGTTGGGTTTATTCTTCTTCTAAATGTTGAGTTGGAGCTTGTTCCAGTAGCTGACTTTTCACTGTTCACCCTGGTTCCCTGATGAAAACAGTTGGGGCCTTGTTTAACCAGGCAATGTCCCCAGACAGCATGAAATCTCATGTTGTACCATCATATGCATTTATAGTTTACAATTTAGTTAGCAAGTCCTAAATTGCCAAAGTCCCAAAGAGCTCATCCTCGTTCATTCAGTACCCAATAGATACCTACTAACAGGGCACACACTGGAAATTAGGTCAGAAGCAACAGTCGGTTCCCCGTATTCCTTAAAGGCGATGTGGAGGTCTCCTCCCACTTATTTTACAGGTAATAAAATAAATTTTATTAGCTGTAATAATTTTCACTTAAGTATCACAACTTCAGTATAATAACAACAGTGGAACACAAGATAAAATACAATAAAATAATCAGCTTTAAAAAGTGCCGCTGCAGCATCAGTAAGACAATAGATAGTCAGTCAGTAAATTCCCAATAAAAGTAATTAATATAATAAGGAATTTACATAAACAGAAATAATATTACCTATAAAGGAAATATTATCATTATTATCTTATGTAAAGTAGCACTGTTACAACTGATTCTTTTATTATATTTTATATTGTATTCCATGGTTGTTATTAATAAAGATACATGTGATACTTATGCGAAAATTTTACAGCTAATAAATTTATTTCACATAAGTTTAAGTTTCCATCTTTAATTTTTTTTTTTTTTTTTTTGCAAATATGCTAGCTTATATACCTATATTGAAACTGTTTAGGGTTTTTGGGTGACAGTAAGGCAAAGTACAAACAGAGAGCAGGATGTAATTGAAGATTCCCTTTAAATTTTTAATTTCATACTTCGAAGGGATTTGAATTTTTACTGTTTATATTTATTTTTTGCTGAAGAATATTTAGGCATGCCTATAACAAAGAGACTTGAGTTGTAAAATACATATAAAAAAAAAATCTGTCCTGATCCTAATTGACTAATGCAATAATTATATTTCACAGCCAACAGAGAAATACTGTGAAACAAGTGGAGGCTGCAGGAAATCATCTGAGACTCAACCTATTTAAATAATGTAGCATCTGTGATCTTTCTGGAAGGGGGGAGGAGCTGGAGAGATGGCTGACACCTCAGCCTCACTTCAGTGATATTATGAAATCTGCAATAAAAACTCTTGTTTTTATAAATCATATGTTGCCTATAGGTGAGAGTAAGTAATTTACTTATTTTTTATGACAGAGCATCAGTTGCATGGATAAAGGGAATGGCTGCATGATGATACTCTATGGAACTCTGAACTAACTGGAGCAAATGGAGATGAATATGAATCATGATATGGACACAAGGATGGCTGATGAACATGTACAAAGGAACAGTATACAGAGGAGCAGAATCCAGAAGAAGGTAAGTGTGCTACAGGACTCTTTGCTTGGGCTTCTGTTTTTAATTGGTATGCCAATGATATAGAAAATGATTTGAAGAAAAATATTCAGTTGTTAGCTATTGATGCAAAATTGGATAGAGCAATAGTTAATCATCTTATTGATGTAGGGAGAGAAAAACAGATGCCACTTTAACATGGATGCTTAGTGTATAGTTACACATTTTGTGATGATGAAGTACAGTTCTCACTGTGATGTGATGAAAAGATTACAAGCTGGGTGCTTGTAATCTTTTCATCACATCACAGTGAGAACTGTACTTCAGGAAACAAATAATGAATTTGGGAATGTTGATGATAAGGAATTTAAGTTCAGAGGGCATACTAAAAAGTTGCCAAAAGCAGATTATTAGGATTTACTTGATTATGGAAGAGCATACTACAAAGCAGATATAAGGAAATGATCATTTTTCTTTATAATAAGGCTTTGATATGGTGACATCTGCAGCTACTAACACTCTACAAATCCTAAATCTGTCCTAACTTCAAATACTATTCTCATATATGAAACAGTGTACCAAAAACATCTCGAAAATGCTTGAGGGTAGTTAAGGAAACTAGTGACACAACTCATATAGACTCAGTATATTACAGATGTATTGTTTCCACTCTGCCTCTTTTACAAGTACTTTCATGGTTACTATTCCTTCATTATTCCTCAAATCCATAAATAAACGAGCAGCTACTGATCATCATCTCTTTTCATTGTCCAGATCCAAATATACTGAACCAGCATCTTGTGTTCATCTTTCATACCTCCCAACTACAACTTTCAGTTGTTCAAGAAGCATATCAGCACTTCTTTCTTTCTTCTTGACCACTTTCCCCTAAAAGCACTGATGTACTATAGGTTTCATAACCTCTCAATGTGGAACTCATAAAAAAAAAACCTGGATTGCTAAACACATGTATCCATTAGAACAAAGGATCATCCTTGAGGTTTTGAAAAGGATCCAAAGAGAAGTGACAACGAAGATGGTGAGTGGTCTGTTGAATGCTCTATACAAAGGCAGATTAGGGGTTTGCATGTTGCAGAAGTTGGTTGCTATGTGGAAAAAAGGGATATGATAAAACATAAGTTGCTAAAAGGGTTTTGTAGGATTGATGCAGATAGAATTTTTCAGCACCTGACTATAGGGGGAGGGGAGGCAGAACAAAGTGTTGTTCCTGAAAATTGAGAGGTATATGGTTAGCAAGGGAATCAGGACTAGATTTTTTGCTCAGAGAGTTGTGAATAAGTGGAATTGGTTGCTACAGTCTGTTGTCAGTGAATGTGTTCAGAAGAAATGTATGATAGGTATGGTGTGAAGAGAGCTAGTGTGGGCTTCTGGCAGTGAGTCCTTGGACTCCATGGGGATGTCTGTGCAATAATAATAATTATGATTTTCAGATTTATATTTCTGTAATTTAATGTTCCTTAATGATTGTTTTCAGCTCGCCAATTTGCTGAAATATTTTGTAATAATCCCATTCATTAAGCTGAAGATCTTGTGCATGCAGGAGACAAGGTGGAAGGGCAATAAAGCAAAGGAGCTGGCAAAGGGATATAAACTGTTTTATAGCGGTGTGAATGAGAAGGGAAGAAACGGAGTTGGAATTATCATCGATAAGGAGTTGAAGGGTGGAGTCTGCGAAGTGTGTCGGAAGAATGATCGGATTATGAGCATTAAGCTTGAGATGGGAGGAAGTGTGGCTACTATAGTGTGTGGCTATGCCCCACAAGTAGGTAGTGATGAGGAGGAGAAAGAGACATTCTGGAGAGAACTTGACCAAGTAGTAATGGGAATCCCTGATGGTGAGAGAGTGATCTGAATGAGCATGTAGGAAGGCGACGAAGCGGTGAAGAAAGGGTACATGGGGGTTGGAGTAGTGGTGAAAGAAATGAAGAAGGTAAAAGAATCATAGAATATGTTGTGGCCTTCAATCTGGCTATAGCTAACACGTGGTTCAAGAAGAGGAGAGTTAGGCATCTGATAACCAATAAGAGCGGGGAAAGAATGAGTCAGATTGACTATATTATGTGCCGTAGGAAACATCTGAAGAAGGTGAAAAACTGTAAAGTGATTAATGGAGAAAGTGTAACAGTACAGCACAGGTTGGTTGTGGTAGACTGTGATATAAAAGGGAAAAAGAAGAATAGATACAGAGCAGAATAAAGTGGTGGAAATTGGAAGAGGAAGGCCAAGGAATAAATTTAAAGAAAAGGTATTGAAAGAAATGAAGTTACCAGAGGATGTGGAAGAATGGTGGGACATTAATAGTCAGAATATTAGAAAAATTAGAGAAGAGGTGCTTGGTATAACATCAGGAAAGGGACCGCCCGAGGATAAGGAGGCATGGTGGTGGAATGAGGAGGTGCAGTTGGAGATCAAGGAAAAGAAAGAGGCAAAGAAAAAATGGGACATGACTGGAACTAGAGCCGACAAGGAGGCATATAGATTAGTGAAGAAAAATGCAAAGAGAGCTGTGGGGGCAAAAGCGAGGTTTATGAAGAACTGGAGAGAAACGGTGGTGAAGCCCAGTTGTTGAGAATAACGAAAGCCAGAGATAAGGCCTCGAGAGACAAAACATCAGTCAAGCAGATAAAGGATGCCTCAGGAGTAGTATTACAAGAGGAGGACAAAATCAGAGGAAGATGGAAAGAATATTTCCATAAACTACTAAATGAGGAGAATCCGAGAGAGAGAGGTGTGAGGATGGAGAAGCAAACGAGAGACCGGTGCAAGACATAAGTAGAGAGGAAGTGGATTGGGTACTGAGAAAAATGAAGAATGGCAAGGCTGTGGGGGAAGACCAGATACCTAGGGAAGTGTGGAAAAGTTTGGGCAGTGAGGGCGTGGATATGTTATGAGATCTGATGAGAAAAATAGCCCAACAGGAAAAGATACCAGAGGAATGGAGGAAAAGTATTCTCGTCCCAATCTACAAAGGAAGAGATGTTCAAGACTGTGGCAACTATAGAGGGATCAAGCTGATGTCACACACATTGAAGATATGGGAAGGAGTAATTGAAGGGAGGATACGGCAGGAAACGAAAATTGGTGAGGAGCAGTTTGGATTTATGCCAGGAAGAGGGACAACGGATGCGATATTTGCGCTAAGGCGATTAATGGAGACATATAGAGAGATGCAAGTGGAGCTGCACATGGTGTTCATAGACCTGGAAAAGGCATACAACAGAGGGGCCAGGCAGGAGGTATGCAGGTGTATGAGGAAGAAGGGGGTGTCGGAGAAGTACGTGAGGTTGGTGAAGGAGATGTATGAGGAAACAGAAACTCAGGTCCGGTCTAGTGTCGGCATGACAGAAGGGTTCCCCATTGTCGTAGGGTTACACCAAGGGTCAGTTCTGAGCCCCTACCTCTTTGACCTGGTCATGAATGTACTAGTGGAGGATGTCAAGAAGGAGGCACCATGGAGCATGCTGTTTGCCGACGACATTGTTCTATGCAAATCATCCCGAGAGAAGCTTGAAAATACCCTGGGAGTGGAGAAAGGTATTGGAGGAGAGAGACATGAAAATTAACTGGGAGAAGACTGAATATATGTCAACGGGGAGAAACAAGGATATGATCATACGACTTCAGGGTGAAAGGCTAATTTCAGGGAAGAAATTCAAGTACCTTGGGTCGGTCGTCGACCTGGATGAGGAAATATAGCACCGAATAACATGCGGTTGGATGAACTGGAGGAAGATGAGCAGGGTCCTGTGTGACAAGAGAGTGAGTTGTAAGAGGAAAGGAAAGCTGTATAAGATGGTGGTGAGGCCAGCGATGCTTCATGGCGTGGAGACATGGCCTATAACAAAGGCACAGGAGAGGAAGATGGAGGTAGCGGAGATGCGGATGTTGAGATGGATGAGTGGTGTGACAAAGAAGGACAGGATAAGGAATGACTACATCAGAGGGACGGTTAAGGTGGGACCAATTGGCAAGAAGATACAAGAAAGTAGGCTGAGGTGGTTCGGACATGTGGAGAAGAAGGGTGAGGAGTATGTTGGTAAACGAGTGGAGTATATTGAGGTGGAGGGAAGGAGGAAAAGAGGCAGGCCCAAGCTCAGGTGGAGGGATAAGGTGACAGAGGATCTTAGGGAGAAAGGATGGAGTCCGAAGGACGCCCTGGACCGGAGAACTTGGAAGAGGAAGGTTAAAGATCGGTGCGCCGACCCTGTTTAACATGGGATAAGGCATAGTGAAAGAAGAAGAAGAATCCCATTCAGTATTTTTGGCCTATATGGTAACTTCTGTTAAAATTTCTCTTCTTGATTCTCTCATCTTTATGGCACATGGACTCTGAAACTGTTGCTCTACCACTTGGGTTTGAAGCCTGTCTATATTGCAAAGAACCTTTATCATGGCTTTCACCATTAACTGAAAGTTTTTCCTTCCAAAAAATCAAACAATGCACAATTTACTGTCTGTCCTCGTATCCTTAGATGCTTCAGCCATAAATCAAAAACTATAAACTTCTATCACTTTTACTTCTCAGAAAGACCATAGCTTCTTCTACTGTCATCTTTCATGATCCAAGGATGTTCATCTTTCCAGAATATACCTTATGTCTCCATTCTATCCTGTAAATATATCTTCCCAGCAAATCGTGTTAAAAGGAAAACTAAACCAGTCTTTGTCACAAATGGTTTTCCCTCCTTCTGAGACATAAGAAGTGCAACTGAGGTGAGTATTCATCTATCCTGACTTCATACCATGACCTCAATAAAACAGTTCTTCTTGAAATGAATTTGCTTGTCTGCAAATTATAAGTGATCTCATGCCATTTAACACCACCTTTAACAGGTCCTAGATTTACATTTGCTTATCTCTTTCTCCATTCTGATTCTCTCTCTTCCTCTGACAGATATCCCTCATTTCCCATCTCTTTACATTAATTGCAACCAGCCTATTTCTCTTTTTTTTTCTTCAACAGGTCTCTCAAGCATTTTATTTTTCCTTGCTTACTTTCTCATTATCTCTCACTTCACAACTTCTCCAAATGCATATCCTTTAAACTCACTCAAGTGCAAGTTAAATCTCACTAAATATGAAAAAGAAGAGCCTTTTCTTCTGATCACCTCAAATGTTTGTCACAACTTTCAAGGTTAATGCTTAGGCAGTAGATTGATTATTGATTATGTACATGTTAGCACAAGAAAAGTATATTTAATATACTGCCAGATATTTCAGTTTGAAAATAACAAACTACCGTCAGTGCTAGAAAGGAAAGTTTTTTTACAAGGTAGAATACGAACAATTGATCACTCAAAATTAGAACAAGCTGCGTGACGTTACATCGTTAATCACGATATCATTTCACTGAAGAAAGGCAAACATAAGAGTGCAGAATAGTTACATGTATAAATTTACAATGTCATACAAAAAACTTAATTTATAAAATCATACTAAAGATATCATTAGACAGATGTAGTATCTAAAAGGTCTTAATTAAAAAAAATAAAAATAAAATAAAGTGTTATTCAGATCAAACTTTCCCATATTTTTGACATATACAGGGTGTTCGGGATAAATTTGACAGTTTCGTAAGGAAAAAGAAAATCTTCTTTGTATCTATTAAATTTAATGAATTGACAAAAAAACATTACAGGCAGAGTTAATTACAATACTATCAACAAGATTTACTCAAAATAACCACCATTAGCATCGATCACAGCTTCAATTCTGCTTCGGAACCTCGAACAAGCTGATGCTACAGTCTCCCTGGGAAGGGCCGCAAAAACTGTTTTAATTTTATCCATTAACTGGGCTTTTGTATTACTGGAAGTGCGATTGGTGTCTTTTTCAACTGCGCCCCATACAAAATAATCCATGGGGTTAAGGTCTGGGGAGTTTGGAGGCCAAACATTTGGACTGGTGAAGTTGTAGAAATTTTCAGACAACCATTTTTGACTTTTCCCAGAGGTGTGGCAAGGGGCCGAATCCTGCTGCCATACATACGGCCTACCATTGGCTACCCTTGTTATCCAGGGCTTGACTACAGTTAGCAACTCCACGAACAAAGCCCGAATTCCAATGCCAGGGTTCTTCAACACCTGTTCCTGCAGATTTGCGAGGAATTCTGCTGTACGAACGCAATCAGATCGTCTGCTAGGGATCTTTCTTCTTGCTACATCCTCGTAGTCACCATTGCAAGTCTCTAGTTCATGCCTGATTGTTTTTACTGTATTCAGGGAGCATTGGGCAGCAGTCGTAATATCCTTATTTTGATGGCGGGCACGAATCATCATGATACAAGTTATTCTCTTCCATGATTCAGGTGGGTTCCAGCTATCCATCCTTTCTGACATCTTGTATATGAATGAAGAAGGGTCCAAACTTTTAAATGAAGAGAAGTGTGTGTTAATACATGTAACTTACGGAAAAATATAATTAATTATAAATATGTCAAATTTATCCCGAACACCCTGTATTTGAATAGGCATTCAAATTTATGCCAACATCTATGTAGAAGGCAAGTTTTGGACCAGAGAATGTTGTGGTTTGTCTCTATTCCATGTTGCGCCAATCCAGACTTATTGGGTTTGTTGTGAAGAATATAAGATTGATCTTCTTGTATTCTTTTTTCTATAGAGCGTCCAGTTTGTCCAAAGTAAGAAAGATGGCAGTTACATGGAACTTGGTATACACCAGGAAGAGACATAGTTGAGTGTTTATCTTTAGATGAGGGGAAATAGGTGGATATTTTATTAATAGCAATATAAGTAGCTGTTAGATCATATTTCTTCTTGAAATTGGTTCTGAAATTCTGGACGTATATGGGATTGGAACTCGACGTATTGATTCTTTGTTTTGGTTTCGATTGTAAAAGTCAAACAGATGTTGTGTAGTCCTTTCGGAGAAGCCATTCAATTTCATGTATTGTTTGATAGTAGAAAGTTTTTACTGTAAATGACGGGGAGTTAAACAATTAGTTCTAGCTCATTGAATTAAACTTTTTGATGCTTCCTGTCTTTTGAGAAGAATGATGAGCAGATTGTTTGAGAAAGATTAATTTTGAATGATCAATTGTTTGTATTCTACCTTGTAAAAAATTGTTTTCTGTCTAGCCACTGATGATAGTTTGTTATTTTCAAACTGAAACATCTGGCAGTATATTAAAATATACTTTTCTTGTGCTAACGTGTAGATAATTCTTAATTTCATGCCACAAGTTTCTCATGATTGTGAAAAGCAATTATATAATAATGATAACTCAAAGAAAAAACTGATTTTTTTATGTATCACAAACTCAACTGAATTAATTGCCCCGGATAATCAATGCAATAAAATTGAATTTAAGTGGCACTTCAAAAAAACCGAGAATAAGGATGCCTTTGCATAACAAAAATAGTTGCTATGCAATAAACAAGTCATGCTTATTGTGCCTTTTGAAAAAGATGTGGAAACAGGCATTTTTGAACAAATGTGAATTTCACTTGAATATCATACAAATTCATTGGTATGATACAGTTGACTTAGTACAGAGAACTTGGGAGGGACCACCATAGGAATGGTTTGTTATAGTGAATTTTCTGTAGAAAAGCATTCTGCTAGAGAGCTTTTGGTATTTGCTATATCTGCAGAATAATTTTAATGCAAAAGTAAAACAAATGTTTTAAATATTCTGAAATTAAAAAAAAAAAAGACTAATCCGTTGAGCTAGTTTAGAAACAGTTTTTTTATTTATTATTAACAACAAATCACAGAGAAACAACACAGGATTTTTACATATGAAATGTTTGCAAATAGCAATACAGTATCGCTTCATAATCAATTTTTATTGCTTCTAACTAATAGCACCTTTGAAAGTATTGCAAACAAACTAACATTAACAAAATTTTATTGTATGTAACAGTTACAAAAAAAAGGCACAGCAAAGTATTTCGAAACTTTTCAACTTTTGTTCATCATTCAAGTTCCAACTTGATTGTTTATAACTTATGCAGTGATAAAACTTATAAACTGTATCACTTCATAAGTTATATTGTTAACTGACATAGAAATGGTTTTCAGACCATACAAAACAGTTCTGTACAGTAGCAACTGATTTCACATTGCGAATATCTTACGTATCTATAGAGTCCAAGTCATCCATTCCTTGAACTCTCTTTAACCTTAACCTCTCTTCTTTAGCCTCAGCATCTGAAAGTACTTTTGATGAACTGGTTTGAAGTACTTCATTTTTTGTATCTTCATCTAGATCCATTATAATATCTTGATTATCAGGAGATTCCAGTTCTGTTAATAAGGCAGTAGCTTCTGCCAGTGTATCCTGATAAGAATAAATATGAAAGATTTATGATCTGAAATTTATTTATATAATGTTTTCAAGCAATCTTATATGGTCATTATGTATTCCCCCAAATATGCTAACAATTGTACAAATACAAAATGTCAAACATCAGCATTTTAAATAGATATTAATATGCATGAAATCAAAAATTACTGTTAAAATATTGAGCCAATTCGTAGCATTTGATACAGGACACTGTTTTTTTATAGAAATAGAAATCAGTGTTGATCAATATAGCTATCCAATAACAGTAATTCTCCATTATTATTAGTTTCATTCTGATGTTTGAGCTTATACATTGATTATCAAACATGTTGTTTCAGGAAACTAAAAATTTACTTATTTCCAGTAATTTGCCAACTTCAGGGTTTAATACACTATCAACACATGCACACTTTAGTAAATGAGACAGAACAGGAAAAATACAAGAAAACATACATTACTAAAACTACACCACCTATTGGCTGATTGTGTAGATGAGGGTTTCCCAAAAAGAGAGCAGTTTGATGCAATCATATTTGTTCAGGTTGGGATAATTCATGAGAGCTGCAGCAGATTCAAAGAAAAGCCTCTAAAATTTAAACTTGCTTCAGCAGAGTAAGGTGTTACTGGATGGCAAAAATAGATGTAGTCATCCAGTTACCTGTCATGCCTGTCTGGCAATAGTATAATGTATTTGATCCTCCATTGTATATGGGAGAGGAGAGTTAAAATAAAAGGTAGGTGAAAGACCTGCAGATACTTCCCACACAGAGAAAACCCAGTCTCGTGAGAGAGGCACTACCCATTTACTTATTCTTGAGTTACAGTAAGAACATTCTAATTTTAACTACAAAATGGTTCAGTGTGACTGTAGTAGGAATGATCTGTGCAGTTTGCAGGTGCAGGGAATGAACCTGATGAAATATATGGCTTTATTACATGTCTTGGAGAAATTATTCAATGAGTGAATGAGAATGATCAAAGAATGCCAAATATAGTTTCTCAGATTCAAAAGAAATAGGCATTACATGATGCAAGGATACCTGTTGACCAATGGGAATATATAAGCACAAAGTTAATTAGTAATGTATAAGCTTCAGATGTTTCAATCTGAAACTTACAGGTAACCTTTAACATAATTGATAATTTAAAAAGGTAGGATACCAACAATGGATTTCAACAAGCAAAACACAAGACTCATACTAGAGATACAGCAGATGATGAATCAAGTTACTTCAGCTGAAAAAGCAAGAGAAGTCAATCATCTCTCCTGCTTTTGTCATAATTATTACCTAGAACTTTACAGATTTCTTGTTTTTCTCTATACATCATTCTGGGTATGGTAGGTGGACAGCATCTTTGCTATATGGCCACATCTTGAATCTGCTTGATCCTCATTTGTAGTAAAATTAATGTTAAAACTTACATCCTTGTACTAAATTCACCATTAAAAAAAAAAAAAGGCTTTCCCTGACATTCTGTTAAGTTCAATATATCATAAAAATGTACCTTCAGGAGCTGATATGATACATAACAAAATTGAGCACCTCAAAAAATTGGCAAAACTTTAAAGACAGTGCTTTTGGCATTATTATTTTGGGAAAGTCTATTCTTCTTGTCATATATATATATATATTTTTACTAGTTGTTTAATAGGGACATTAAACCTACTATATTTTTTAAATAACTTTATGCATGTAAGAGAAAACTAAATATAATTTATTACTTCTATATTATATTTTGCTCAATATGTTATGAGATTCTTTCAGGGAGAAGACAAAAACTGGTAACAACATCTAAATTCTGAATACAAGAATGAGTCATAAAGTATGCATGTAATGTTTCATGTCTCAGTCAGAGCTGTCCAGTGGGAAAAACACAATTAGAGTTCAGAGACGTG